>NC_133957.1:756053-1056053 GCF_031877795.1 Strix aluco | reverse complement strand
GCAAACTTTGCCTTAACTACTGGAGATCAGCCTCAGCACGATGTGGTGTAGGGAAAATTGTTTCTCAGCTGTAATTTTACTCAATTATATTATTTTACTGAAATGAGGAGTGTAGTCAAATGCTACATCCTAGCTTTTCAAATAATAGATTTGTTAGAAACTTGACACAAAGTTTAATATTTTTTACAGTAATGTTCTGAAAATTCTAAAAGACAGTTTATGAACCTACCTGATACTTCTGTCTGCAATTACTGTTCCTGCTTCTGCCACTGCTTTTCATTTTTTGAATGTTTTTTCCGCTCTTCTTAGTACTTTCAGATGGCTTTATCTCATCTTGAATTAACGTACCAGAACAAATAATTTAGGAGGGATTTTTATTATTTTGCATGCAGTCAGAAACGGTGGTGGAAAAGAGCAATTCTGAATCTTCAGTTAAAGTAGCCAGGATAGGAAAATACAGGCTGTAAGCAGAGCTTCTGTGGGAGAACTGTTTAGCCGTGCGGGTTTGGGATCAGGAGTTGTCAGTTCTGCTTTTCTCTTCATTTAATTGCCACTAATTCATCATTTGGCCTGGGGTAAGATGCATAAAATTCATGTTTCTGTTGATGGTTCTTTTAAATAGAGATGTGTCTGTTTTCAGAGGGTATTGTTACATAGGGCACGGGTTGTTGGAGAAGCTGTGCAAGAGCTAAATTAAACGCAGAAAAGAAATGTAAAATCTTGCTGTGTACTGAAAGAGCCAAAAGATCTAATTTTTAAACTTTTCTATAGTAATCTAGTCCTTTTTAGTTTATTCCGACACCAGACAGAACAAACTGGTTTTAATTGGATATACAAAGCCTATTCTTGAGAGAGTCAGAGGATGAAGTTGTAAATCAGAAAAATCTCCTAATAGCCAGTTACATATCCCTGGGAAATGTTTATGATGCAAACTCCAACTCAGCTTTTACTGAAATGAAATGATGGGGCCGCAGTGCTACTTTTGGGCACACTAATTTTCTGGAGATTACTAGAATATACTGTAAATGGTGCAGGTTTTCATTTCAGGCTTACCAGTGCAAACACCTAAGGCTTTTAGAGGATAATAATTGGAAATCTGGAATTTGTGCTGATTTGCACATACACATACTTTATAAATCAGTAGCTGACTTGAATTGCTCTTAGCTCATAAAATGGTTCAAATATTTAAATAAAAAACTAGATTATATAAACTACAGAAATGTAATTACAGAAAGAGTTTGAGGCAGTCACCTCATACAAAATTTTGTTAATTCCCAAAACTGTTGCACATCAAAATCTTAGTGTTTGTTTCTGTAATAGAAAATAGGGGTAGTAGTAGTAATTTGTAGTTTTTGCCTACTATTAGAGCTGATAAAGAAACTTTTTTTTTATAGAAAAATTTTGAAAGATCTTTCTTCTGAAGATACTCGTGATAGAAAAGGAGATGAGGAGAGCCCTGGAGTCTCTACTGTTACATCTATGTCCGTTCCCACGCCCATCTACCAGACGAGCACTGGACAGTACAGTACGTTACACAAAATATCTGCCTCACTGGACACACTTTTTATTCAGCTTGCCTCAAAATACAGATTTTCTTTTTGTTATATATTTGACTAAGATGAAATTCGAAAGGTTTGGTTATTTATCTAACAGTCAGTAAAGTTAGTACTGTTATTACATGGAAACAGACTGGTACCTAAAGACTCCAGACAAACTCGGTGCTGCATTATCTCAATTTGCATACTGAGACAAGGCGTTCAGCGCTGTCGTTATGAAATACGTGGCGGTCTTCTAGTGTTAGATTAGTCCAAAATGTGAGATCAGTGAAGATACCATTACAGGTATCATAGGGCCACACTAAAAGGTGTTCCTGTAGTATCAGAGAGGAAGGAAAAAAAAAAAAAAGGAATTTTTCCTTTATCACCTGGTGTTCCCTGTGCTTGTGAAGCAGCAAGCAGCCTGCTCCAGCGCCGGGGGCACCTCGTGTCCTCTCCGGCCTCCTCTGAGCTGGGTGCTCATGCTGCTGTTTCTCACCTCGCCCCCCTCCTTTGCCCGGCTGGAGTTTTGCCCTTTCTTAAGCCCATTTCCACAGCGGAACCGCCGGCTGTGGCCCGCGTGGGGCTGGCACGGGGCAGTCCCGCGGCTCCCCAGAGGCTGCCCCTGCAGTGCCCCGCTGCCGACACCTCACACCTACGCCCAGGCTGGTTGGTAAGAACCCAGCAGCCAGATCTGATAGTAGAAAGCGACGGAAGGAAAAAAACCTTTCGAAACTGGTGGTATTTTTCAGCAGTGGGAATAGATGTAGAGCCTTGACCTTTGTACGTTATAACGTGCAGCTACAAACATCGTTGCACGTGTTCCTTTCTCCGTAAGTTGCCATTGCTGCGAATGGACTACAGCTGGCCAGCCCGGGCACGGACGGCGTGCAGGGTCTGCAGACACTAACGATGACCAACGCTGGTGGCACTCAGCCTGGCACAACAATCCTGCAGTACGCACAGACGTCGGACGGTCAACAGATACTCGTACCCAGCAACCAGGTGGTAGTGCAGAGTGAGTACGCCTTCGGGGAGGGGTTAGAAATACCCACCGCGAGCGCGGGCGTAACTTAACGCTGCCACGTTGTGATCTCTTGTGCTGTTGTCGCACCAGCTGCGTCGGGGGACATGCAGACTTACCAGATCCGCACCACCCCGACTACCACGTCCCTTCCTCAGACGGTGGTGATGACATCTCCTGTCACTCTGACATCACAGACAAGTAAGACAGACGATCCGCAGTTGAAACGAGAAATCAGGCTGATGAAGAACCGGTATGTGAGTGCACGGGGGCTGCTTTGATTTGTTAGTTTGATGCGCTGACGTGTGTCTTCAAAGGTCAAATGATGAGTCTTGCGAGCTAACTCTAGTGCTTGTGCCATCGGTATGGGACGCTGCATCCAGCGACTAAAACCACTGGAAATTCTGACCAAAATACGCTACGTGTTCTGTCTCTCGGTTTGGAGAAAAATTGTTTTTTCCCTGCAGACTTGACTGCCATGTGTGTTACCAGATACAGCTCAATTTCCTGCTCTCCACCTATCGCTGTGTGCTTTTCAGTTTGTTCTGTTCACGATTGCGGTGCCAGCGCTCTCCTCTGGTATTGTTCAGTATCTTAACGTTCACAAACCAGACACATCTCAAATCTAAAATAAACAATTACTTCTGCTTGTCTGTTCCAGAGAAGCTGCTCGAGAGTGTCGTCGAAAGAAGAAAGAGTATGTTAAATGTCTGGAAAATCGAGTTGCGGTCCTGGAAAATCAGAACAAAACTCTAATTGAAGAGCTAAAAACTTTGAAAGATCTTTACTGTCATAAAAGTGTGTAGGAAAAGAAGGTAAAACTTTTGTGGACTGTTTAAATTTCAGAGGAGAAATTTTTTTTTATACTGAATTTTTTAAACTAGATGAAAGGTCAAAAATGAAACTTTTCTACCTAGATTTCACAACTTAAAGACTATATAGATTTTATTTACAACGTGTTGGTGACAAAGTACAAAAAGGAAACAAGAAAACCTCACCAAAATTCCTGCTGGCACAACTGGAAACTTATAAAGTCAAGATTGCATCTACAGTGAGAGGACAGTCACGTTTTACGAGGCAGGTGATTAGAATTTCTTTGAAAAGTTCTACAAATACCTCTTGTAGTGGAGGCAATATTTGGTTACAATTAAAATGTGGATGAAATGGAATCCTTGCCATAGTTGACATTATTAGTAACATTTATAACCAGTATATGTTTTGATTTCTTACTCTTTCTCAATCCTTGCTTTTTCTTTCAGTTATTTGTATGTAAATATTTTTATTTTAACCTGTAAGTTGTTATTTACAGGTGCAGATGATAAAAAAAGCTAATACTTTGCTAGAGGTATAAATTATGTTTACTCTTTCTCAGCTGACAATTTAAAAAGTTGGGGGTTTTTTTTTTTTCAATGTTTGCTGTGTTTATCAAATTTGGGAAGGATCTGCAGAAAGCAGTGAGAGGCCTAGTCCTGAAAATGTCTGAGGCACATGAAATGAAGTGTTGACTTTTCTTAAGAGAATTCAACACGTCCAATTATTTTAAAGTACAGTGTGGTAGAACGAGTACTGGTGAACAAAGGTTTCTGAGGAATGATTTCACAATAGTTTGTTCTTAGTTGCTGGGCATGATAAACATCTATAATTGAAAAATAAATTGTGTGCTGATTATATATACAATTAAACATGCATTGCTTATTCTGTCTGGAGATTCTACTGTGCTTTGGAACATTTAAACCAAATAGAAGAAGAACGATAAAATAAAAAATTGAAGATATATACCAAAGGGTTAATGAGGTTCTAATATATGGTTTATATGCTGAAAGTAGTGCAAAATTTCCGGACTAATTTTGTAAGGTAGGCGATATTTTGCAAAGTAATGGTATCTTTGTAAGAAAATATTCTATTGAAAACAGGTAGATGGTTGGTATATTTTGTAGCTAAATTGTGATCTTTACAAATTCTGAAATTGAGTTTATATACGTATTTTGACAGTTTATATATTTCATTTTAGTAAACAAATGAAATATTTTGTGAACCAGATTTTCAAGCATATATTTTTATGGATAGTACAAAGTCAAATGAGATCCTCTTTGGTGTAGGAGATATTTGAATTAATTTTGTATGTCTGTAGGCAACTTGCAAAAAAATGGATCCTAAAGAGTATTGGGAAAAAAAGAAAAAAAAAAAAAAAAGGCATCAGGGCTTTTTATTCCCCACAGTTGATAATATCTGCACATTAGATCTGATTGCTATCAGAGATTCTAGTTTGTATGATTTTAATTTGTTTCAGGTGAAAATTAAATGTTTGACATGATCAGGACTCTTTTGGGTGTGGAATCTCCATTCTTGGAGATACTCAAAAGCCGTCTGGACGCGGTCCTGGGCGACCTGCTCTAGGTGACCCTGCTCGAGCAGGGGTGGGACGAGGTGACCTCCCGCGGTCCCGTCCAACCTCAACCATTCTGTGATTCTGTGAAGTAGAAACATGTGTATGCAGTGCTTTTTGCATGAATAATAAATACACTATTTTCCATAGTTAGGATTGAATCCTGCTTCCAGTTATGTCAGCGGGAATTGCACTATGGACTATGCTATTCAAAAGGTGTTAGAGCTCCGTGTGTGTGTTGTGCTAGCTCAGATCCGGATGAAATGAAAAGATGTACTCACTCCCTAGATGTGTAATGCTTATCATATGGTCAGTCAGTATTTTTTATTTTACTCATTTTTGAATTAATGGACTTAGCAAGCAGAGCTCTTTGCAAACGGTATGAGAAAGACTGCATTCCACAATCACACTGTTAGTGGGCTATAAAAATACATTTTTTTTCTGAAGTCTCTAAATATACGATTGTTCCGGACATGATCCACGATACGTGTCCTTTAGGCCAAACTGGAGTATACATTTCTGTTCACGACCATGTCCAAAAAGAGCGCTTCCTTCCCTTGCCCGGCAAAAATCATGAGCAAGGTCGAGAAAGTCATTCATGTGGGAACTGCTCCAGAGAGGTGCTCGGTGCCTCCTGTTCCTCTTAGTGGGATTTCAGGAGAAACGAACAGCTTGGAACGCGCTCAGCACCTCGGAGGATTGGACCTTCCCGCTCTGTCTCCCATCAGGTGTGCGTACGCTATCTGGCATATGTTTAGGAGGGTTTGACCTACAGTACTGAAACTAATTTGGTAACTCCTCTGTATGGTATTTTGATCCTCACTGTGTGCTGTTGTTCCTTTACCTTCTCTTGTAATACGGAATAATAATAAAAAAAAAAAGCTGTCAAGTGTTAAGACTGTAAAAAAATGGTGGCCAATTCTTTCTGTATTCAGCAAGTGAAACAAATGTAGTGCTGCCAGACATAACGTTAGTAAATTTTTATCCTCTTAAAATAGTGTTTTGGAAAGAGCAGCTTATTTTTCATCATGGAAATATTAAACAGTAACATGAGTTTGCTCTTTAAGTAATCACTTATCATGAAGTACTTATTTTGGATTTACTTCAAAATCTAGATTGTAAGAGAGTAAAACCTGTATCCTGAGAGTAAGAGATATAGTACCTAATACTGTTCTGCTGGTTATTTCCAAACAAAAGTACATGCTTTCTATGAATTGTAAATATTTGTTGAAACAATTAGATGGTTGCAAATTTTGACCTTGGTAAATAAAGTCGCCAAAATATAATTCTGATGTTCTTTATTTCTTTTTAACGAACACGGTCCTGCAGTGGTTCTGACCCAACGTGCAGACGTGGTGTGGTATCGGGTCTTCCACGGTGGCCAGGAATAAATATTTAGTCTGTGAAGCAGCACCCAGAGATCTTCTACCTGACGCGTCCTTTCAGCAGTCAGAGCGCTCAGTTGCGTGTAAATTTGAGTCATCGCTAAAAATAATTAGTGGAGAATCCCTTTTATCTTTCTGCAGGTTTTTTTTTTTTTTTCCTTTTTATGAGCGGAACCACTACCGAAAGACTTTCTGTGCTCTGCTAGTGCTCACCCAGCAGAGGGAGTGTCTCTGCCACCTACCAACCCCCGGCGGTAGCAGAAAGTAGTACGTGAGTGTCCGGGAGCTGGGGAAGCAGGAATGGGGTAGGAAAACAGTAGTTTCAGTTGGTAACATTTCTATATGCAATTTCGTTATTAGGGTCAAGGTTGTTATTGTTTCCTCTGTTGTTAGTGCGGATATCAAGGACAGAAACCAAAAGAGAGAACGCAATTGCAAACGTGACTTCTAAACACACAGGTGTGTCCTTTGGCTCTTAGATTTATTCTGAAACAGGCGTTATCTCTCTTTCCAAAGCTTTAACAGGGAGTCCAGACCTCTGCGGTGATGACACGATGGTTTGTCCCTTTGGAAGGTCTACGCAAGCACTACGCCTGTCACAGTCAGGAGGAGGGTGAGGGTCACGCTCATGGGATTCACGGCCGCGTTACTCAACAGAAGTTGAGATGTTATCCATCCTCTGTACTGAGATAAACGGACGTAGATCCCGGGAAATCTGGATCGGCCGCAGCCAACTCCGAAGCTGGCAATCCCGATGAGGTAGTATGTGTTGGTGCTGGAGTGATAGCACGCTAAAGGCCCTCCGCTGTCCCCCTGCAAGTAAACAATATAAAAAGCTAGTAACGTATATTCCCTTCCAGGAAACAACACAGAATTAAGTCAGTAATGTGCCCACATTTTTTTTTTTTTAAACTTTTTTTCATCAGCCAACCGGACAATAACACTGGCAGTCACACACGGATAGTAGTACTCAGATACAATTCAGTGATGCTGGGTGATACCACCTTGCCTAGAACACCGTGCCTGCATCAGTTCCAGTGTCTTTAACAGAAGTTCTGTTGCTTTTCTTTCTGCGCCTTTTTGTTCTGAGGCTTGTCTCCCTAAACTTCCTCACTTGTCAGTTAATACAAGAATATATCACCCACACCGTGTGTAAGTACTGAGAAACACGGGGATGAATACACAACCCTGAATCTTTGCCATGTCACCTACTTAGAGGAAAACTGCTGAGGAAAGCAGGAAGTGTATCAGACAGAGCACTTCTGAATATGTGATGGTATTTAATTATAAATGTCTCCACATCACAGCCGGTGCCCCAGCTTTTGCACGCGAGTGCTTTTGACCTGAGAATTGTCTTTTCTGAGAAAGAGATGCTGATTGCTCAGCATTTCGCTAAAGTCTTGCCGTGTCACTGAGCCGTCTCGCTTCCCAGTGCTGCTGCTCTGTCACAAGGGTAGAAGCAGGCGAGATGCTCGTGTGCTTCACACACCCTGCGTGTACGGTCACACCTGTGTGCAGCCGTACGTAGGGTTGTGTAATATGTAATTTATTGACATCTTTGTGGCATGTGTTATATAAATGTGTTCTCTATCCTTTTACTTCGTTAACTTCGTTAACTTCGTCTTCTGAATTCTTTGTGTATGTTTTTGAGGTGTGTTTTTTCTTTGGAATCACCATCTCACCTCTCTATTTATGGTATTTTGCAGTTTAACGTGTTTTCTCTTTAGTATTTGTGCCTTTTTAATGAATTATGCTACAAATGCTGGTGGTCACAATGCCCCTGGGACTCTGGCGCGGGGGTTTCCAGGGGGGCAGGTCGGGGATGGCTCCTTCTTACCTGACAGGTGTCGGTGCCTCCTGAGCGAGAGCCGGCACAAATCATGTTGTCGTTAACCAGCCCCCCGTACGCGTCAGAGCTGTTACAGATGCTGGAGGGGATGATTTCCACTTGTGCTTCTTTTAACACGGGTGATGTTTTGCCTTTAATGGAAGACAGCACATAGAAAGGTAAAATATGATGCGTGTCGCAGTTCTTACTGTGCTTTTTCCCCTGTTTAGCTCCCTTCAGCGTGTGTTTCGGCAGGTACGTTCTATAGATTGTGCCTGCTTCGAATGGATTTAAACTTAAGTGGGCTAAGGATTTGCAGACTGGGGTTTGATGTCGTTTTTGCAATTCTTATTTTGAAGAAACATCAATAATAACAACCCTGCTCGCTAGCCGTGCTCAAAATGTCAGAGGTGACTTACTGACCAAGCTTGTACCATCCCCGGCTGCTTTTGAAGTTTCCACACCAGAAAGATTCACACCCCCAACTGACATCATATCAAGTCTGTGCTCGTTGTGATTAAAGAGAGAATTTGAGGGAGTGCAGCCATTCATAAAATACATGGGGACCTCTGAGTCCACAGTGCTCGGCGTCAGAATTGTTTTTCAATGAAAAAGCTATTTCTAGCAGACAACACTGAGTAGCTGTACCATGAAAGTCACGCTGGTTTATTTTCCTTTTTTCATGTTCTACTTGGAAGAAAGGCCAGAAAACTTGTGCCTTTGGTTACACCGCTGTAGATCTAATCTGCTTGCAATGGAAAAAACACTGACAGCAGATGCTCAGCTGCAGGAAGACTTGATGAGTTTGTGTGATGAGACTATAACCTGAACAAATTCAGTTCTCTGTGAGCTTGAGGGACTGGAACCTGATATTAGTTATGTAGCTTGTAAGCTGATCTACAAGGCAAACAAATTTTTACCTTTTTCTGCTGTACGTCCCCAGCCACTGATAAAGCAATCTGTTTCGTTGTCGATGTACTGGTACAGGTGGGCAGGGGGTAGGCAGATAGGCTGAATATAGTCGCTGTAGCGTACTGCGGAACGGAGTTTAAATAATGCAATATCATTTTCAAATGTTTCTGTCTGAAATTCCGGGTGCACAGTGATGTGTCTGATCTTTCTTTTTGCTGTGTGTTCACCGAGTTTCCAGAGGTTATGTGCACCCAAAACAGCTCTCCAGTAGTACGGGTCCCTAAGAGAGAATTCATGTATTTTTTTACAATTCTTTCTTGAGGGCATTGTTTGAAGCAATTGTTTTACTGTTGGCTTATACACCTTTAGGAATATACATTGAAAATTCTGTAGTAAATATTTTCTGGAACAAATTTCCCTAATTACCATTCTGTCTGTTTTGAACGCTCTTTGCCTAATGCTGGTTATGGCCGTTAAGGCAAATTCAGATTAATGATTTAAGCTGATACTCAGATTTTGCTTCCCACCTCATCTCAGCAGAGGCCACCCGGGAGATCTTCTTTCGAAAAAGATAAAGACATGGATTTATTTTGCAGAAAGGAAGTAGGCTTATACCCACAATGCTTTTAAAGACTGTGCTTGTACAGATTGTGCTTGTAGATTTGGGAAATCCATTAACTAGAAGTTACAAATAATATCAACTTAATATTAAATTTAGAAATAGGGCCAGAGTCATTCAGACCTAATTTCTATTCAAGTATGTTGAAAAAAATCTTTACTGATATTAAGTGGGAATTGAATTTGGCCTGTGATGAGCACAGGGTAGGCTATAAAATTCAGATTAACCTCCAAAATCCTCCAGAGTGTAAGATAAAAATTAAATTGATTATTTGCAATATAATGCCTCTCTGAATTAATGTTTGTACAAGTGCATTTAAGGAAACAAGGAGCTGATCTGACAAAGTCCTGAGAAATAATAAAATGCCCAAGTTCAGTGATTTTTACAGTTCAGTTTCCCTCAGGTCATGGTTGTATTAACACAGCCAATATGAACTTGCATGAACTAGTCTGCAGCTTCTGCAGTGATGTTAAAGACTCCAGAAAAGGCAACAGTGATGAGATAGCTGAAATGCAGCAGAACTGCTGTAAGTACAACTAAAGCACCTGTTCTGAGGAGTGTTATTGCCACATTGTCAAAAAAATAGTAGTTAAGTGCCTGTTAAACAGGAAGAATGGAAATAATGTTAAAAGTAATGAATTGTAACGTTTCTAATTGAAATACTGCAACATTTTCTTTTTGCAGTGAGCTTTACTGGTTTAGAAAAATCTATTGATCAGAAAAATTAGAGCTCCGTGACAAAAAAAAAGCCCCCAACCTAACAAAAACGTCGCCTAGATCAAAAACAAACGACCCTCTATTAAAAATAACACAGGTTGTTGGTTAACCCAGCCAGAAGCGCGTATCCAAGACTTCTTGCTGTTGACTTAGAACGATGTAACCTGGCATCGCGTGCGGGGCTGGCAGCCGTCACCACACACACCGTCGCACCACGGGTGACAAAGGGGACAGTGTCTGGTCCTTAGAGCCACGACCTGTCCCTCCCACGGGCCATCCAGGAGCTGCATTTTGGGTCTGCGCTAAGAGAGCTCGGGCCGCGTCCGTCCCGTTGATCTGCCCTTGTTCAGAGATCCCACGGCTGATGCTTGGTGACCTACCGCGCCCTCGCCGTAGCTCATAACAAGAGGTACTGACAGGAATACCTACCTCCTTCCCTTAAGGCAGTGCCCAGCGGTCAGCACTGAGTTCTCATTAACTAAAACTCCTCCGCATGTGTGGACAAATTTTCCCCCCGCCTGGTGGATCTGGAGGCTGACGGACCACGGCCACGCTCCAACCTGAGCGTCGTGTCCGCCCAGGACCCGGGATGCTGAGATGCTGCTTAGGAGCGGCCGTTGTCCGCACGCTGCAAAACAGAACAGTCGGTTATATCGTTCAAACTGAAAAACAGTGCAGTTTGGGGCTTTTAGGTTTCGATTTTTCATCTGCAGTGTTACTTGCTGCAGGACGTTTGCAGCTGGAGCCCAGCTTCTGGAGATCCCAGGGCAGTTTTCTTAGGTTGTATGAAACACGTGCGTTTCCTCTGGTTACACGCGTGTTTCTCCTGTATGGATTTACTGTGTACATCGCGGTAAGCGCGTTCCAGCCGCTGCTGCTTTATGAATTCATCGGATTTAGGTGCAGATGAACTTTTTCCGTGTGTCTGTGGGGAGCCGGGACCCACCACAGCCCGCCCCCCTTCCCCCCCCCACTTCCCAGCCCTCCCAGCCCTTCAACTGCCCGCCCCGGCCCTTCCCACCGCGCTGCTCCGGCATAGCCGCAGTACCCTCGGTGGAAGCCCCCGGGGCCGCCACCCCGAGCAGGCTGCTGGCCAGGAGCAGCAAGAGCCCCGAGGCCACGAGCCGCCCCCTCCGCATCCTCCGTCGAGGGGGACAAAATGGCGGCGGGCGCAGCCCGGCGCGCGGGGGCGCTGCCAACGGCCGCTGAGGCGGCGGCGGGTCCCGCCTGGGCCGCGGCACCGTTCAAAGAAACTTCTCGAGGGCGTTAATGTTAAACACGAGGCTTTTAATGCTCTGGTGGCGAACAGCGTTAGACCCGATAATGGCGCAGGGGCAGGCAGGCAGCCAAGTGACCCAGAGACTTTGGTAAGTGTTATGTGGGGAGGCGGGGTGTGGGCCGGCCCTTCCCCTCGCGAGCCCCCGGCTTTTGTCAATAAGGAACTTTGGGCTGAGCAGAAGTTAGGTGTGAAGGGTTTGTGTCTGCTCGTTCTGTGAGGCTGAACGTGAGCGGCTGGGACGGAGCGTGGGGAGAGGGGCGTGGGTCGAGCCCGGCGCCGGTGCACAATGGCTCCCTCAGCCCGGGCTGCCACGCCCGGGGAGCGCCTGAAGGAATCCTTGCCCAGAGTCAGACAGACGTAAGACGAAGTTCTCTTGCGTTAATACATTTTTTTCCCTGCCTGCTGGGCTGTTTTGCATTCTCCTGCAGCCTCCTCCTGGGATCCTCCACGGGCCGCGGCTGGGCGCGAGGCACAGCAGCGCCAGAGCTTCAGAGATGTTTAGAAAACTGTCCCTCTCTTCTTGGATGCTTGAATTAGAAACTAACTTAAAGTCGTTCATGGTGTTACCTGGGTTCAGGTGTCTTGATTAGCCTATGTCGTGTTATTTGCGTTGATTCTGTGAAGGGATTTGACGGGGGGGGGCAGGGGAGAAGGCCTGGCAGGGCGGAGGGAGTCACTTCACGGCGTAGCCCACGATGTGCGGCTGGATGGGCGTCCAGGGCAGCGCTATGCTGAGGTGTTGTAAGTTCAGCTCCGAGAAGTTGGCCTGTTCCAGATTCTTCCATATCTCTCTCGTTAGGCAGCATCCATCAAAGACGAGTTTCCAAGTCGGGTAGCAGATCTGCTGCCAAAAATACTTCCAGCTGGAACGATCAGCGACCACGTGCTCTAAGAAGTAGAAAGCGCCTCCCTGGGGAAAACAAAATCTCCTTACAGAGCCGCAGCAGGTGCTGGGGTCACGCCGTGCTCCCCCCTCCATCCCACCTCCTCTCAGATACCCACCAGCGCCTGGGCAGTCTGCTCGCTCATCAGTATTCTCCCCCCCTTCCCTGCCTGCTTTTTGCTTTTGTGGTGTCAGTTGAATTAACGTTAAGCAGGAAACTTGCAGAGATTCCAAATGCCTATTCAAACAGCGTGAAGGAAGGACTTACTTGATCCCTCTTTTATTATAGCAATGGTTTGTTGTCTTTTTGTTTCAATTACGGTTGCTAGCGTGTCATTTTTTTCAAAGGAAACTAAGAGAAATGTGTAAATCCTACTCAAACTCATCAGTTTTTGACAACCCAGAGGATTGTCTTGAAAATGCCATTTTAAAGGCTGAAAGTCTATTGCAAAAATACCCCAACAAAACAGCTTTTTAAAATCTTTACCTTGATTAGTATACAACAGGAAATGAAGGCATTTAATTAGAGTGCTTTAGTCATACAGGTAGATCAGCCCCACTTGTAAGAGGCTAAAGCAGTTTATTTAAAATGCAGACTTTCAGTCTCGATCAGAGAGCTTCCCACCCAAAGAAAATCTGGTGTGTGTGGGGAGGGAGAATAGCACAGGAACTAGTTCTGCTTTAAATGCTATACTGTAATTACTTGGAAAATTTGTGGCAGTTCTAGTTAGCAGACTGTTACTTCTAGGGTTTTACTTTTAAGAATAGGACGGAGCGACTGGTGTGTTGCCACTGCCTGCACCATTTAGCAGTGCAGAGTGGCTGTAGGGAAATAAACTGGGTCTGGTCTGTCAGCTCAAAAGCGACTTTTTACTTTTCTGTTGGTGCAGTGCCTCTGGAATAGATGATAAAGGTAATAAGAGAAGTTTTTATTCAGATACTCACTGGTCTGAGCACTCGCAGGGCTTCCTTCAGGGTGCCGTTCACGTCGTGCACAGAGCAGAGGACCAGGGTGCAGACGACGACATCCACAGACCCGCTGGGCACCTGGTGCAGGTCTTCTCCTGCAGCTACTAGGAAACGCTCGTAGTGCACATGCTGATTTTTGTTCATGCTTCTCAAAAGGCCTTGCTGGAAGTTGGGGTTTATGTCGGTGCACGTGACTTTGCAGCCCGGTGGGTAGAACTGGAAGTTGGCACCGCAGCCGGTCCCGATCTCCAGCAGCTTCAGCTCTCCTGAAGGGCTCCTGAAGTCGGGTAGATTACGAAATAGCTCCTGCTTCTGCTTCTTTGCTTTCTTTTCATGAATTGCAGAAAAATGCTCTATGAAGAAAGGAAAAAATATCTTCTTACAGAAAGGCTGCCATATTCCCAGGAACGACAGTAGGTAGATGGGCAGGGCAAGCAGCGCGAGGCAGGCACGGAAGAAGAGGATGCTGGCCTCCATCATTTCCAGCGTGGGGCAGAGGATCCGCACTGAGCAAAACTAGTTCTTCTGCGTATTGAAATTCAGACAGAGCTGCATTCATGTACTTGCTGTGTTCCTCTTGAAGTATATTCAGCTCCCTGGGTTGAGCTGGTGGACTTTTCCCTACAGCTGAGTTTCAAGTCCCGTTACAGGCCAGGAAGGGAGAAGCAGGACTGCGTACCAAACGGTTACCGTGGCATCCCAGCTCTGGCAGAAGAGGAGCTGCCAGTCTGTTACGTAATCGGCATAAACTGGGCAGTACAACTTTGTACGGAACGCTGGCAAAATGTCACCAGTCGCCCTAATTCGGTGTTCAGCAAACATGTGGTGTCCAATTACAGGTCATATCTCTCAGAGCAACTCTGTGTTGTCTTTAGTGAGCTGAGGGAACTTAATCTGAACTCTGCACGTGCTGTAGGCGTTTCATTAGGAGTCTGATTAACATTTCAGTTAAAACGCGTTTGTTTAAGAGTTAATTTACCACCCCGTTGTAAGTAGCTGCATGAGCTAGTCGGCTACTTGCTCTGTGCTCTCTCTGCGACAGCAGTTTTCAGTCTTTCCACTTCGTGGACTCCTGAAATACTTTGGTATGTGTGTTATGGAAATTATGCATGCCAGCCACCATAACAGGGTTCCACTCTAGGTTTCCGCTGAATCAATAAGCCAAAAGGAGATTCTTCTATAACGTCCTTTTTATTAATAGCGCTATGGTTTGAGCTGGATGCCTCTGAAGAGGGACCTTGAACAAAGAAATCCCTGGGCAATTATACCCTTACGGTCTAAATTCCCCACTCCTCACGCGGCAGTTCGGAGCAGTAGTGATATTAGGGTCTGGGGTCTTCCCGTTCTTCGTTGGGTCCTTCCATTGGCTCTAGGCAAGCAGTTTGTTATCTCTAAGGTTGAAGGTTCTGTTAATGACTTACTTCTTTATCTCCTGGCTTGGACCAGCTCTGGGACATTCTTTTACTTGACAAGGTGAATGTTCACAGCTTGTGGCCTGAGGCATCAGCACATTTAGCTACTAAAGCTACTCAAGTTCTATAGAAGTGGTATCCCAGTCGCACAACGTGTGCGTACGGGCTCCTTTGCAGGGAATGAGCTTGCTTTTCTCAGTTATCTTTCAGACCTTTGATGGGAATTGTGGAACAGAGATAAAACAACTTATTAATTTGGTAATCACTGCATATGGTGTATGGCTTGGGTTTACTACTTTCATAAGCTTGAGTCAACCATAAACGCATTCTGTAAAACGTCTTCACCTTTGCAGCCACCAGTGCGTTTTCAAAGGACCTGTCAGGTGTGTAGATCAGCCACCAGCATTTAATCACTGTGCTCCAGGTGAGCCTCCTGCAGGGAAAGGAGGCCTTAAGGTCCCTAATCAAGGCAGTTCTAACGTGAATTGCATTGGGGAATTTTGTTTTGCTGTTGAGTGATAGGTAGTCCCGCTGTCCGATGAGTTACCTCCTCCCTCTAGTGGTAATAAAGCAAATACAAAATCCAGCGTACGGCGGCATCGTTGTTAGACTGTTGTCATACCTTCATACCTCCACCTTGTGGCAACTGCATTAGAGAAACAGATTTGAACAGTGGGAATTGCTTGTGGTGTAGACCAGTTGGATGTGTATGGAACACAAAATAAGAGACATTAATGCATTGTTTTGTTACAAATAAAATCTCTACCAGGTTTTAATACCGTTCTCCTCTACTGCAGGAAATCATAGAAAAGGTGAAACAGTGGCCAAGAGAGCAGCACCTTCTCTTGGTGTCCTAGGGGAGTTTAACTGGAAAACATGTCTAATGAAAGCCCTGGCTTTTAGAAGAGGCCTCTTTAAGGTGTGATCTAGATTGGAGGGAGAGTAGAAAATGAAGAGTTGAAGCACAGGTAAAACACATTAGTAGAGCGTGACAAAAGGGCTCTAAGGACATGGCTGTTCCAGTAACAGTGTTTTACAGCAGAGGTGAGGTTTCTGCCATCTGACTTAACAAATGCCAATTTTCTCCCCGTGTAAAGACAAGTTCTGGTTTTTCGCTTTGTAGGTGGCTGTTTCAAGTGAAATCTGCACTGACAGCATTAGCATCTCCTGGCCAGTGAGAATTACGCCTAGAGAAGTGGTGTTGTAATGAGCACTTCCCTGAATAAAGAGAAGTCCTGTCAGGGAGGGCTCTGCCAGCACGGGCGAATGAACGCCTGCTCGTAAATACATTTCATGATGGGAAGACTGAAATGAAAATGCTCCTGCTGATGCCGTATCCATGTGTCCTGTATCGGAAACGTTAGAGGTTGGGCATTATTCTCTGGCCCTAGAAAAACCTTAGCCCTCTGTACTTGCTTGCATGTATCTTCTGTTCCCTTTCCTCCCTCTCCCCCTTCTCACCTCTCTAAGATGCTGACGCCTCCTTTATTTTGTATTGGACCGAAATGTGTTGTGCAGACTTGTTTCCAGTTTGCCTGGTCCCTGTGCAGCAGCTCTATTTCAGAGCTCTATCCAGAAAACCTGCCTAAGAAATGGAAGAATGCGATTCCCAGTTTGCGTGAGCTCAGGACGTTTTCCATACTTTTATTTTGGGTGGCCAGCTGCTGTATTTGAGCTGACTGTAAGGGTGAAAAACCTTCTGCAAAGCGTGACAGGAGTACTGAAGGGAGGTCCCATGTCCCGCAGTGCTCGTGGTCGTTTATTTTACTGCATACCCAATGATATGGGGGCTAGTAGGAATCCAGTAAGGTGTGACATGAATGCGCCTCAAATTCAGTTCTGAGAAATTCATTTTCTCCAGCTCCTCCTGTGTCTCTCTGCTCAGGGAACACCCATCTCCAAAATACTTCCAGGCCGGGTCACAAACCTTTTGCCAAAAGTAGGTCCAGCTGGAATGATATGCAGCCACGTGCTCCAAGAAGTAGAAAGCTCCACCCTGGAAAACAGTGCCGTAAAACAAGTAATTAAAAGGACTTAGCTGTTCCCCTCTGGATGCAGACTTTTATATTTTGTGTATTTGTAAACACGCTGCCTTTTATCACCTCACTGGAGTCATGTTTGTTTTGAACCCTGAAGTCTCCGAGAGTGCCTCCCGTTCAGTTTTTGTTGAAGATGGTTGTTACTGGGTGGTTACTGCTGGGTGACCACACGTTTACTGAGGGGCACACTGTAGGACTGTACAGTCTGATGGCAGGAACTGCTGCCACTGGGGTTTTGTCTGTGCCTTGGATGATCTTGGGACAAACCACTTTAACTTCCTTGTGTTTCAGTTTTTCTCATCTGAGAAATGTGACTAAACAATTTGCTTACCCTGCGTGCCAGCAGGGACAAGAGTTTATTTCTTCGTGTTTATAAAACATGTGAGACAGCCTTAGCAAGCAGAAATCTGGTGTCCCAGGCTACAGTCAGTATAGGTAGTGCGTAGTAGTTTTGTCAGCGTCAGTCTTGTAAACCCTATCCATGTTTAATTGTATTTTTGCCCACATCTGTTCCATGTCCGTGTTTATAAATAACAGATAAAAAGCAAATCTACTATTGTAAGCAAACCTTTCCCGTAAAACTTTCTCAGTGGAGCCAAACAAGTCAGGGGTTCAGAGCTGATGTTTCCTTCCCCTCCTGACTGCAGTGCGTTGGGTAGGATCTTACTCCTTCTTCCCTAGGTTTGCTTTGTAAGAGTGTGCAAGATTGCCTCGAGGAATTAATTAGGTTTTCAGCCACATTCAGGGCTGGTCTCATCTACACCTGGAGGCTCTGGCCCGTTACACAGATTTAGCTCACCTGTGTGGGTAGGATTTGTGTTTAGTTTAATTTCAACTCTTCCCAGTTACTCTGGGATAACTGGAAAAAAGTATTGGAAGGGCATTATGTAAATGTGGGATTTTACAAATGTCACCTTAGATTGTAATGGAAATACCTGCTTAGGTGGACAAGTTTTAGAGACCAGAGAGAGAACTGCTAGAGAATACACAGGGCAACTATGAACTGAAATTGTTAATAATCTACCTGTGTTACAAAGCACATTCCTTTCTGCTTCCCTCCCCGTACTCCACCCTGTATTGCAGTAATCTTGTTTATCTAGTCTGGCTCTGCTCCTCCTCCTCGCTCCCAGCACCTCCTGGGTTGTGTTTGGGGGGGGGGCGGGGGGGGGGGGGGGGGCGTTATTTCTTTCCTTTTTGTTTCTGAAACAGCTTTGGCCTTGGAGTTTTTGCAGGTGGCCCAGCTGCAAGCGCAGGAGCCAGGCTGCCCGGATTGAGTAGCCGTGCCTCTCACTTGCCCCGGCAATCGGCACCACTGTGCTGGTGCCCCAGAGCTCCTGCGTGCTGGGGAGGGAGGGGGCAAGCAGGCTGAGCTGGTTCTTTCATCTGCAGGTGAAGCAGCCCAAAAGAAAATTATTTGTGAGTGGATAAGTGGATACGATGGTTGATTTTAATCTCTTTCTTGGCCTGGTGCAGGTGATTGCGTTTATCCTAAATGTAGGTCAGTCCACACAGCTTGGCTTATCAGGACACATGGGGAGCCCCGCTGTCCCTCGTGCTGCCCCAGCTTACCAGCCTGAGCACCCGCAGGACCTCCCTCAGGACTCGCGGGACGTCGGTCACCGAGCACAGCACCAAGGTGCACACCACCACGTCCGCGGCGCCGTCCGGGATTTGGTGCAGATCCTCGCCAGAAGCAACCACCGAACGTTCAAGTTTAAGGTGCTGATTCTCTGAGAGGCTCTTGAGGAGGAACTTTCTGAAATTGGGATTAGGGTCGGTGCAGATCAGCCGGCAGCCTGGGGGGTAGAACTGGAAGTTGGTGCCAGTGCCCGTGCCAATCTCCAGCAGCGTGAGCTGGCCCGAAGGACTTGTGAATTGTCTCAAGTTGCTGAACAGCTCTTGTTTCTGCTTGTAGACCTTCCGGTTGTAGATGGACGCCACCTTGGCCATGATGTGTGGGAAAACTTTCTTGTAGAAGGAGTCCCACAAGCCCAGGCAGGCGAGAACGTGGATGGGCAAGAGGAGGAGCTGGACACATCGCTGGAGGAAGGTGACCAGCACCATCCTTGCTGGTGGCTGGGAGCGGAGGTGGCTGGTGGCAGGCGAGGTGCTTCTTGCCCTGCCCGCAGGCTGCTCGGCCACCTCTGAACCGGATGTGTATGTCTGTCTGTCCCTCCTGTCTGTCTGTCCCAGCGCCCTCTTAAAGCGGCAGCGCAGTGGTTGTGCGGGGTGGGAGGGGACCCGGGGCCACCCCCACCAAGCAGCTGGGGCCCCTCGCTGCCGGCCAAGGCTCCACGTCCCTCCTCGCCGCTGGATCACCCGTACGGAAACGCTTCGCTGGGTTCAACCTGAAAGCTCGGATCCTGCCTGCTCTGAGCCTGTTAGCTGGGAGAACGGACCCTTCCAAACTCCCCCCCCCCACACACACACACACAAAGCGTTTTGCTTCTCGGTCCCGTGCCTGCCGGACCATCGCCCTACCCTGCGGGTGTGGGTGCTCCTGGGTGCTGCCGAGCTCACTTCAGAATCCCCTCGGCTTGTGTAACGGGAGGATCGCGGCCGCGGTACCGGAGAGGGCTTGGAGACGACAGTGATCTCCCTGCCTGCCCCCACGTAACAACCCGGTTTCCGTTACACGGTCATTCCAGCTCCCCAACTTTGTTCAGCGTCAGGTGGTTTTGCGGGTCTGTCCTGGCAGAGGGACCGGTCACCTGGTGGCTGTTGCTCTGGGTGCTTTGCTGAGGCATGTGTGACATCCCTGTCCCCAAAGCCACGGACGAGGCGATGCCGAGGTCACTACACTGAAGGTGGAGGGAGAAGTGAGGGCTGTAACGATGAAATAAGGAAAAAGCAGTATCCTTATCAAGCAATTTTTATTTTTTTGGTACTGAGCAGCTGTATGCTCCTTAAAGAGACAGCACAGTGCCAGGTAGTTAATTGTTCAGATCCAGAATTACAGAATTATCTGAGTTCTGTTGCCTGAGTTCTGGGTGATTTTGTTCTCTTTTAACCCAAGGAGGGGTTTTATGGGTTTTATTAGCTTTACTGTTCTGATTACAGGCAAGCAAATACATTAGCTGGAGTTGTAATACTTACCTGCTTTACAAGGCAGCATTATTTTGGAAATACTTGCAAACTCGGAGTGTGTGCATCTTCTGAGGATTCCCTTTCGACCTGGATGCAGGTAGCGACCTGGGTGGCTCTGAGGGCTGAGCACAGCAGTCTGTGAAAATCCAACTCTGCGTAGGGATTGTGGGGAGCGTCGTGCCTCTTACCCGGGCTAGAGTCTCTCCCAGGCTGTGCCAGGATCGCTTAGGTCAATCAGGAACTTTTTTTTTTAGTTTTGTTATCACTGTTCAACCTCCGAGGGCGTTGACCTATTTATTTCTTTAGGTGCCTTGCTTAAAGATTTTCTACAAACTGTAATAACACCCTCGGGGCCCCAGAGTGTCCTTGAAGTATTTCTGGTGCGTGGCCCGCCCCAGAGGGACCCGTGTGCCCCCCGTTGCCACCGGCTCGGTGGGTGCCCTAGTTGGAGGCGGGGGGTCAGTTTGCCTTGCTGCCTGCCAGCACCGTGTGCTTCAAGCTGCCGGCACCGTTACCTGTGAGAGAAGGTGGGTTTTTCTCATGTTATGGGACCTAACTCTCATGTTTGGCCACGTGAACACTCATATGTGGGAGATGCTATCCTGTTCCTCAGCAGTTTGTTATCAGTGGATTTTTTCCTAGCTTTCAGTGGGTTTATTTCCACTTATTTCACATCTGCTGGAAATTTAAGCCTTAGTGAGAACCAAGCTACGGAAGGTCCCGTTTGGACTGAAAATTTCTCAGAATCTGTAGCAGCTTATTTATGTGTAAGTGCTTTGGTTAGTTATGGCTTGAGATACCTCCATTTTTTCGGTTGCCTCTGCCCTTGTGGTACAGTAGGGAAGTCCCATCCAAGGCAGCAGCGTAAAGCGAGGGCAGATTTAGTTCCTGTGTCACTTCCACAGGAGGATAAATGAGTTCTCCCGCACAGTGCTGTGTCCTGCGAGCTTGTCTGCTCAGCACACAACTCCTGCAGCTCTGCACAGAGGACAGAGACTTAAAATTCTGTGAAGAGGACATTCTGCAAGGTGGATATATTTTTTTTTTTTCCCCTAAAACAGCAACCTAATACAGTGTGTCAAGTTGTTCTTAGAGCAACACAGGCACAGTCTTACCGAGAATAAGAACTACGTAACAATAAAAATTGATCCTAAAATTGCAGTCACAAGCTATATGTGTAACATTATAGGTGTAAATTCTGTGTGTAAAGGAGTTTTCTCTCTTGAATGAAGAGGCATAACTTGGTCAGTTATTAGTACTCTTATTCCAGTATTACTGGAAAAAACAGAAATTGCCCATACGATGGGGTTGTAGCTGAGGACCGTATTCCATAGTAGACTTGCACCTCTTTAGGGAGCTGCTGGGTGTTGGGGAGCTCCTCAGCTCCCCGAGAAACCTGCCAGGTCCCGAGGAAGGACCTTGGAGAGGAAATCTAATAGCCCAGGTCACGCTGAGAAGGAAGAAGCCAGTACAGTGCTGAGATCTACCAAAGAGCCTCGCTGCTTGTATGACACAAATGTCATTTTGGCACTTTTTTATTTCTTCTGTACAATCTTACTGTTTCCAGATCGTCCAGGGATGAGGTCACAGAGCTCTTGCTGATGCAAAATGTGTGTGGCCATTTGAAGTTTTGGCTTATCCTGAAACTGTAAGGAAAAAAAAAAAAAGAGGAAAAAGCATTTGGCTGATAGTTTTCCTTTTGCTCTGTTGGTGACACCAGCCACAGGTCGCGCTGGGTGTTTGTTGCGGGATTTTTGCGCTTCTTTCCGAAGTCCGTCCTGCGTGGGCAGCGCTTTAGACTGAGGTGTAACGCCGGCCTAAGCGAAGTTCGGCTCCCAGCGTTGGAACCGGTTGTTCCGGAGCCGCGTTCAGCCCGTGCCGGAGCCGGCCGGGTGCTGGGGCGAGCCGAGCACCTCCGGCACCGCCGCGGTTCCCGGTCTCCCGGTGGGGGCTGATGCTGGGAGCGGTGCTCACTGGTACCGGTACCGCCTGGGCCAGGCCCCGCTCGGCCCTGGGCGGGCGTGAGCACCGGCGCTTAGCCAGAGCCCGGCTTAACCCAGCCTAGCGCTGCGCTGCGGGCGGGGGGCGCCGGGCCGCCTCGCCCCCCAGGTAGGGCCCAGCTCCCGTCGGGGCGAGCGGGCTGGGGAGAGGAGGGAGGGGGTTTCCCCGGCAGCCCCCCCCCCCCCCCCTTCCCCTCCCCGGGGCTGCCTCCGCTCGGCGCGGGCGCGGGAGTTTTGCGACGCTCCCTGCGCGCGGTGCCGGCGGGGCGGGGGGCGGCGCGGGGGGGGGCAGCGCAGGCAGCGCACCAAGATGGCGACAACCGCAGTTCCTCCTGCAGCTCCCCCACCTCCGCAGTCCAGCAACGCCTTGCGGGAGACGCGTTAGTGCAGCGGCCACAGTAAGTTGCAGCCCCGGCGCGGGGACCCGTGCGGGGGGCGCCCGGGGTCCCACAGCCTTTGCTCCCCGGATTTTTTAAATTTTTTTTTTTGTTTTTAAATTCACCCCCCCCCATCCTCCTCCCCTCCCCAGCAGCACACACTCTTCCCCCTGCCCCCACCCCGGGCGGGGGCTTTGCCGCAGAGCGGTTTTCTGGCAGCTCTTGGCTTGCATGGGGAGCGATCTGGGGGGGCAGGCGGGAGCCGGCTGGGGGGGCAGGGGGAGCCCCCTGCCCCAAATCGGCCTCGGGGGCCCGAGGAGCCTCTCCCCTCTCCACCCCGCGGAGGAGAGTTGGCCCCGGTGGATGCCCCTTCCCTCCGCGCTCGGGGAGGGGGTACCGGGGTGCCCCCGCTTCTCTCCCCACCCAACGCCGCCCTCCGCGCCCCAGCAGCAGCCTCGGGGCTCCCGGCGCAGCCCCAGCCCCCGGCGGGGGAAGGTCCATCCGCCCTCTCCCCCCGGCTCCCGGCTGCAGCCCGAGGTCCCCGAGCCCCGTGGGGAAGGGGGGGACTCGCCAGCGCGCCCGCCGGCCGCCTCTGCGGCCTCGGGGTCAGCCCTCCCCCGGCGGGGAGGCTGGTGCTGGGAGGGGGCGACCTGCCCCTGCCCCCCCCCCCCCCAGCCCGGAGCAGCGGGACCTCCGGCCGGGGCCCCTTCCCCGTCCATCCCGCAGCCCGGGGAGCCCGCGGGGCCCTTCTCCCGGGCCCCGAAATTCGGGGCTGTGCTCTTTGTCTGCATTGTGGGGAGGGAGAGAGGAGGGACGAGTGGAGTTCCTCTCGCTGTCCCTTCCCCCCTCAGCCCGAGCTGCAGAGCCGGTACATCCCTCCACCCCCCCTTTTCGCCTCCTGCTGCCGGGGGAGGGGGGGAGTTGGAGGACAGAGTTTTGTGGGGGAGATTGATGGGGCGGCTCTGGGGTCCCAGCCTGCCCCAGATGTTGGTGTCGTGGTTCGTGCTTTTGCTTCCTTCCACCACAGAGATTTTGGGGAATGGTGAAGGCAGATTTATTTTAGTTTTTCCTTCCTGGGGAGAGGGAATTGCACGTTCACAAGCTTTTTCTATTAAAAATCTGGGTGTCTTCTTCCCCTCCTCCCGCTCCTTTCTGGTGCAAATTATGCCCAGCTGATGTGGGGGTGGGGAAGCTGGAAGAGACGCTCCGGCAGTAGCTGCAGATGATCCGAGGTAAAGTCTAAAAGTCTGACGGGAAGGGGAGTGTGTGCGTGAGGGCCAGCACCGCTGGAGCGAGCCTTCCGTAAGGCCCCGAGCTGCCTTTTGGAGAGGGATCCCGGTGTGGCAGGATCATCCACCGCCGGCTTTCCGTGCGTGCCGTGGCACGGGGGGGGGGGTCGGCGTGAGATCCTTGTGGGGTCGGTTTACGGGGCGCTGGTTGTGTTCCTGCCATGTGTAGACACGGAACCTGGTCCTTGTACCACTGCAGCATTCCACCCCCAACGGGAACCCATGACCCGAATGTCCTCATTTCACACTGGGGAAGGTTTAATTACAAGGAACGAGGGTGATCCTGGAGCCCGATTGCCCCCGTACTGGTGTCTTCAGAGGCAAAAGGGGAGGAAGCATTACATCAGTGGTTTTCTCAGGGGTGATGGCTGGCAGTGCTGTTTGGGAGGGAGGGGGCCTGCAAGTATTGGTGCACCCAAGTGCTTATTTTCCGTGTCGGCGATGGACGCGCTTCTAAAAGGAGACCCCGCGCCAGGCCGGGCAGCGTGCGGGGGGTAACCCCGCTGGCGGCTGCCTCGGAGCGCGCCCTGCCAGGGGGAACCGCGCCGGGGGGGCGGCTGCCTCTCGCCTTTGCCCGGTGTTTTCCCGTGAGAACGTTGGACGCGACACCCGAGGTGCCGGTGGAACCGCGTCGGCCCCGGGCGGCGGGTGCTGAAGCGGACAGTTCCCGGGGCCTCCCGCCGCCCTCCCGGGACCGCCCCCCCCCGCCTCCCAGCCCCGGGGCCCAGCACGGCCCCTCGGTCCATCTGGCCGGGGCCGTTACATAAAGTGGAGCTGTTTGTAATCCGTAAATAGCGACAGGAGAGGGGTTAATGGGTTCGGGAGTCACCCCCCGGCGGTCAGCGCTCGCGGGGTGCCCCGTAAGGCAGCTTCCCCGGCAGGTTCATTGGGAGGCCTCTCGCCTTGGCTGGTTGTGTTTGCCATCTGCCGTGTGTTTAGAAAGTCCCCGTTCTCGGCTTCGGGGATGTTTAAATAAAATGACTGAAGGGCTACTTGCTCCTTTTTTACACGTCTCAACACTTCTACAGTGTCGTTCATCCTGGGTGGAAGGACCTGGACCTGTTACAAATAATTTAACCAGTTATATAAGCTCATACGTATGGCTTGTGTCTAGATTGTGGTATAGATACGGTACTGCTCAGTGGAACGAGTATCGTTATGTGAATATTTAGTGAACAGAGGTGGAAAGCCAGCGTCCTAATAAACAGAAGAGAGTGGTTGCATGTTGCGAGAAATGGAGCATGGATGTACTTTCAGTCTCGGTTAAAGGAGGTGAAATAAAACGGAAACAAAGTCAGCGGGAGTGAAAATGAAGTAGCTTGAAAATCTAAGTCATGGTATCATCTTCCTCCTTTTTGCTGTTGTATCTGCATTCATTTGTGGGTTTGCTTGGCTTGTTTAGCATGCTTTGCCATTAAAATGAACTGTCAGGGCTTTACATATCAATTGATCCTTACTATTTTTCAATGGCTGGAGAGGCGGTCGGCCCGGAGGCCGTATGTGACTCCAGGGCATGCCGTGTTCATGTGGTCACATGATGCCCATTCACTATCGATTCTTCCTCCCGAAGCGGCTGCGACTGCCATTGACACCAACAAATACACTGGAATCAATAATTTATTGTTGTGTTCAAAGAAATGGTTTGGATTAAAGAAGGTGCGGTAAAATAACAAAACAAAAGCAGTGGAGCTGAGAACAAGCGCGGGGAAAATAATCTGAGAAACCACAGAGGAGATGACATGTGGTGGCTTATGTCAGTGGTAGCGGGGCAGAGAGCTTGGCGTCATTGGACTGTTGGCTTGAATCTGGTGGGGTTCAGAAATAACTAAATGCTCGGACTTGCTCCCTTATGCTGTTATTCCACTTCGTGCGGAGTGGACGGTCACTAAGCTGGAGAATACAAGTAAAGAAGAGGTGGTTTACTGCTGCGGGAGTGGGTTAAAACTCCTCCTTGATATTAGCTCAGATTCAAGACCGGCTTTTAACACTTCGCAGGAACTTCTGTCTTGAACAACTGTCTTTAAACACAAAGTTAGAGTAACTTCTGCCTTCTCCTCCCTCAGTTCTGCCCTGTAACAAAGTATTACTCCTGCCTAATGGAGCACATCAGTGTACTGGGTATTTTCAGTAGAAAAAGTAGCCAGAAGGGACGGGACTGCTGTGAAATTGTTCCTTTCTGAAAACAGCCATTGCAAAATGCAGAAATCTTGCTGTCTAAGGCCTAGAAGTCCCGTTCCATGTCACTCGTACTGCTCCTGTGCTAGCAGAAAGGTGTGAGGAGTTTATAAATCAAGTATTCTGAGCAATTAATTCCAGGAGGATTTAAAAAAAAGCAGTCATGTTTTCCGTTGTTGAACAGCATATAAACACATTGTGAACTTTACAGGTAGTGGTCTGAAAGTTACATAAATAAAACTTTCGTTGCTAGAGAAGTTGGGAGCAGAAAATGCTGAAAATGAGTAGAAGTCATCTCCTCTTTTTCTCCTGATATGTGTGCCATTACTTATTTTCCCTAGAACTCACCATGTGAATTTTAAAACTGAATAAAACATCCACGCGTGCAGTTAGTCCTTCATGCGTGTTTGGGCGTGCGTCGAAACCGCTCGGCTCCGGAGGGAGGAGGTGGTGCTTGCTTGGGATCAGAAGCTCCGACAGCTTATTGGGGCCAACTCAGCAATACCTAGAGCTCTCTGGCTATTGAGATGATATTTCTGGCGTTGGGTGTTGAGGAAGGATGCTTGAAAAACAAAGCAGTTGAAGCTGATCACAAACAGCTTATGTGTCTGTCCCCAGTGCCTCAACTTACCTCATTTTCTTTGCATGCTAAGGGCATGCCCAGGCATGAACTGAATCGTTCCGATAACTAATGCTAGACAAGAATATTGTTATTCTGAAGACAGGAGTAATAAAAAGTTGTCTTTATTTCCAGGCGTGTTGACTTCCCAGCAGTCTGTGGAACTCTAAGAGGTGTCAATGCTTAATGCTGTTAAAAATCAGACCGGTTTGAAGGAGCCTAACCTTTACCTAAAGGAGCCTGGCATTATAGTTATGAAGTTGTGGAGTTGGATGCCTGATCCTTAGGCCATTTGTGGATTTAATCAACCTTAGTGACTCCGTGTGACTGAGGCGATGCACCGGCCCTTCCCTTTGAGATCTGTTTCACCTGAGGCTGAACAACAAACGCTGCTATTCCAGTGGCGTTCCCAGCAGGAGATGAACTTTCTATTGACTGGCTAGAGAAACCAGTAGCAGGATGGTCACGTTAAGACAACTGGGAGTAGCTGACATTAGGGGAGGGTGATTTTTATCTAATCAGATGAGATATACATGGGGTGATAAGAAAAGACAAAGACAGCGTCACTCGGGAAACACCAGGCCTGCACGGGCTGTATTCCAGAACGTTGCAGAAATTCTGAGCTCTGTGTTGTGCAAGAGCAGAGAACTAGAAGGGGGGTTATTTATCCTTTATCTTATCCTTTACCTTATCCATTATTTATTAAATGTACCGTTTGTAATATACCATTTGAGTGCTCCACATTAAATGAATTCCTCCACAAATATTGGGTAGAATAACTGTTACCTTGCTCCTATTTTATGGGTCACTGATAGGCTGAGTGAACGGAACGAGGAGCTGGATTTGGGTTAATGTCTTAACTATTGCACGATAACCGAGTTGTTCAACTCTTTGTTCAGAAGTTTGGCTTTAAGAGGGGAAGTTGAAGTGCTGCACTTCAGCTTGCTTAGTCTGTCTGAATCTCCACATTCCTGTGGCAGTCAGCTTTGAGCGGTGGCTAACCGGGAGCTGGAGAGCCGGGGTTAGCTGGTTTTAGTTCTTGTAACTTAGTGATGTTACAGAAGTCATAGTGCTGCTGTAGGGATTGAGAAAGCCTACAGTACTAGATCTTTAGTTTCTCCGTTTTTTATTAAAGCATCTTTAAATATTAATGTTTTCTAATATTTTTCTGTTGCTTTTGCTGGCTTTTGTGCTTCTCTCTCCTCCCTACGTTTCTGTTCATTTTTTTACCTTTAGAGGTGTGTATTCAAGTTCAGTTCTGCCACTGCTGTTTCAAGAGCATAAGTGCTTTCTTGCCCTGTCCAGAGTCTGTCCTTGAGCTCTGCTCAGAGACAAGCGCCCGGGAAACTTCTGCAACGTTTTACATAGGGCGGGGGAGAACGACCAGCGACAAAACAATAAATATTCACTTTCAGGCAAAATACTTCCTCTTCCTTCCACTTCATAGCTTCAAACCTGACGTGAGAGCTTTTCTAAGGGAAACGTTCCTCCCGCATCTCAGGCAGTTGTATCGCTGAACCGTTTCATTGATAAAATTGGCCTGTTCCAGACACCCAGAATTTACTGCGGATGGAGCAGATCAGTGAGTTCTTCTGAAGGCCGTTTCCAGCCATGGATTTTCTCATGCGTGGGTATTTTGGTTTGACTCGGAGTTTTTTAGGCTCTCATGCAGCAGAATTTCAGAGGACTGTTTTCCTTTCTGCCCCAACCCTGCACGTTCAGATCAAAAGCCACGTGTGTCTGGGTGGGTTATATAAACATTCATGGAGAAGGGCTCTCTCTCGAAGGCACTGAAAGACGTGCTGTGGATGACGGCATCTTGCAAATTAATAAGTGAAGAAATGTATTAAAGCAAAGATACTGCCTCAAAAGTGTTTTTTAATTTATTTTGACAATCAGCTTGAATAATTTATTAGAATATTTCATAATGTACCAGTAAATGGACTGCTGGGAACATTTAGAAAAAATAATTAAGTCTTAGCAACTGGGCAGCTCAGTACGGCATTTTTTCTGGTGTAAAATCTTTGATCTTTGACAAATGTGTGCATAAATATGCAGTCTGGCCCCAGGGAGTTCTGTGCACCAGACTCCAGGTGCCCGTGACAAATTCCAGCCTCCCCCAGAGTCGCTGGGAGCGGCACTGCGGGTCCCCAGCAGCGCGGTGTCGTTCCTGGAGCAGTTACCTGTGGCTCGGGAAAGCACATACCCTCCGACTCTCCCTGGATGGTGACTCTCTGTCACAATTTTCAACATCTTTCTCTTGTTGGAGGTTGAAGAATCACATGTGGGAAGTGCCAAAATAAATTCTAGCGTTTATTCTTATTGATTCCTGTATGTCCCAGCAAGACCAGAGCCAGTTGTAAAATAAGATGTACAGGCTTCTCAGTCTAACGAAGCTTGCTGTGCAGAACGGCCCCGCTGTGCTTCAGCACGCCAGATGTGCTGGTGTGGAAGGGTCTTTACTGAGGAAGATGAGGGTGAGCCACACAGCTCTTACAGAACTGGTACTTGTGTGATGAAGGAGTGGTCTCAGGCCGGGTGCAGAGCTGGCTGCGCTGGGCGGGGGCAGCTTCTGATGGCTGGAGGCAGGATTCACCGGGGGGGCTGTTCTATACGGCCCGTTATTAACAGGGTTGGAGCCTGGGAGAGTCCCAATGCTGGTGATCAGCTTCCAGTTCTACCACTGATTTCCAGGTGACAAATTATTTTCCCTTTCTGTGTTTCTCTCTCTCTCTTTGGAGAAACTTTTCTACTTAAATCCTGAGATCTTCAGGATGAAAATAGTTTAATATTTGTTCATTCAGTCAACACGTGGCTAAGGACTAATTTTAGTAAATGTCTTTAAGGAGTAGTTTTATTCTTAAAAAATCAAACCATTAGATAACACCTGATGTTTTTTGAATCCCCTCCCGTAACTAATTGAAATCCACAAAAAGGGAAAGGAATGAAAACCAGCTCACCCTCTTGGCCCTGATTCCCCCGCAGGCCCCTACAGCAGGAGGTTTTACTGAAACAGGCAGGCTGGAGCCTGACTTCCCCCGAGGAGCCGGTGTGCTGACACCCTCGTTCTGTGGGGCTGGTTTGGGGGGTATTTTTTGTTTGTTTTTTTGCAGATGTTCCTGCACTCTCATTGTGTTCTTCCACTGAATACTGAAAACCCCGCCTTGGTGAATGCTGACAGATGTTTAAGAAATATTATTGTATCCTCGCATGACAATTTTTTGTTGTTACTGAGGTTTTCTTTTCTTCCTACTGAGAAAAATGGTAAATCTTGCAAGTGGAAATCCTTGATACTCTCACCTTTTTTGCTTCAGTAACAACTGGAGTGCTCCAGACACCCAGATTTAACCGCTGCTCCTTGCTGGGAGAAGGGGCTGCTGGTGACTGTAGAGCCTGCTCTGCACTGTCGCTTGAGCCCGGAGAGCTTGGCGGGGCTGTGTAACTGAGGCACTCCAAGCTGTTTGTCTGTCTGTTGTGGGTTTTTTTTAGTAAAACTAGCTCTCTGAAATATCCTGGGCAGTTCTGTCTCTCTGTAAGGTAACGATTAGGGGTTGGCTGTGGGAGCTGCAAAGCATGGCTCGTCATTGTGAGAACATGTAGTGCCGTGCTATCCAAAATTTAAAAACTGCTCTACAGGTCTGATTTAAGGAATTAAATAAACATTCCGTTCCCATCCTTTCAGTTTACATCCTGATTTTGTCCATTATCTTAATGTGGGATAATTTACTGGGGAAACAAATGAAGTCAGGGCAGGCAAGAACATCCCAAGAAATGAAAGCCCCAGGTCACTGTGACGGGTTGATATCAAGCAAGTAACAGCCCTTCGAGTAAGTACCAAACGCTGAAACAAGAGCAATTGCTTCTTGTAACTTCGGCAGCGGAACAGTCTGCGGCGTGGGGGAACGCGAGGAGAGCCAGAAGCACGAGGCAAACTTGTAACCTGGTTTCTGGGTGTAGCGTCAGGGTGTCTCCTGGTTTATTGATGGGCAGGGTCTCTGCACAGCCGCTGTGGTGTGCAGTTGTGGACCAGAGCGGGGGGCAGGTGGTGGTGGTTGGGTTTTTTTGTTGGTTTGGTTTTGTTTTTTTAATTGGCCACTTAGCAGATTAGTTGGTTGCTTCCAGTTGCCGGTTGTGTAATTGTGCATACAAATCAGGCATTCATTTGTGCCTTCATTTTTTCCCTTTTTTATGCTGTGTCCCTGAGCTACTTTGGTTTCTAAATTCAGGCCTTACATATTTATCTGTGCCATTCAATTAGACCACATCCCCAATGCTGCTATATAGTTTCACAGTATGTGGGAAATTTGGTAATTAAATGCATGCAACTGCTGCAAGAATAGAATAAATTAATTTTTCCTTAATATCAGCAAGCTATTCCATGATGTTTCTGGAGGTAATGTGACCAAGATACTGGCTTTTCTCTCCCCTCTTGCCATCTTTTTTGAGTCTGTATTGTTATTACTCTAGAAATACCTGGTCAAGTTCACAGGAAAGAATCCCAGCCCAGACTACTCTGTGTAGTTACGTAAGGAGGCAGATCTGTACTTTTGGATCTCCAAATAAAACCTGAGACGGAAACAGCATTTGATTAAGTTCTACGTGTGTGGTGCAGCTTTAGATTTGCATGTGAATCGGAGTGAAGCGGTTGCAAGGAATAACCTGAAATCGCCTGGAAGGACACTTTGCACTAGATGTTCTGGCTTTTGGAAATACCCCAGGTACTATATTAAAGGCTGGGATCTCCAGGTGTTTTTTTAAAAAAGGACTCCATTATTTCTATGCTGTATTTATTCACGGAGTCCACTGCAATCCATAGAAAGTTGTGATTCTGGGTTTCAGAGCGTGCCCATTGCTGAGACTGGGCAAACATGTCCCAGCTCGTCCTCACGGGTGGGAGCCTCCCTCCGTTTGGGTGATGTCTCTGGCCTCTGTGAACTCTTCCCACGTGAATACAGTCCAGTCGTCAATGCCAAGGGCTGTAAAGACCAGTGGTGGCTAACATCATGCTCAAATAGCTGAATTTTTACGATTCGGTCCTATATCATAGTTTTCAAAGAATTTGAAAGTCATTCTGCTTTCAGAGATGCCAAATCTTTAATTTATATTTTGATGCTGTGCGCCTGTTAGCTTAAAAGATCTGACCTTACTGATGGTCTTTTCTCCTTACTGAAGGGACCTTTTCCCATATAGCTTTTAGATTCTTTCTGTGCCGTATACTCGTAGTCATTTTGCCCTTCCTCTTGAATTTGTTGCCACTTGGGTGTTTGGGTTCCTCCCTGAAGTGCCAAGCCATGTCAGGGCTGGGTTGTATTCCAGCCTGCAGTACTGCAGTGCTGTTGCATCAGTGCAGGGTTTCTGTAATTCCTCTTCTCTCTTGGCCTCCTCCTGGAGTGTGAAAAGCTTGAAGAGGTACCAGGAGCTCAGAAATGCAATATATTCTGGTTGCTGGTTCTTGAGCGAGAGCTTGCCAAAAGGTGCAAAGCTGCAGAGGGTTTGTAGGCGGCTGGATTCAGATAAACGAACTTCCTCACAGCTCTTCTCTTTCGTAGGAGTGGGGGGGAAGAGAGCGAGGTGCTCTGTGTAGGGACAGGGTAAAATCCTGTCAGAGGTCTGTGCTCCTTTGCAGGTTGGAAGCTCTGCGAGATCTTTCTCAGCTGTGTTTCTGTACCGCGTCCGCGTCCCTTTTCTTCTCTTTTTGTCGTGGAGAAGTGCTCGTTTGCGTTGCATCTGATGCAAAGAAGACTTTATCTAACCCGCATATCACAGGAATTTAACTTTCAGAAATTACTATTGTAGTTGGTGAAAGTATTTTAAAATTATTTCATTCTTAGGGCCTGAAATGAATAGAAACCCTGCTAATTATATAGATATGTAAAATGAAAGGGTGAGATTTGACTTTGCGCAGCAGAGATGTGGTGTGCTCCGGAGCGGGCAGAGGTGAGCCCACTGCGGTCTTGGTCCCACATGAGGAATGGTTCAGATGCTCCCTGGCACACCCAGCCCAGTGCCTGCTGGAGTCCTTCAGGAAACTTCTCCTTAACTGCAACAATATCTGGTAGGACACCAAGGAGCATTTTTTTCAAAAGAGCTCAGCGTGTCCCGGGCGTGTCATCTGCTGCTCTCTCTCATAGGCCCAGCCCCAAGTTACTCCTCCTCCGTGTTGTGTTGAGGAAGGAGCTTTGCTAAGGGCCTGCTCCGCAGGGGGAGGGATGTGCTAACGCCCAGCCCTTTCTAGACGAGGCCGAACACCTCGTCCCGACCCTGGGAATGGAGCTGACTTGGAATTTTTGTCTAACGATGCAGCTTGCTGGAGAGCAGTGACTGATCAAATCGTTTTTGTGGGAAAATCCTGGTTTTGATGAAGTTCCTTTTCAGAACAGTTTCTGTAGTCTAGAACCGAGTCTGTGTTCGGGAGCTGCCCAGATCAGGGGAGCCCTCAGGGCGGCTGCCGGGGGTCCAGGGCTGCGCGTCGGCTCTGCCTGCGCCAGAAAACCTGGGGAGGCAGCGCGGGACGGGCAGGGACGGGCAGGTTCACCCGGTGTCAGCGCGTGGTGTCCTTCTGCCTGTAGCTTGTTTGGGGACCGAGAAGCAGCAGGTCTGCTTGCCTCACTCTGTGAGGCCTTGAGGACCAGAGCTGCCTTTGGACGTTGGGTGCTGTGTGTTGTCTGTCTGTCTGTGCTGTGACTGACTGTTCTGCTGTGCTCTTTGCTCCCCTGCAGAGCTGACCTGTCCGGGGTGCAACATAACTAAAGAAGCTGCTGCAGGATGAAAAGATGGCAGCACGGCTGCTCGCACCACCAGGCCCTGATAGTTTTAAACCCTTCACGCCGGAGTCTCTGGCTAACATCGAGAAACACATTGCAGAATTAAAAAAGAAGCAGCGTCCAAAGCAAGACAGCAGCCACCGGGATGACGATGAAGACAGCAAACCAAAACCAAACAGTGACCTTGAGGCGGGGAAGAATTTGCCTTTCATCTACGGGGACATCCCAAAAGGCCTGGTTGCTGTACCACTGGAGGACTTTGACCCTTATTATATGACCCAGAAAGTGAGTCTGCAAGAAAGAAGTCGCTAAACCACCTTTTTCTTAGGAAATTTCAGGTTTGGGTATGGTTTAAGTAGAAGACAAAGAATGGAGTCTTTGGATGGGCTTGTTTGTTTTGTTACATATTTTTCTTTGAGGTTTAATAGGATTATACAATCAACCTTTAAACACCTGCTTGGATGGAGTTAGGAGAACAAGGTCTGGAAACTAAAAATAGATAAAGTTGTGCTAATGTGCCAATTTTAACCATGAGGGCAATAAGAAGAATTTAATTGAGGGGTAACGGTGTTAAGTGTCTATTTCATTACTTGCATGGAATTCAGTCTGAATTTGATCGTTATGAAGCAGTGGGATATAAAATAATGACAAAAAGAAGTGAGATAAACCAACTAACTTGCTTTCATCTTTATAATTTTTATTTTTAAAATATTTGTCTGTGGAATTAAGGTGATATGGCAGGAGGCATTTATGGGTGCCCAGAGGTATTAAGGAATGGAGTGAGGGAGGTGGTGAGTAAGCAAACACGGCTGGAAATGGAGGGGAGGGATCTTCTACTGGTGAAATAAGGAAGAGCGTGATCACCAATTTTCTTAGAAGGCTAGATGACTTAAAACTGAGGTTCTTCTCTGCTGTTTAATTTCATTGTTTTCTTTGATAGAAATTTGATTTGAATAAGCTAATTACCATCAGTAACTCAGGCTTAGCTGTGCCGCGTGAGAAGCTGGAGGTTTGACCACGTGTGTGACAACAGTTGTGATGTGACCGTTCAAAACTTGGGTAGAATGGCTGTCACGTAAAATCAGTGAAGTTGTCATGGGTAACAAAATGTTTTATGACTTTGTGTTGGGGCAGACATTTCTTGCCACACTCAGAAGTGATTTTGTGGCTGGCAGGGCGTTATTCACATGAAATAACTGAACTTGCTGCTAACGTTGGGTAGAACTGGTCATTCTTTTCTGCATTTACACTAGTGAATTTAATGCTTATTTGTTGTGGAGTGCAGGCACCAGCTCAGAACAGAGCTTCAAAATATGGTGATTTGTGTATGTGTTGGATGCCAGGCAGACTGGTGGTCAGGTGGATGTTGCACTGAAGGAAATGGATTGGCAGCTGCTGTTGCTGGTCAGAGGGCAGCTTACATTATCCCTCAGAAATATTTTCTCTTTATTCAACAAATCTGGTGTTGCCTGGTGTTGGTGTGGGCAGGCTGTGAAAAAGAGATGTAGCTGAAGAGCAGTTCCCAGGATCTCTTCGGTTGTGTGTGACCACTTGCACCCAACCAAGTAGGTGTTATGAAATGTCACTGCAAATCCAGGCAGGAGTGTTTTGTGCCCTCTTTGTGTTCCTGACGTTGAACTGGGCCGTGTTCTTTCTGGCTAAAATAGGAGAGCAGTGCGCACTGCCGCGTCCTGGAGCATCGGGCAAAGGCTTCTTGGTTGTCTCAGTGTTCCACCAGAAGTGGGAGCAGAGGGGAACCCCGTCAGCCCTCACGCTTTATCAGTCCGTGTTTGCCTCCCAACACAATGCTGTTAATAAATCTTTAATTTTTAGAGAAAAATAAGCCACGTTCCCAACTTTGAAGGCATCTCTCACGTCTCCAGAAGAGAGGCGGGCGTTTCTGCGTGCGGGCGTTTCCGCGCCTGCCGTGCGGAGATGCGAGCTCTCCGCGGAGCTGGAGCGGCTGCAGATGCAGGGGAAGGTTCTGGAGATGGGAGACACACTCGCAGAGCCCTGCCAGCCTCGTACTTGCTGTTCTGTGACAGGAGCCTTGCGCTGCCCATGAACACTGGATTAACGTTTTACTGCCTCTGTTTCTTTTGCATCCACTTCAGTATGGCGAGAGCTTAGGTGTGTGCTGCTTCTTTGCTGCTTCAAATAGTCAGTGGCTTCCCACAAGGAATTTTTTTTAAGGCCATTAAAAAAGGCCCTTCTCTGAATCATCAGGAATTGCGAATCTGCTTGAATCATGGGAAGTTTTCCAAGATTTTTTTTTTTTTTTCCTCTCCAGCATTTGCCAGAAGGCTTTGCATCATAGGTCTTTTCTTTTAAAGCTAGACATGCAGCATGCATAGGAACAAATCAGCTGGTTGCTTTTCCTTGCAGTAGGACACAGTGATCTTGGTTTATCTAAGGAAACTGAAACTGCATTTTAACGGAGAAGCTGAACTTTCCAGTGGCCTGTTAACTGATATTTAAAGGAGAAACAATGTGACCTAGAAACAGAACCATGTACAGTCAAAACTCCTGGGTTCGGAGCCCGGCCCTGCAAGCGGTGGTTTTGTCCAAGCTACTTCTCTTTTCTCTCTTCAGTTTCATTTTGCAACAATGACTCTTAGGAGAATCAGGAAAGTCCCTTTGCTCACAGGTAGCAGATTTGGGAGCTAGTTTAGCTCCTTTTTGTCTTTACGTAAGTACCAGAGAGAATTTTTTTATGATTCTTTGTTTTACAAATAGTAATTGCCTTCCAGTTCCTGGCCTGAAGCACATGGTAGAAGCAATACTTGCCCGTGATATTTGTTGTGGAAACCTGAAACATTTCAATTAAAAAAACCAAAAGGCAGGTACGTGAACTTCCTTGTTTACATGTGCAAACAAAATTGAGGGAAGGTACCTGTGTCAGCATCCCTAGCAATGAAAGCAAGGCAGGTGATTACCTCCTGGTCTAATCTTCCTTCAGCGTTTGCCTAAGGGAGAGATAAGGACCATCGTCCTCTTCTATTTCCGCAACCTTATTAGTATTTCTTTTTTTAAACTGGTTTTCCATCTTTTAGACCTCTCTTTCCTTCTCTTCCATTTATGACCTAGGCCATCACTCCCACTAAACAACTCCTCACCCTGTTCTTTCCCATTGGACGTGACTTTTGCCAGGTTGTGGTCATTTTCCTCACGTAACTTCCGTTTCACTCAGTGTGAATCTCAGACTTGCTACTGAACACGGGGAAGCTGCTGATGCTCCTGCAGTGGCTCCATTTACAAGGCAGTCGAAGGCCCCTGGATATTCTGGGAATCGAGTCCATTTATAAGCTTCAGTGGATTGATTTCAATGGAAAAATCAACCCTGCCGTTGTAGAAGATTGTCTGTACATCCGGGAACACCCGAGGCTGGGCTGGGATTGTCGGAGGTCACCTATAGCTTGCAGCTGAGCACCTGAGGATCTTTCTAGTGCGTTTGTGCCAATGGAGTGACTTGCAACTTTGTCAGGTCACACGCACGGTTTGGAAATGGGCCCTCTGGTCCAGAATGTCACCTTGACTGCGTGGGCCTGGGAAGATCACAGGGATGGGAGAGACCAGCTTGCGGGAGGCATGTCTGTGCTCCAAGGAGCCTTCGCTTGCGCCTCCTGGAGGGCACGGTAATGGCCCTGCAAGGTCACGATACCGCTAATGGGGTTTGCATTTCAGTGAAGACACTGAAACAGAGGGAAGAATCCGGACCATCTCAAAAATCAGCCTTTCATCCTTAGTTCCAAGAGCTAATCACCTTTTCTGGGTCTTGTGTCTTTAATGTTATTTTGTCTTCCACTCCCTCTCCCCAGTAGGCTTAAAAGGAGCAGGAAGAGTAGATGTGCACTTCCTAGCTGTCCTCCCTGCTGCCGCGGTAGGATGAAGGAAGGAGAGTGTAATCCCTGCCAGGCGTCTTCTCCAGCCCTTTCTGGGTGTTGGACGGAAGGCAAAGTGTAACGGAGTTGTTTGCTGTTGTACGGCTTTTCGTGGGACGACAGATAACGGCACCTCTTGCATCCAGTGCCGAGCGTTGCCGTGGCACGTGGAGCTGTCAGGCGGCGCTCAGGGTGTGCCGAGTGTGGCACGGACCGGGAGGCGAGAGAGGCTCTGCTGCCGTCGCCTGAAGAGCTGCAGCCCACTGGTGGGGAGGGGAAGGAAGGAGAAGCATTTCCGCTTCTGAGGCAGAATGAATTTCCTTACATAGGCAGACTGTGATGTCGTTAAAACATGAATCCAGATCACTTTCTCAATATTGCATGTTGAGCGATATTTATTTTTTTAAATGTATCTTTCGGAAATATTTGATAAATTTCAAAAAATGTCAAGGGTTTTTCCTGTGTTGGGCTTGAAATAAGAGATGAAAGCAAGAGGGAAGTGTGGCAGGTACCTTTTTTCCCATAAGCTTTTCAGTGGAGAAGAATAAGTTGCTAATAAGGAATGAATTGGTCCCTTTTTGGGGGGGATGGAAAAATAAATATTAAATAATGTGGTTTCTGTATTAGGAAGTGCACCTCTACGAGCCAAAACAGACTTGAAAAATATTTTGCATTGGCATTTAATTCTGTATATACTTCTTCAACCTACAGGGTGCCAGAGTTCCCTGTAAATTAATTTTGAAAATAGCAGTGTTAAAGTAACTTGCTCAGGGTGTCGTCAGAAAGTCGTTGTTCTCTCTTGCTTAACGTTGAGAGTAAGGCAGTCGTCATGCTACCGCTGTAGGAATATGGTTCCATATGTTCTTAGGCTGTTCATAAAGCTGTTTTCTTCTTAAATCTTCTGCCCACTCCTCCTCACTTTTCAGCCATTACAGAAATGCTTAATGTAAAACCTGCATGAAGCAAGAGTATTTAAATCTTCATATCACCGGAATGCTTTTTGCCATCACTTGATCAATTCTGTCATGCTCCAGCATAGCTCCTTTAAGACACTATTTTGCAAATTGATTTAGAGAAGACTTATCTTTTGTGATCTTACTTCTTTTTATATGAGAACTATTTCTGTAAAGTGTAGATTCCCAGCCAACTTGAAGAAAACTGGACAGAGCCTTTTTCAGAACTCTCTAACAACAAACTGAGACTTTTGAAAGTTCAACCAGACTTCATCTCTTAGAAGACGACTGCAAAATGCCTTTCTCTAGGTATCGCCTTTCTCTGAGTTCTGAGCTTTGCCTCAGCAGATCTTAAAAGGGCTTAAGGATGTTCTTGGACCTGAACCAGCAAACATTTTAAGAGCACGCAGCCATTTTGAAATTGAGTTTTAATATGTCAGCAGCGTAAAGAAAAACTAAGATAAGGTTTTAAATTGCCAAACGCTTTTTGGCTTTTGTGCTCTTCTTTCCGTTGACAAGGCCAAGCAGAGATTTACCCAGGATTTTATAAGATACTCAGGGAACTGGAGCAGCGGATCTTGGAACCATCGAAAACGATGAGCAGACTGGAATGCACGGCACCTTATTTGTGTTACGGTTGTGCTGAGAGGCCCACTTATGAGATGGGTTTTATAGACAGGAATAATTTCAACAAACATTATGGTCTAAAAAGAGAAAGCTGGGCAGAGCATGGAAGAGAAAACAAGGAGCTGCCTTGTGTAAGGGCATGTAATAGATGAAGGACTAAGCTGGCGAGCAGAATGTGGAGTTCATGTTTGGTAGGCGATTGCCCGACCATTGGATGAAACAGCTTGTGTTACAACAGGGAATGCCAAATTTCTGGGTCAATCCTCTGTGAAACAGCTATTGAAAATATATGTTCCCATGTAATCACTGCAGCGTGCTGAGGCAAACAGTCTCTGACCCTCCGGAGAGAGCAGCTGACAGCCACCTTCCCCGCCTGCGCCTGGCTTGCTCTGCTAGAGCAGGTCTAAAGTCTGTGGGTTGGTTTGCATCTGAAGCAGCACGCACACGCCTGTGTCGCCGTGCGAGGAACGGTTTTACCTCTGGCTCGCCGAGCTGTGTCGGAGCAAACCGCAGGGCTCCTGCACAGGGATTTTTCCCGTGAAGGGATGGAGGCGTAATGAAACGGAGCCACCTCACAGACCCACTGCACGGGGGTTTGGGGGCATTTCTGCCTTTGCCCAGCTCACCTTGTGCCCACGTCATGTTCGGTACAGTCACATCGGAGATTCCATTGCTTAAAGGATGTGGCAGAGTTGAGAGCTCAGTGTTGTGCCAGGGACACAAGCGAAGCCCGGGAGCGTCCCAGGGGGGTGGGTGTCCTGCTCCGAAGCCTCTGCAGCGGACGGTGAAAGAAGATTTAAAAACAAACAGATGGTGTGTGAGCCTTGGAAAGTTTGTGGTGTCAGGGAAGGAGAGACAGCTGGTTCTTAAAATCGTGTGTCCCTTGACCACTCTGTAATCAGCAATTCTGAAAAACTTACGGCCTTTCAGAATATTGTTACATGCCAGGGTAATCTGTTCATTAATTCTTGATGCTGCAATTTAAGAGCTGTCCAGGGTTGTCTTTAAAGTGCTTTTGTTGGGAGGTGCATTAGTGGTTATGCTAACTAATCTTTCTCACTCCGTGCTGAACCACAATCTGATTTTGATTTCCTTTTCAAATAATTTACTGCTCAATGGTCTAATTTAGCCAAATGAGCTAAAATACGTTGTTTCACTTACTAGGAGGGAAATGACAAATTTCATAAGAGTGAGTCTCCTGGGGAAGCACAGCGACTGCGTTGGCAGAAAGCCCTTGTGGATTCCCTCGTGTTGGACTCCGGGAGGCTCGGGGCTGTGCCAAACGGGGGGCTGGTGCCGGGGAGCGAGCCCGCAGCGTGTCCGGCTTCGCTCTGTCCCCCCGCGGCGCTCCAGGGCTCATCCCGCCTCGCTGAGGCTGCAGCATCCCGGAGGGAGTGTAAAACGGGGAAATGGTGCTGCGGAAAGGGCTTTGGCTTTTCAGTGCACACAAATTGCTTGCTTTTTTTTTTTCCTTCAAGTCAAGTGGTAGGTGCATTGAGTGTGCTGGTATTAAGCAACCACAGTTCTAATTTTGCCTCTCCAGATGGCTGCGTGTGATTCTCCCGGTGCTTTTTGATATGCATGTTCGCTAGCGGGGAGATGAAATAGCGGGTCTGTATTTTAAGGCTGGTGATGGAGAGATGAGATCGATTCTGCCTCACGTTTACATGATTCATTCCACAGGTTCCGTATAAAGTAGCGAACCTTAACATCTTGCTAATTAAAGGCAACGAGAGCACATGACTCTGCCTGGAGTTGGTGCACCAACGTGGAATGTGCTCAAAATTGCCGCTGAGTGGGGACGATGGGTATCTGACTCGTGTCTGCTGGGGTGGGGGACTCTACCATGACATTTTCTGTCTGCTTACCTGTCCATCTTTCTTTGCAGGTGAAGTGCTGTCTTGTAAAAACACGATTCGTTGTGGTAGCTCTTAGCGAGGTTTGGGAAGGAGGCACAGGCTGCACGAGCTCTGTGCCGTAAAAATGATCTTGTGCTCTGGGCAGCGGCGTGAAGGCTGGGCTCAGCTGCCGGTTCTGCTCCTGAATTTGTGGTCCTTAGTTTGCTTTGGGCCTCGGTTCTTATCTGTTAGATTGGGGTACCAGTGCTTCTGCCCTCGCGTGGTGAAAACGGGGACTCTTGGATGGGAGGTTTTGCTTCTGCTCTGGCTGAGGTGCCTGGTAAAATGGATGGTTTGGAGTGGAATTACTCCTGATGTACGGGTAGGTATGTTTTACCCTAATGGGAACTTCATAAAGGAGATTATTCTTTAAAAAAGCAGAAAATGCTGGTTTTTACCGTGGAAGTTGTTCGTCTTTTTTTGTACAAATCCTGCTTTGATTTTCATGCATTAACTCTCTCTCTCTCTCTGTTTTTCTTTCTTTGTTTCTCTACAGACCTTTGTAGTACTAAACAGAGGGAAAACACTCTTCCGATTTAGTGCCACACCTGCCTTGTACATTTTAAGTCCTTTTAATCTGTTTAGAAGAATAGCTATTAAAATTTTGATACATTCATATCCTTTTTATTGCTGAGTTATTTTTGCGTTTGTATATTCACTGAAAAATCTCTTCCCTGTTGTCTTATTGCTCAATTCAGATAGTGTATGTGAATTACAGTTCTGCACCGGGTGAGGTTGGGTTGGCCTTAGAGCATACACAGAAATGTGCTTTTTTTGGATGAAAAAGCATCGTCCTTTAGACGCATCCCATCAAGTAAACTTTTCGTTTATTTTCCCTGCTAAATTGTACCTATCTCTGTCCGTTCTTCCATCAGTGCACAGACTTTGATAAGTTTTGGAACAGATATGACTTAAGGTTATGCTTCACGTGAAGAGAAGTTGAGGTTTAACTAGCTGCTGAAACGGTTAAATCGAATTAGGATCTGGAGAAGGAGCCAAAGATACCTTATATGCGATGAGACACTGATTAATTTCTTGCTCTTTTGGCATCTCTCAAACTTCCTTCTAATGGCAAGGCTATTCCAAAATGTTCCACTGCAGGGCTTCAGACAGCTCCCTTAGCTTCGGAAACATCATCTGCATGTGTTATTAGGAGAGGGAAAAAAAAAAAAGTAGTGTATTGAATGAGCTGCTTTGCCCTGTTTATTTATTTATTTTTAGAAAGTGACTCTAAAACGGAAACACGTTGTTTTAGAGGCTTCTATATACTGACTTCCTGCATCTCGTATGAAGGAAAAGCTGTTCCATCTTTCCAAAGTCGACTTGGGACCTGAGGCTGGGAATGTTTTCTTTGGCTTCTGTGTTATTTCTCGTAGACTTTCCTCCCCTCTGGATGTGCTGGGACGCAGCTGAGAGATGCAGATCTGTCAGGTTGAGACCGAGATGCTGCCAGTGGGTCTTGGGCCTTGATCTGAGATCCATTTGTGTCTGCTTAAACAGTTTTGGAAGTCAAACAGCTTTGGATCTCACCCTGAATTTCACCATTCTTCTAATAATTCGGTAGTTAAAATCCACTCAAACATCTAATCCTGAAATTGTGCTGTCGCTGCAACGCTCCTCCAGTCAGTCCAGCACCTTCCATCTGCAAACGTGACGCGCAAGATCCTGAGCACACAGAGGGAGCAGAGATATTTGGAAAGATTCGCTGAGTCCTCGGTGTCTGTGGATTGCAGCGCTGCGTTCCTGTTGGATATATTAGCAAACAATCTATTTTGATGTTACTGAATAGATGGAATTATTTGGGGAGACATTTCCATTTAGGCATGTGATTTTTAAATTGCTAAGACATATCAGAAAATACAAAATAAATTGAATGGTGACATAAAAATACTATTTATATATAGTCACCCCAGTCTTATTTCCCATGACTGCTGGAAGCATCTTGGCTCTTATTTGTAGTCCACAGAGAGCAGACTGGAAATTGTTGCGTTGTATTGCAGCCCAGTGGTCCTCAGGGAGCCATAAGGTGATGTAAAGAGCTGCACTAGTGTCCCTTTGATCCTTGACTTTGTTCTACAGTATTTAGCATGATCATTATGTGCACTATTTTGACCAACTGTGTATTCATGACTTTTAGTAACCCACCTGAATGGTCGAAGAATGTGGAGTAAGTAACGCTTCTTGTGTTTTTCAGAATCTCACAGAATGTTGTTTTTCTTCTATTGAGAATCCGTTCCTACTGACGTTTAAGTTAGCATGAACACGAGTCTTTTATATTCACTTTGTTCACACAAAAGTGTTTGTAATTCATCTTTTTTCATGACTAAAATGACATTTCTACAAACTTCTCAGTGCAGCTCTCTTTCTTCCTCCTAACAGGTATACATTCACTGGTATTTATACATTTGAATCACTTGTGAAAATTATTGCAAGAGGTTTCTGTATAGATGGCTTTACTTTCCTACGGGATCCATGGAACTGGCTAGATTTCAGTGTGATCATGATGGCGTAAGTTGTGTTTTCAGATTATTTCAGGTATTTGTGGTGTATGGGAGGGGATGAGACCCTAGGAAGAGGGTGGGTGTGTAAGGAAAAAAATAAATCAAGGAAAACTTAAGTGAATCCCCCAGAGATTCTTTTCTTGATTTTTCAAAAGAAAGCTTTAGCCTGACACAGAGTCACAGATCTAAAATGCAACCCCATGGAGTTAGTGGAGTTGCTGCTGCAAAAAATATGATTTTCTAAAAACTGCCTTTATTAATGTAAGACTTTATAATAGCGCCTAGCATTTTAGATTCTTCACACGCCAGAGTGGCAGCTTGTTCTGTTAAGCATAGGACTAGGAGCGAACCATCTTTAAATTCTAGCCTGTACCACTCCTTCCCTCCTTGGGCTTGCATGTTAAAATTCCCTGGGATGCGACTTAAGGCTGAACAGTTCCTGACCCGTTTCGATGAAGGTTCAGTGTCAGAAAAGGCGACGCTTTATTTTCCTTCCTCATTCTTTTCTCTTGTGCCAGATCAGCTTACATGGGTCTGATCATGAGGATTCATGGGGATGTCTGAATTCACAGCTCAACCAGGAGATGCACGCTAGATTTCTGGTTTTTCCCTTATTGGCCTGCGCTGATCCTTGTTTAGGCTTAGTACCACTGATGAAAACCAGGTGTAGTCTGGTAGTCTGAGTCGCCGGTGGAAGAGAGATTTTTTTTTTTTTTTTTTTTTCCTCTTTTACATTTGGTTTTGGAATATTGCACATGTGCATGTTTGGGCTCCTGTAGTCAACAATAGCTGATGAAAACTGAGGGATCATGTAGGAATGCTCAGGAGCCTAATTTTCAAGGGTTCAGAGCACTTGAATTTAATTGTAGTTAAATGCTCTAATCATATAAAATGCCTTTTTTTTTTTTTTTCTGGATTCTGCACCCGAGGTTGCTGATTCTCCCAAGTTTCTGCTCTTTTTCTACTGGCCTTTTAGTTGTGTATTCAACTTCCATGCAAAGAGCTGGACATTGTCCACAAAGGCAAATAGCCAGTAGCTCACTGACACTTTAGTTTTACTTCAGAATAGACGGGACCTGCTGTGCACAGTGTCACCCGCCTGTGGGGGTGAGGCTCCCGGTTCTGTGCACACAGATCGGATTCGACCTGTCAATTGGTTATTTCCTTTGTTTCTTGATAAATTAACAAGTAACAGCATGCCAGCTTTAAAAGGCCAAATGCATTGCTCTTAAATAAATGTGCTAAGTCTCCAGCTGATCTAACTCTAACCACCTTATTTCCAGTGAGGTTGCCTGTAGCCTTCAAATACAATCCCTTCTTGTGGCAAGGGCTAGAGCAACCCTGTGCATTATTTAAATCCCACTAATAGGGTCTAAGTTTTATGAAGCACTTGCGGTGGCCTTTCAGCACCAGGAAGAACTGTGAATATTGTGCATTTCTTTGCTTTTTCATACCATGTTTCTCCCCAGACAGCACAGAGGAAATACTCTAAGTTGTGATAAAATTTAACTCCGTTAACCTTTCACTAAGCCTCTGATCCTCTGTGCATCTCAGGTTTTTCCCCTTGTGAAATAGGGACAGTCTTACCTACCTGTGGCTCACAAACAGGTAGCAGAGCATAAAGGATTAAATGAAGGATGCTAATCAAAGCAAAAGATGATCATGCTTTATTAAAAACATGAAGTGAAGCGAATATACCCGAAACCACTGAACTGATGTCACCAACTCTCTTCGCGTATTTGGCAGTTTTACAGTTACCTGCTTCTGTAGAGATAGCATTAAATTTTCAGGTCCTATATAGACGAGAATGCCAGTATCTAACCGTGCACCTGGACAAGGTGGTTGCAGTGTGGAGAGACTTAAACTGGGTTTTGGCTCTGAAATTTCCTGTCTCTCGCCCTCTTTTAAATGGCAGTTCTAAAGCATTTTAAATTACGAGCTGTTTCCTACAAACAGACAGCTATATGAAAAGGAAGGTGACCCCAACAGTGCCATTAACTCTGGTTTAATTCTGCAGGTATATAACAGAGTTTGTAAACCTAGGCAATGTTTCAGCTCTGCGCACTTTCAGGGTTCTGAGAGCTTTGAAAACTATTTCTGTAATTCCAGGTAAGGCGGCCTCCGGTTGGTGTTAGCTGTTGGGTACAGGCCCCTGTGAGTGATGTATTGCTTTGTCTGTAGTTGTTGTTTTATTTTGGTGTGTGTATTGTCATTGTGTTTTTTGTGTGTGACCTCCCTCATTGCAGATATGTCACAGAGTTTGTGGACCTTGGGAATGTCTCAGCATTGAGAACTTTCAGAGTTCTCCGAGCTTTGAAAACTATCTCTGTTATTCCAGGTGAGAACCATTAAGCATTAAAGGCTGGCCTTGCGTGTATCTCTTTTCCGTATCTCCCCTCCTGTCCTGCATTGCTTATTTCTCAGAAATGGCACTGGGATATTTTTGATGGGCTTTGCAGTCTGTATAAACAGAGTAGTTTGAAATTAAGGCTTCTGGGCCATCAAATTATGTGATGAACAGTCTGCTGTTCCGTACTTCTTTATCCCTGTGTACACACGTGGCTATCCGATCTCTGAAATGAAAGCCAGACCTGAAGTTTAGTTCCAGATCAATAAAGGATCAGGCACTCCCTTCCTCCTCAGGCTAAATGGTTTCTTGCTCAGCGACTCATCCCACTATTGCCAGTGTTTCTAGAGTTGTTTTAGGAATAAGTTTGTAAAGCAAGTGAGTAAAACCCAACCAAGATTAAAACCTTTCTGCGTGAGGCTACTTCAGCTGCTTGGAGTCAGCTGGGATCTGGGGCAGGTTGTCTTCTAGGTAATGACAATAAGCTTGCCTCCCCGTCTTCAGAAAGGGTTGATGCTGCCATGCTGAGATAGACTAAGCTGAATGGAGCACTGGCATTACCAGCTTTTGCATTTGTAGGTTATAGTGGAACTGGTTGTCAGCTGTTAATGCAATAGTGTGTGGCCCAGAGTACTGACTGCACTTTCAGGAAGTCCTAATTCCTAGACCTGCCCATCTCATGTGCCACCCCCTGAGCTGGACTTTGCAGGACCGTGGCTTACAAAGCCACTCCTAGGCCCTTACCTCAGTCTGGGTGTCAAAGGGTAAACAATGGCCCTTCCTTTATTGTAAGGGACCATGGAGGCATTACGGACTGAGAGTATGATTCTGATCCTGAATTCGTGTATATAAAAGTCTTGTGCAGATGGCTTCTCAAAAGTGTCCCTAATTTTAAGGTCGAGCCTAAGACTCAGTTTTCACAGGCACTGAAGCATCCGTAGTTTTCCAGTTCTCAGGTGCTTGACCTGTCTCGAGGTGGGCACCCTGAATAATCACTTGATGGGTTTGATCTTCTATTTCTTTGTGTTTTATTTCCTGATGCATTCACTGATAATGGTTCTTTTGCTTTCTCAGGCTACACTTGCATATACGTTTGCCAGAAAAGAGACTATGGAATTGTAGGGGCCCATCACTTTTGTCCCCATTCCAGACTGCTAAACCCATCAGATGTACATGGCTGTTGTGCATGATGTTCTTAAGTGGCACCTGCTTTCCTTGCACCGAATGAAAGTGTGCTAGAATAATGTTCTTCCTTAGCCGTCCTTAATGTTTGGCAGTGCACATACAAAGAGCAAAAGATATTTGGTAATTGCTGTTAGCAGTGCACTGGACGGATCTGAAGTGCAGTTGCGATTCTATCAGCCTGCTACAGGTATTAACTGGCTTGCTCGAAGAAAAGCATCGATGTTAAAATAAGTTTCGTATGTGTTTTGCTTTCATAATCGTAGCAAAGTGAAGATGATGCAACTTTAATGAGCTGGTTACTAAATGCGTGACAGCATGCCTTGTCTTCCTGTGGAAAGAAGCAGAGCAGTGCAGTTTTGTATCATTCTCTCCATACTACTCAAAATTAATAAGAGTTTTCCTTTTATTTCAAATGACAGCAAGGCGGGGGGGGCGGGATCTGAGCCCTTCTAAGTTGAGCGCAGCTATACTTTTTACTAAAGGGCTGATTTGCTGCCCACAGCTGAGGGGATCCTGTCTGAGCGCTGGGCACATCTGTGGCTGGAACTGGAAATGGCAGAGCTCTGCTTATTTGTCCCAGTTGGGCTCTGGGATGGGATTGCCCCAGCTGTGGTTCTGCAGCACGTAGGTAGAGCACAAACCTGCTTCCCCTCTTGGTTTTGTGACTAATGAGAGGAATGCAAAGCATTTGTGTAATTAGCCTTTTGGGTTATTTAGTATGAACTTAGGCATAGAGCATTCTTCATGGGTTTTAGTGCTATCATGTCTCAGGGAAGAAGTAATTTTTAGAATTCACTTAATATTAAAATATAAAGGCGTTTCCCTTCTGCTTCAACGCATGGAATGGGAATTTTAACTCTGTGCTGAGCCAATGAGAAACTCATCTTAGTGTTAGGATGAGTGCTAACTACATCTTCTATCAGTAACTGGAATTATCCTCAGTGTGGTTTTTAGACAAGATAAAAATGGGAAATATTACCCGAGTATGACGTGCTGCTGGACAAAGTTCCATGCGGGTAGAGGGTCTGTATGGATTTGTGTGACAGGAGTAGACTGTGGCACCTGTGAGCTAAGACATTACAATATTGCTTTCATCCATAGACCGTATTAAACTCCGTGGTGGTCTAAAGATGTTTTTTAATTGGCACATGGGTTATTCGTATTTTAACTGCCTAATGCCCTCAGTCTCCACGCAGTGCCAGCCTGGGGCGCGCCGACATTAACATAAGTCTGGCCCCGCAGTGCAGGAAGGCGGTTGCTTCAGCTGGAAGTTGTTGAAGGCGTATTTGTCCCGTGACTGGACTGGGAACACTCTTGCTGGCAGTTTATTGTCTCGGTTCCAACCCCCGTTCTCCTGCTAAGCCTGTGAGAGAGCAGCAGAGGCAGGAGCACGGCGCGGAGGGTGCATGTGCAGGGTGGTGCCTGGCTGTGCCGTGGAGCTGCGCATGCGAGCGGGCGCTGGGACCGGTACCTGCCGCCAGAACTGACAGCAAAGACCTGCTTCCTCTTGGAGCAGGGCTTTGGCGTTGATTAAAAGTTTAGAAGATCGAAATAAAAGGCATTTTAAAGAATTCTTCCTCCCTAAGAATTGTTTTTTATTTATGTATTTTTGAATCTTTGTGTTCCTGATAGGGATCAAACCTCCGTTGGTATAGAAAGGTTTCCTGACAAAGGTTTATTGCAGAATGCTCCCGTGGCCTCAGCCAGAGACTGGGATCTGACCAGCCCCAAATTCAGCTGGATCTGTGATTTTTTTTTTTTTTTTTTTCTTCCCTTCTTCCTCCCTTCAGCCTCCTTCACTACTCATTTATAAATGCAAGATCATTCGACTTAACATCAGAAAGGCTGATTAAGGGGCCCTAATACTGAATTTTTGCATCCAAAATTCTTGCTCGTTTAGATCTATCTCCTGAAAGTATTAGTGCTGCCGTTCTTCCCCCAGTTCACGGATGGTTCCTCTTACAGACCAGACTGGGTTGGAGAACCAGCAGGATTCTTGCCTTATGCCTGAGCAACTTTTATTATTGAGCCTTGCCCATTAATGATCCTGACGGCCTTGGTAAACCTGAAGAGCCAGCAGTCTGGGTGAAACCCTGCCCTACCCGTAACAAAACCCATGAGCTAAGTGAAAGACTCAGCTTCCGCAAGGAAAAGGGAAGTGCTGAAACAGTTTAGTTAAGCAGTAGAAACTTAAGATGTAGACAGTTCAAAAGGTATTTGATCTTTGTAAGTTGTTGTAGTTTGTGCCAATAAGCTGGGCTTAAACACAACTAAATGTGTCCGTGGAGAGGTTTGTAGCAGCGTATCTTAATTAAACATCTTTGTTGAGACAAACCCGGCTTTCATGGCAGTGAATCCTGAGTGCGCTTTGCATCCTCCGCTGCAAGGCTCAGAATTCTCCGGGGTGAATGTTGGCGTTTTGGTTTGTTCTGACTCTCGCCAGTTCACCACCGAAACCAGTGAGCTTGGTTCATTCACCACCTCTATTGTCCTGTGTGGGACACCCCGAGTGCGAGCGGTGGTTCCCAGGAACCCGCCCGTTTTATAGCAACAATCTTTTGCCACCGTGTAGTGGTTGTAAGGTGCTGTATGTATTTGAATTTTCAATGTCTTTTCATTCTACAGGAGTGATTTCTAGTCTTGTTTTCTTCTCTGCAGGCTTGAAGACCATTGTGGGTGCCCTAATTCAGTCTGTGAAGAAGCTGTCAGATGTAATGATCTTGACAGTATTTTGTCTCAGTGTCTTTGCTCTCATCGGGCTGCAGCTGTTTATGGGCAATTTAAGGAACAAGTGTGTGATATGGCCAATTAATGTGAATGAGACTTTCCTGGATAACGGCTCTAGGGGCTTTGACTGGGAGGAATACACCAACAATATGTGTAGGTATTTCTGCAGTGATACTCCCTAAAACCTTCTTATTTGACGTAATGCTGCTAACCAGGATTTCTGACGTGGCTTATAACGTGGTGTGTCTGGCTTTGCGCAGTAACAACCCCTTGCTCAGGTTTTTTTCAGTTTGTTAAGATGTTTCTAGTTGGGTTGATCCTTTAGAAGGTCTTGGCTGTGCTCTCTTAGCTAAATATTTTGTCCACAATGTATTTTTTTTTCTGTTTTGTTTCCAATTAAAAACTGTTTAAATATGGTAAATGGGCAGTAACTCTGCCCATTGAAATCCCTGGGCTGAATGTCAGGTCCTTCACTGAGTTCTGCCGAGTTCTTCCGAGAATGCACATGAAGTTGTCGGTACCTGTTTCTGCTTTGCAGCATCCTTCCACGCTGGCAGGATTTCAGAGCTGTAAATGATGCTGCGGATGATCAAGGAACCAGCTTCCAAGTTTTTGTAACTTAATTTCTTCCTCCCTTCTCACTTTGAGCTTCTCTGCTCTGCAGTCAGCTAGTTTTAAATATTTATTCAAAGTGCTGTACTGACTTCCAGTAAGGTGCTTCAACTCAGGCACGGTTAGCGGGGCTAATGTTATTTAAAGCTGAGTTAGTTTACTGATGAATTTAACAGTAGGGGGTCTAGAGGGCTCTTAAGTGAAGGTTTTTGTAGTGCTGTAGTATGTTAAATCCTCTAACTCCGTATGTGTGTGCATGTAATCTTTTCTTTTTCATCTTCTTCAGCAAATTTTTACATAATTCCTGGCGCCCCTGATCCTTTGCTCTGTGGTAACAGCTCAGATGCAGGGTGAGTGTTGAGCTTTATTAGAAACAGAGACTCTAATTACCATTGATGTTGGCTAACGATAGCAAAACCTTTGGAATATTTCCTGTCTTTATTAGAAATAGAGACTGTAATTACCATTGATGTTGGCTAACGATAGCAAAACCTTTGGAATATCTCCTGTTACTTCCTTTGTTGGTTCTGGTGTTATTTCACATGTGAAAGGTTTCATGTTCCTTAATCTAATTATTAACCCATCGTTACTATCTGTTTGACTAATATAATGTAAGCTGACGTTTTTCATGTCATCTCAGGAGGCAGGTACCTCTAGTGATGATTACTAGTGGCATTATTTCCCTCTGAATCCAGTCATAAGACTCAGCAGAGAAGTAGGGGATGGAGGTTCAGAACTGGAAACTTCCCATGTGCTGTTGCCTCCAGTCAGTTTTTCAGCCAGTCCTTCAGCTCTAAAGACACCGATGGGCGACAGCTGGTCCTTCCGGCTCACGTTGGGTGAAAACCGTTTCCGTAGGACAGAGATAACAGGGCTCTTCTGAAATCCTGTCTGTCACTCCCCTTGTCTGCTGTTCTCACTTGACATGGAAAGCAAAATGCGTGCCATTTATTATTCCAAGAGTTGTGAAAATCTCTGTAAGCTTGGATAATGTGTGTGTTGTCAGCTTGCTCTATCCCTTTTACTGCCTCGGTGCCCTGAGATGGCTGTTGTCTTCTTCGCAGCCAATGTCCGGAGGGTTACACGTGCATGAAAGCAGGACGGAACCCAAACTATGGTTACACAAGCTTTGACACTTTCAGCTGGGCTTTTCTGGCTTTATTTCGCCTTATGACTCAGGACTTTTGGGAAAACTTGTATCAATTAGTAAGTAAACACTTTGCTTCAGTGTTATGCAAGATGAGAATCTGGGGATAATACAGGAAAGGAAAACATGACAAGCTTTGTTTTATTCCTCCTATCTGGAAAAGGAACTAGAAGTAAAGCTGCACAAGGAGATATTGTGTGAGGAGGAGGAAGGGGACATTACCCGTAGGTGGGTGTTGTACTTTTAAGTCCAGAAGGGCTGGTGGGTCCTCAGCGTGCCTACAGCTGGAGTGTGAATTAATTCTGGAAGAACCCGACCGCCTGCTGCAGGAGATCATGAGCAGTTCAGCTCTGCCCGCAGAAGGTGCTCGGGTGCTTTGGAGGGCAGAGTGTTTCCTTGTAACCTGAGGATGGTTTGGGGACCTTGCTGAAATGGCTTTTCTTCTCTTTTGTTTTGTTTTAAGGGAGTCTGAGCATTGAGTTTCACACTGTACTTCTGAATCATTTTCCGTTTGCATGGGTTGGATGTTCCCTTAAGAGAAGAGGAGGGATGTCACCTTTTGTGTTTATGGCTAATGAATGTGCAGTGTCTTAGTGCTTTGCAGTGGAAGTGCTGAGACGTTAAATATTCAGCACCGCGATATTTTCTTAGAAGCATGCAGGTCAAGAAGCTTGGGATCGGTTCAGCTATCGGGTGTCCCTCTGAAATTGCTTTCCCCTTTCCTTTTCTCTTCCCTCTACTGTTCTTTTCTGCTTCCAGACCTTACGAGCAGCAGGAAAAACCTACATGATCTTCTTTGTCTTGGTGATCTTTGTGGGATCGTTCTATCTGGTTAATCTCATTTTGGCGGTGGTAGCTATGGCTTATGAAGAGCAGAACCAGGCCACGCTGGAGGAGGCAGAGCAGAAGGAGGCCGAATTTAAGGCCATGTTAGAACAATTGAAAAAGCAGCAGGAAGAAGCACAGGTGAGTGTTTTGATTGGGGTTTTTTTTGATGCATTTACATGTTTTAAGATTTATTTGGCTGTTATTACGGAGTGATGTATAATCAAAAAGTGCAGCAGTGCCGTGGCTGGCTTGCCGTGGCATCGCGTCCTCTGTTGACTGGGGTTGATGTCATGCACTGTCTCTTCACTGCTGCTGGTTTTTCCTGAACTATATGCAAGGTTGCTGTGTTTATTTTGTACTGAAAACTCCCTTCTGTTAAGAAAATTTTAAATGTTCCCAGAGTTCCTAGTTAAGTGTGGGAATATCTTTGCAAGACAGACAAGTACCTCTTTGTTGGTCCTTTATCAAACGCTTATAAACAAAGCTGAGGGACTGGGAGAGATTTTACTACCTGCAAAAGTAGACTATAAAAATTTTTACAAGTCCTGGCTGCAAGTTTCTTCCAAGAGAAAGAATAACCATCTCAATCCTGCTCTGAAGACTTGTACTTACATGCATTAAGCCACACTCTTTCTTAAAGCAGAAAATGGAGTATTAATCATGGTAAGATCTGATTTATTTTTCCCTTCTCTTGCCTACGCCCTCAGGCTGCTGCTATGGTCACTTCAGCAGGGACAGTCTCTGAAGATGCTGTGGAAGATGATGGTGGGGGGAGGATGTCTCGGAGCTCTTCGGAGATTTCCAAACTCAGTTCCAAGAGCGCCAAGGAGCGTCGAAACAGGAGGAAAAAACGAAAGGACAAGGAACTGTCAGAAGGAGATGAGAAGTGTGACAATGAAAAGGTGTTCAAGTCTGAATCTGAGGATGGCATGAGGAGGAAAGCGTTCAGGCTACCAGATAACAGGCTAGGAAGGAAATTTTCCATCATGAACCAGGTAGTTTTTATTTCCTTCGCTAATGTTTATGCTTGCTTGCAGTCAGGATATTATTCTAGCTTAGATCCTGGTTAGCATGTCAAAGGAATCTGCCACCATCTTGATCTTGCGGTGGATCAGGAGGACACTTACGGCCCAAGTTCACAGCCCTTGCACACACTTACCCTGGCGTAAATTGTAGCTGGGAGTAGTGACTCTAACCAGATAACTTCTTCACCAACGTAACTCAGCCAGCCAGGAGTGAACAACTCTTAAAAAAAAAAAAGCATAAAGTATAGCCAACGACTAAGTGGTGATGGTTGTGTAGACCTGGAGAGGGAGCGAAACCCCTGTAGCAGCACTTGACGGCACTGCAGTGCTTTGTTTCCCTACTATTCACGCTGTTGTCGTTCTTTCTTCTCTCCCTCCCAGTCTCTCCTCAGTATCCCAGGCTCCCCTTTTCTCTCCCGACACAATAGCAAGAGCAGCATCTTCAGCTACAAAGGGCGATTTCGTGACCCGGGTTCAGAGAACGAGTTTGCCGATGACGAGCACAGCACGGTGGAGGAAAGCGAAGGCAGGAGAGACTCCCTCTTCATCCCCATCCGCGGCCGCGACCGGAGGAGCAGCTACAGCGGCTACAGCGGCTACAGCCAGGGCAGCCGGTCCTCGCGGATTTTCCCCAACCTCCGCCGAAACGTCAAGAGGAACAGCACGGTGGATTGTAACGGCGTGGTGTCCCTGATCGGCGGCCCACCCTCCAGCATGCCCGGGGGACGCCTCCTGCCTGAGGTGAGACTGGCTAGGGCAGCCACCGACGAGAGTGGAAGGAAGTCAGTGAGGAGCCAGCGTAGGCTTGGCGCTCTGGCCTCTCCTCCCCTCCTGATGCCGCCCTTCGAGAGAAGCAGGCGCCCCGGCGGGATGCGAGTCGCTCGCTCTGACCGCAGACGATAAAGTCTGTACTGGATTAAACACCCTCTGCTTTAACTTCCCCTTTCTTTCCTTCTCAGGCTCAGTGACCCACCTCCTTCTCCCCCTGGCTTCCTGGGAAAAAAAACCTTGGAATTGGGTCCTTAATTAAAGGACTAAGAATAGTAGGAACCCTTGGTGTATGTCCGGGCAATTCCTAAGGAGCTATTTAAAGCATGGGAATGGGAAAACCAACCAAAGGTTGTTGCAGATGTTCTCCACGATAAGATAAAATATTTGGGAATTTAAAGGGAAACACAAACAATCTTTTAGCACTCGCTAAATTTTGCAAGGGAAACTGTTAGTAAAATAACGATTTTTTTAAACTATTATTTTTGTAATTTTTGAATTTTCCTGACTGTGACTTTTTGTAATTAATTGACTGAATTTGTACTGAGGAACCTTTTCAGTGGATCAACATTTCAGAACGCAGGAAAGAAACAAAGCTTAAAAAATAGAATATTAGTCAGTGGGGTGTAAAAGAACCTGTGTAAGATTGAAACAACCTCATTTGAGAGATACCTAAATCAGTTGTTTCTGAGAAAAGACTGGTTACCGTGCCTATAAATTCCAAGCTATTGGGGTTTTTTTTTTTTAGTTATTTCAGTCCTTGGAACCGGTTTGACCATAATTAGTTACATGAAGCATCAGTTGCTACCTGTTTTCTCTCTTCCCTAGTTAGCATGTTAATACAATGTTTTGCTTCAATATTTAATTCTCTTTCTAACACAGGATGAGTGTGGTAGGAACAGTAATCTGCATGATGCATGGGTAAAAGAGAAAGTATTACTTGGCAGTTATTTTGCTGACTCTGTACGTAGAGAGAGTGCGACGTGCAACAAGCAGTGAACTGTCACGGTGGGGGAGCTGCAGGGGCTGCGCAGAGACCCTCTTCACAAGCAGACAGGGACAAATTCCTGTCACGAGGGGAAAAAAAACCCAGTTATCTGTTAGTACGTAAGGTTGTCTGTGCCTGACAGAGACTGGCATTTCCTGAGCAATCTTGGGAGGGAAGCTGTGAGGTGCCTGTAGGAGTGCGAGCCCTTCGACTTGAGGGGACCGAGGTGGCCCTTCGCAAGGCTGAAATGGAGACATGGTTTCGTAGCCCTGTTGTGTTAGAAACCCCCGCTAGTTCTCGGACAGTGATGTGGCTCAGATTCTTTTATTGTAATTTTCAGATGCAGAGTTTGAAATAGATGTTGATACTGTCAAATTCTCAGTTCCTAAACCTTATTAATTTGGGTGGCTCAGACGGGGCTGGGGTGGAGTTGACGCCCTGACCAGAACGGTTGTGAAGTGGCCTGGTTAAAAGAGTCACTGCCCATCTCTGCTGTTTGGTACACAGCGTGTAAAATGCTTTGTACCACAGCAGTCTTCATGAGAAATGTTCTTCAAAATACAGTCCTTTATGTGTCTAAAGCTGCAAAGCACTGGTGCTGGCAGAAACGAGGGCTTGAGTTTTGGTTTGACCATTTGCATAATGCAGGAAATGAGAAGGATAGCAGGAACAAAGATGTTTTTCTCTCTTGGGCGTACATGCCATATTTCTAGGCTGAGAGGATGTAAAATACAGGGAAGACTAAGAGTTGGTATTAATCATCCTGTGAATTTTGCAGGGTACTACTGAAATCGAAATTAGAAAGAAACCTGGTGGGTCTCTTTTGGTCTCGATGGATCAGGTGAACGCATCCTATGGAAGAAAGGATCGAACCAACAGCGTAATGACCGGCTTGACAAACACCCTTGTCGAGGGTAGGTGTGGCTGGAACGTGGGCCCATGGCATCCTCCTGCCCGCCCGTGCCGATCGCGCTCTCGTGCTGCGCCCCACGAAGGTGGGACCCATCACCTGGCAGGGAGGGGACGGTTCCTCGCCCCACATCTGCCCCGGTTCCCTGTGCCGGAGCCGTGCTGGCTGTCCCTCTGCACGGCCCCACGGCACGGGCACGGGCACCCGCCTCCGCTCGCTCTGCCCCGGAGGATGCGCCGCGCTCAGGTGAAGCCTCAGGAGGTGGCCTGGCAGCGGCTGCGGGTGTCGGAGCGACAGCGGGGCTGCGGGGAGCTGGGCGGGGGGGAGGTGGGGAGCGCAGGCCCCGTGCCCTTGGATATACAGGATTTAGCCAGCCCTGCTTGCAGGTAGTACGTGTTCCTGCATTGGTTTTGCCTAAACCTGCTTCTTTTGGGCCATTATTGATACAGAAGTATTTATTAGACTTTATTTTACTTGGTTTTGCGTCTGAATTATATAGATACAGAGGTAAAGACAACAAAGAGTTGTAATCTGACGACAATGAATATGCAGCGGGGAGATCCTGGGAGTAAGAGGACGTTTAATACAGGTGTTCTGTCTCCTGCCATCTCCCAAGGACTGGAGAGACCCTCCTTTGCTTACAGCCTGTGGGAGAAAAAGATTTGAGCTACGCTCAGAGCTGAAATGTGACAGCTGTCGAAAGAGAAAGGGACTTCTGGATGACGGAAATTCTGAAATGGACAGCACACGGAGATGAGATTTCCAAATATGTTATGCAGGAGCCAGCAAGAATTTATGAACAGCAGCCATATGAGGTTGATGATCTCAAATTCCTGCTGTCTCCTGCAATAAAATTGTATGAAAACTAAATATACTTAGAAACAGAGCAAGGTTCTGCTGCTGCTTCCCTCCTGCGCAAACGCCTACAGGCTACAGTGCTACGGTCCTCTCTTTTAACTTTAGAAATTCCAAGGCAACTAAATACTAAGCAACCAAAGAGCCAATGAGAAAGAGAGCGCAGTGGTCCTTTCCCTACCCATAAAAAATAAAACTTCAGCATGAACAGCTGTATAGCCTGAATGGAACCATTGCAAGTCAAAGAATAGAGGGAGGGAACTCCTGATTTTTATTTTTTTCCCCTAAGCACTTGAAATAAGCCAGTGTAAAAAAAACGGACACAGCATCGTGTTTGATTCCTGTAGAAGGATGTGGTTAGTCTTAATCAGGTTATTCCTGTTTAAAATCCTTTGCAGCATTATGTCATATATTTCCTCTTTTAGACCATGTCTGCATTCAGCACAGAATTCATTTAAGTTATTTAAAAACTGGCACCAAAGGCAGTTTAGAATCTGTAACTTCGATTTAAACTGTTTTACCTTGATCAGTTCTGAGTTAAATATATCCCTTCAATTAGAATAATTTGGGTTTAATCATAAGATCCACGTGGGGCCGTTGCACAGGTTTCGAACTGCACTTCCTGGTAACCCCGTGCAGGTGGGGTGTAGCTCCTGCGCAGGGACAGAGGAGAAGCTCCTGAAGCTCAGTACAAGACTTGGCCTGACTCTTCTGTCGGGGCCACCTGCGTGATTGGCCCCGGCCGAAAGGTTCACGGCTTAGTAAGGCTTTGTCTTAAGCTGTTGCCAAGCATCCTGGAGTTCTTTTGGTTTGAGTGTGGTATGTACATACAGCAAAACATGCTTTTGGCCTGCGAATATTAAATTGTTGTGCAAGCAGGGAGACACGAGAGGGGTCCGTGACAGGCAAGACCGGACGGTGTTTGAGCCGTGCTGAGCATCAGACAGATCCAGCAGCTTTAGAGCTGGAGACTGAACTGTGTTGCTGTTTTGTTTTGTAATCGTAGAGCTGGAAGAGTCCCAGAGGAAGTGTCCCCCTTGCTGGTACAAATTTGCCAACACGTTCTTGATCTGGGAATGCCACCCGTACTGGATCAAGCTGAAGGAGATTGTGAACTTAATTGTCATGGATCCTTTTGTTGACTTGGCCATCACCATCTGCATTGTGCTGAACACTTTGTTCATGGCCATGGAGCACCATCCTATGACCCCCGAGTTTGAACACGTGCTCTCCGTAGGAAATCTGGTAAGATAGTCTTGGTAAACATTCCTGACAGATCTGCTCCTGCTGCGATACGTGGCTTGTTAGTGTAGACTTAGACTGAAAGAACTGCTGTTCCCGACTAGAGGACCCTGAGCGGCGGGAGCTCGCCCTCACTGCAGTCTGTGACAGCTCAGAGATGTTTGCTAAGGGCGCGCTTCTCTGGTCAGAATTTGTTACTACTTAAAAATCCATCTGTTAATTCCTGGTCTGCCCGAGCAGGTGGGTGATATTTGTGCTGCACTGGAGGAGAAAAGAGTGCTGCAGACGAGCACGCGGCGTCGCACAGGCTGCGTCTTTGAACTGGCGGGACAGATTGCCTTGTTTGATATTTAGCCTGAAGATCAGAAAATGAACAAAAGCGAATCTTTGTCTGTTCTTTGTCTGTCTCTCTCCTCACCACTCCAGGTTTTCACTGGAATTTTCACAGCAGAAATGTTCCTGAAGCTCATTGCCATGGATCCCTACTATTATTTCCAAGAAGGCTGGAACATCTTTGATGGATTTATTGTCTCCCTCAGTTTAATGGAACTGAGTCTAGCAGATGTGGAAGGACTTTCTGTGCTGCGATCTTTCCGACTGGTATTCCATATTCCAGTTCTTTTTGAATGTTACCATCTTGGAGCTACTAGAAAGCCTTTTACATAAGAAAAGGCAAACCCCACGTTTTTCTGGTGTTGGGGAGGACAGAGATGGGGTAGTGTCATTTTTGTGGTCTCTTCTTACTTCACAACTGCTGTTCACAAGATCTGAGCAACAGCTCATTGTATTTAGGCAGTGAAGGATGGCTTGGGAGGTGGCTTGGTGTAGAGTACTTAGTATGGGTGAGATGGACCATGTTAGAATGCCCCTCTTATTTCATGTGGTCAAATTTGGTAGTATAATAAAAGTGCTGAATAGCTACAGTCATTGTGTGCTTTAACTTGTGCCATCAGTGGTTAAGCTTTTGAAAATTAAATTAAGAAAACCTCAAGGTTAGATTTTTGGGCGCAGAGAACCACAACTGAGGTCAGATTTTCCAAGGAGCACAGTACTTGGAAGCTCCTGCTTATATCCAGCTTCAGAAGGTCTGTCTCCAAATGAGATTCTCTGGAAATTAAACTTTGGTTGTGTGTTCTGGATATGCCAGGAAAACAAGTCCTTTTTTCCAGGGGAAGATGAGAAGCATTCAGGAAAGAAAAAAGTAATTTTTTATGACACATACCCATCAAATAAATCTCCTGACTTCCTTAGTGTTGCAAAGTTTGCAAAGCAAGGTGGAAGCTCCATACTTTTCCTTTGTAAAAGGAGATCACCCTGTGGGGGATGACTTATGTACAAAATACAGGAGGCCAAATCCCAAGAGAAGTCAAGCATTCCCCACTCCCACTGACTTCAGTAGCAGAAGTATGGGCGTATGTTTACATAAAGTACAAGATGGCTGCTGTTTAGAAAGTTCTGTCTCATTTTCCTCTTCATTTAAGACGAAATTAAATTGTCATTTGTCTGTTTTGTTTTTGGTTTGTTTTTTTTTTTTATTTTGTAGCTGAGAGTCTTCAAACTGGCCAAGTCCTGGCCCACTCTGAACATGCTGATAAAAATCATCGGTAACTCAGTGGGTGCTTTGGGGAACTTGACCTTGGTGCTAGCCATCATCGTGTTCATCTTTGCTGTGGTGGGCATGCAGCTCTTCGGCAAAAGCTACAAGGAGTGTGTCTGCAAGATCAATCCGGAGTGTGAGCTACCCCGCTGGCACATGAACGATTTCTTCCACTCCTTCCTCATTGTCTTCCGTGTGTTGTGTGGGGAATGGATTGAGACCATGTGGGATTGTATGGAAGTAGCAGGACAGGCCATGTGCTTGATTGTCTTCATGATGGTCATGGTCATCGGAAATTTAGTGGTCAGTAAATGGTTACTGATGGTCTTTGGTTGCCTCCGGGTGGGATAGAACGTGGGGAGGCCACAGGACTAGGGAGTAATGATTTGTGAGTCTCTTCCAGCTCTGTTGGGGTCCTTCATGGCCTTTGACACATGAGCAGTGCTGTTGACTTTGGTAGCGCAATATTAAGGATGTGCCTTGCTCAATTAAGGCCTTAAACAGTTGCCCACAGATAAAGCATCCAACCACTTTGCAATAAAAGCTGGAGGTACAAAACCCTCAGTCAAAGGGGACAGACCCACACCTTGCCTGAGGGAGTAAAAGAAGTTCAAAAGAAGCAAAACCTGGGTTTTCAAATGCCAGGAGAGGAAATAATTTGGTACACAGGGGAAGGTCCTGGTGTGTTAAAATCAGGTTGGAAGTTTCGTCTGAAATCTGCCCACTAGCTCAATCATGAGGTATAGTTGTGTGCAAGAATCTGCTGGTGAAATTGCACGGCCTGTTGTGTGGGAGGTTAGACTAGATCATGATGTTTCCTTCTGGTCTTAAATTTTGTGAAGAAAAGTCTACGGAGGAAAATGTAAGCAAGAATGAAGTAGTGCGAACAGTTGCATGACTTCAAAGCAGCGTTGTGAGCTCTGTCTGAGAGGACTTGTCTCACCAAGGGATTTTGACAAAATAAGTCTTGGGGACTCTCACTAGATGAGGGCAAGGAAATAGATCTCAGAGTGATCGCTCAAAATGCTTCGATTTGGCCCATTTCCTTTGAGCCAGAGATGGGACTAAACTGGGAACACTGAATTTAAACCCCTTGGGTGGCAGCTCCTTAAATCCCTCCCTGACGTCTGCGGTCTGGATCCTGCAAGGGGCTCCGGGAGCCTTTTGCCTGCACCGAGCCCCGGTGACCCCGGCGGAGTCGTGCGCTGCCCAGGGCTCCCCCGTTCACGGAACGCGCTGCAGGTTCAGCGTCTCGTTCCTTGAGCCCTGGGTACCTCGAGAGGTCTGTGGGACACCAGAGCTGGTTCTCAGCGTGGTGTTTGGAGACGTAGCTCTGCAGCCCCTGTGGCTGAACGCTCCTATTCAGCTTTGGAAGCAGAACCCCTGCGTGTCGGCTCTGCCAGACGTGACCTCTGTCTTCTCTTCCAGGTGCTGAACCTGTTCTTGGCCTTGCTGCTGAGCTCCTTCAGCGCAGACAACTTAGCAGCCACGGATGATGATGGGGAGATGAACAACCTGCAGATTTCTGTTATTCGCATCAAGAAGGGCATCGCCTGGACCAAGGCAAAAGTGCGGGAGTTCATGCAGGCTCATTTCAAGCAGAGAGAGGCAGATGAGGTCAAACCCTTGGATGAGTTGTATGACAAGAAGGTGAACTGCATCGCTAACCATACAGGGGCTGATATCAACAGAGACATTGATTATCAGAAGAACGGCAACGGCACGACTAGTGGAATCGGGAGCAGCGTGGAGAAGTACATCATAGATGAAGATCACATGTCCTTCATCAATAACCCCAATCTCACTGTCCGGGTACCTATTGCTGTGGGTGAATCAGATTTTGAAAATCTCAACACAGAAGATTTCAGCAGTGATACAGACCCTGATGGCAGCAAGGAGGTAGGATGAAATGCTAAAAATTGGTTCTAGTCATTTGACCCTCGTGTGAGTGCCTGGAAGCATCGTGGGAGGGAGAACTAGGTAGTTCCAGCACAAAACTTCTGTTTGTATTCCGATGCTGCCTTTGCACTCAAGACAGAAGTTTCTGGTGCTCACTGCTCTATGGAGAACCACAAACACTCATAAATATATATGATATAAATACTTAATACTCTCTGTGCTGTTAACGTGAGATATAAGCCGGGCCAGGACCTTAATGAGGTGAAGTGAGGAAACAACTTTCGTTACAGTAAATGTGGTGAACAAACTGCTGAGTCGTCATGAAGTTTCATATTTGTTGGGAACTAATTATAGATTGGATTGGGGTTTATTTTGTGTTCCAGAAACTTGATGATACCAGCTCCTCCGAAGGCAGCACCATTGATATCAAGCCTGAAGTGGAAGAAGTCCCTGTGGAGGCCCCAGAGGAGTACCTGGACCCTGATGCGTGCTTCACGGAGGGTGAGTGGACTGCGAGTGGGGAAAGAGGCCTCCGAGCTGTTCCGGGGACCTGTCTCTACTATAAGCTTACCTTAAGGTTAGGTCTTGCTCTGGTTCAGGGCTGGCTGTCAGCTTCTTTTGAGACCCTTCTTGGACCTTCTTGGATCACAGGTGAACTAGTTCAGAAGAATTTGCAAAGTGAAGGTCTTGGAGATGTAGTCGCCCCTGCAAGGATGTAGATGGCCTATAGGTAGGGCAAGTTGATCTTTTGTACAACTGATGCCTTGAGTGCTTAGAAGCAGAAGAATCTGGCTTCTGGTCGGGTTTTTTCTTTTCTCCTCTTCAGTTGCTGGCCTCAATGTCTTTCAGCAACTGCTCCATTACAGGTATTCCCATGGCAAAGATATTTTAAATGGTTCAAGGTTATTTTATCAGCAACTTTTCCATTCCTCTTCTGTCAAGTTCATGGATACTTCACCAAATATAACGAGCTTAATCTGTTCACAAATTGATGTTAATTCAGGTGCCCAGATACAGAAGTGGTGAAAGTAATCATAAAATCCTCAGGAACGCAAGAGTTTTAACTGCAGTTCGGCGTGTTTAATATTGTTGGCATCAAAACTGCTTCTCGACAATGACAGTTTTATGTTCTTGCATTAAATCATCTGTTACCTAACAAAATTTGGGCTCATACTCCTTTGTGCACTATCCCCATTCCAGGTTGTATGCAGCGCTGTAAATGTTGTCAGGTCAATATTGAGGAAGGGATGGGGAAGTCTTGGTGGACCTTGAGGAAGACTTGTTTTCTGATTGTGGAACATAATTGGTTTGAGACTTTCATCATCTTTATGATCCTACTGAGCAGTGGTGCTCTGGTGAGTAAAATACAGAAATATGTGTAACCCTGGTGGTAAGCTGGGGGCCATCTAGTTGGGAAGGCTGTGTGTAGGAAATCTGGTGAAAAAGCAAGCTGTGATGTTTCTTACCGGGAAAACAACACAGCTCCATTGTGGTAGGTACTGTACAAAAGCCTTTATTAATGATTTTTGTTGTGTTTAAATTAAGAATGAAGACTGAAAGCCTGCAAATCTGGGTTCTGATCGTAGCTTGACTAGAAACATGAGGGGTTTGGACTAAGCCAGCCCGTATCTGTGTCTCATTTTCACATTACCAAACAAGAATATTTCTATTTCCCTTTCTTCGCTTCTCTGCGTTTGCAGAGCTTCTTGAGCTCGTGGTGTTACACAGACACAAATAATCACAGTCTGTTTTCACAGAGCACGCTATTTCCTAGGTAGGGATATCCAACAAACAGCTGGAGCACACGTTGCTCACGGGTTTTAGGACAGAAGGCCACAACAATTCCTATCCCGCAGCAGCAGCCTGGTTTTCTTTCCGTGCGCAGCTTTCATAGTAATTAGCAGTCTGATTGCCAATGAACTTGGCCCTTTTGGATGTGCTGAGCTGCAGGGAACACCTGCCTCTGTGTGTTGCTGTAGTGATAGCAGCTGCCGAACATTTTGATACAAAAGCTTGTGCTCAGATCCCTAAAAAGCAGAGAAGTTCTTGTGTGACTTACTCAGGACTTTCCTTTTTTTTTGGTGGGTTTTTTTTTGTTTGGTTTGACGTTGCAGTGTTGCAACTACTCGAGCAGATAAGGTGCTGTATAAGAAATGTAATTCCACTGCTCGTCTCAGTATCGTTTGAATAAGCTGGATAACAACATTGAGCTACGGAATAAATCCGATATCATGACGCGAGTACCTGGTTATTTCCCAGGCTTTTGAGGATATTTACATAGAACAGAGAAAAACCATCCGGACCATCCTGGAGTACGCGGACAAGGTCTTCACTTACATTTTCATCCTGGAGATGTTGCTGAAGTGGTGTGCTTACGGATTCGTCAAGTTCTTCACTAACGCCTGGTGCTGGCTGGATTTCCTCATTGTGGCTGTATGTATCCTCTCCTCTTATTTCTGGTTGGAAAAAAATGTTGGTTAGAAGAATGCGGGGATAATGTTTTCTCCCGAGAAGTGTCCTAACTGAATCATATATTTAATGAGGATTCAATCCCAGATACCTGTAAGTTTCCAAAATGACGATAAAACCCTTGAGCCCTTGGCGTGTTGCTGGTGTTTCCTGTGCAACTGTGGAATTTCTGCCCTGCAGGTCCTAATGAGCCTGCGGAGACAAAGGAGGGGTTGCCAGCCCTTGGCTCTTTTGCTCCACTGAAAATACTGTTTCTAAGAGGCCTGCCCGCATGTTGAGCTCCTGGAAGGTGTTAGCAGTGGGAGAACTTGTGCAGACGTGGTATTCCTTGGTGACACCCTCTTTCTGTAATCATTTGCTTGCGTTATTAACGATGGGGGGATGATGAGGCAGGCAAAACCTTCCCATCCTAACGAGGTCTGATGTTCTGAACATCGGGCACACATATTTGTGAAAATCTGAGTACTTTGAAAGCTTATTACGCAAAATGGAAGTTCAACATCATCCTTCTTCTGTTAAAAAGATCTAATGCCCAGGAGAGAAAAAGCAGGATCATATCAAACAACAAAGCGTGCTGATAAGAGATCGTAGCATGAACAAGGGAAACGGTCGGTCTGGACAGATCAGCACGTGATCACCCTGGAATTCCCCTGCAGAACATCTTGGTAGGGAGAATAAATTTGAGAATTAAAAGAAGAAAGACAATAGAGAGAAGTGTTAGCAATAAATCTGACTCCAAAGCACAGCAAGGGCATTTAAAATAAATGGAATTTATGCTGTCAAATTACGGAATTCAGTAGGACTTGAAATCCAAAGGATTGCAAAAAAAGGAGCTTTAGAATCCCAAGTGCTTGGATTCTTTTAAAACATTTCACCACATCCAGTTGTGAATCAGTGTCCTTGTGAATTCCCCAAGAGCAAATACTAAAAAAAAAAAAAAAAAAAAAATAAAAATTTCCAAGCTTCTCATTTGGAACATTCTGAATATGATTCAGTTATGCCAAGTTGCTGTTCAGTGACATTATCACTCTGGAAATATTTCTGAGTAGGTGGAGGAACTATGCTTGGAATTCAGGGGCAGAAGTGACTCAAGATGTCTACGTTTCCTGTGGAAAACTGAATTTTTAAATTTATTTTTCCAAAGTCCTCTCTGATCCCCTTAACACCTTTCCTTTTAACTCACATCTTGAAGTAGTAACTCTTCTTTTCTGAAAATAACCCTGTTAATAATCTCTTTCACTGCCTCAAGATGAAGTACAAGTGCTAACATGGAAACTAATGCGAGCTACCATCTATTCTTCTGTCCTGCTTTGAGGAGAGTGTTTCAGCAAATTCTTTGGGGTATTGAATTAAAAAGACAACCAGCAGCTGAGCACAAAAATAGCGTTCACAGTCCTTACGCTTCATGTTGTGAGTTGAATTCCAGTTGTTGGGAACGAAGTGCAGTTTAACTGACAGATGTGTTACAAGTTTCATTTTCTTCCCAAGTATCTGGCTGCTGGTGGAGTAAAGATAAGGAACTTCCCAGTCAGGTAACACATTTACAGGGCGTGAACAAGTGCATATGTACAAGGATCCTGAATTCCCAGAGCTGAAGGAGAAATTCTCTTTTCGCTTGGTGTTGTAGACAGGAGAGTTGCACATTTTTCTCTACAAAAAATCTGAAATGTGAATTTGAGATGCCAAAATATTACTCGACAAAATCTCAGCTATGCATCGTGTCCTGTATCTGTTAAATCACATTTTTTAAACAAATTTTCTAACGTGACGTAGATGGGGTTTGAGTGAAGTCAGGATGGCAGCCGTAACTAATAGAGAATAAGCCTTTGCATCATAACAACCCTCTTGAATGTTATTTTTCAGGTTTGGTAGCATTGTCAAATAACCCTCCTCCTCTGATCCCCAAAGCTTGCTGGGTGTATTTGTGAAGACAAAGTCTTTTTCTGGGTAATAATGAAGGCTTCTGCTTTTCAGTCAATCTGGAATTCCTTTTGTCTGACATCGGTGCCTGCTGTGTCTTCTGTCGGAGTGTCCCGAGAGAATAATACTGAAAAGACCCCATGAAAGCTCAAACAGCCTTTAGTCGGTTTAGTGCCTTTGTGTTAGTTTCCTACTCAGGAGCAAGCCGTTACCCCAGGGGGAAGAAGCTCTAAAAGTGGGGATTCAGAGAACTGCACCCTCGATGGTATTTAGGGGGTAAAACGCCGTAGTTCTCTCTCTGTGGACCTTACAGCCCGTCCCTCCAAATCCCATCTGTGTTTTGAAATACGGGACCAGGACTTTAACGCACCCGCGTTCCTGTGGGCTTGGTCCCTTCCTGGGTTGGCTGATTTTGCTTCACAAAGGCTTTGTTGTAAACCTTTGGGACACTGTTTTAATCAGTGTCATTTTAAAATCAGAAAACCACGTGGAAAAACCAGAGCGCCGTGTTGCCATAGATTGTGGCCACTTATTCTGGGGCAGGTATGAAGACAGGTGAAGCGTGAAGCACATGCACAAAACAGTAAAATAAGGTGAAATCTCTGAGTTCTCCTGTATGTTCATGCACTTGAAGTGTGGTCCTGAAATTATCCTGGAATATGCGTGGAATAAGAATCGTCTTTATATTTAATTTCACATTATATCCCTTTTTTAAAAAAGAATGATAAATAGGAAGTGTCCTATTCTGAGAATTGAGCTAAAAACCCACCTGTTGTAGGAGAAGGTCTCATGTTTTTTCATTATTTGTTCCTGTATATTGATGTCTTCTTTTTTTCTTCAAAAAGGTCGACATATCTGTTCCTTATCTGTGTCTGTAATGTGGTACTAGCCAAAAACGTCAGACAGTGGGATGCTGATGGAATGGTGTCTGTAGATACTCTTTACATATGGCCAAGCCCTGTCTGATCTAATCTAAAGAGTTTTCCGTTGGCTCACACGGGGAGTGGGCTGCTGCCCTCACCGCGCGTGCCAGGTCCAAAAGTAGATGGTCGCACACTTTCAGGCTTTTGGTAATACAGGGCTTAATCCTGCGGGACCCTGAGCTGCCCTCAGTCCCGCCTGGTTAAGGATATTTGGTGTAGAGCCTAAATCTGATTCCAGGCTGCTAAAGAAAATAGGTCGTCTTTGTGGTTATGGTGTTGAAAACTGGATATAAGCAAGCTGTCCCCAGCTGCAGCGTACGAGCCCGAGCAGCCGCGCAGTCGCTGTACGCCTCGGTTTGCCCATCTGTAGGACGGGCTTACCCAGGCTCGTCTTCCCTCAGAGATGCTCACAAATGTCGCTGCGACGTCAAGCGGGCAAAAAAAGTGCACGACAGTTGCTCTGCGTTACGAGCAGAAAAAACACACCCATCCCTGGGTTTTCAGGCAGTAGAAGCTGGAATCAGCTGCCTCGGCACCGCGCGTGACGGGGCCGGTGTTCACGTTTTTCAGAATTATTTTGGCAGAAGCAAGCTCAGGCGCACGTCCCGTCCCTGAAGGCCATTGCCACGGACGAAGCACCACCACTCAGCGTGAGCACGGTGGCTTGCTGTACAGGTTGAGTGCAGTTTGTGCAGTGTGTGTATTTATCTGTATTCTTTCTCATAGGTACCTTTAAAATTTGTCTGGCTTAAATTTAATGGGAGCCGCTGGGATCCTGCAGACAGTAAAGGGCGAGGGTAAGGTTTTTGTCATCGTTTGGGCTCTTCCTTCCAACAGACCCCTTCTCCGTCTGTGTGTCTCTGCCTCTCTCTCACTTATCTTTCCCCTATGTTCTTTTCTTATGCCTTTCTCAACCGCATTATTTCCTTCCAGGTCGTTTCAGTCAAGTGAAGTAGGCAGCTGGTGTCATGTCTTCGGTATTTATTATGGGGGCCGCCCAGGCTGGCAGTCTGGGCTGGGCAATCAGTGCTAGGGGATTCATTCTAACAGTCTGGAACCTTTTTTTTCTTTTTTTCTTTCTTTCTTTCTTTCTTTCTTTTTTTTTTTTTTTTTTTTTTCTATTTTCTGTGTAGGTCTCTTTAGTCAGCCTTATAGCTAATGCCCTGGGCTACTCGGAACTAGGTGCCATAAAGTCCCTTAGGACACTAAGAGCTTTGAGGCCTTTAAGAGCGTTGTCCCGATTTGAGGGGATGAGGGTAAGATGCCATTAGCAGCTGATCCTTCTGCATGCCTGTGGAGCGGTTTTTTTTAAGCATGCTAGAACTGATCAAAACTGGTGGAAAGAAAATTCCAAACAGAATCATGATGCAGCTGCTGACTCGATCACCTCTACCGTGGATGTCCCCTCACCCTGCCCACCGCTGCACCCTCCCCTCTTAAGAAAGGGAGATGCATTAAGCTGCCTCATTACATTAATTACTGGCCCCAACCACATGCCATTTGTAGACGATGTTAACACTTGGCTGTTCTCATTTAGCCTGGCTTTTACCTCTAGCATCCGAGGGGGCTTCTCAGCTGTAACTTTTTTTACCTAGGGAGAATCACCAGGTGCAAAGAAGCAGAATTTGAACCACCTCAGTGTCTCCAGCCCCTCTAGGTGTTGGCCGCTGGTGGAATTGGATTGAAAGACTATATCTGAGGGGTTTTTAAAAACGCAATCTGCCTGCAAGGGGGTAAAAAGCTGCTTCCTTTCTTGGATCACTCAGGCCTTCAGGAAGGGACTGGCGGGGAGCTCAGCTGTTTGAAAAAAAGGCTTTGGTTTAATTCCTCTTGTTGCACCTTGTTGTTCTCGGTCCAGTCTGGTGGTGACTGGAAGCCTTGTCTGATAGTGAAGCTTTTCCTTTCCACTCCCTCCCTTTTACCATGCTTTATGGTCCCCTGTCCTGTCACTGTGGAATTAGCAACGAAGCACAAGCAAAGCATTGAACTTAACAAGCTTTCCTCAAATTGTTAGACAGCACCACTGTCTTGGGGATTGGAAATCATTGCAGTGTCTCGCTACTTTGCCACTAATATTCTCTATTTTGGTGCTTTTTTCCCATTTGGGATTGAAATAGTCTTATAAGAACATGCAAAAGAATTGTATGTTTCTGTTAAGTAAAGGGTATGTTGTATTTAATGGGTTTCCCAGTTGCTCTTAGAACAATAATGTAGGTCTTCTGTGCTAAATCCCAGGTAGCTCACAATTCGAGATATTACAAGAGATAAAATTATGTATTTTAAATAAAAGGGGAAGGGAATAGCAGTCACAGTTTTACTTCAGGGTCTGACTGGAGCAATTCCACCTGGATCCTTCTGATCTCCTTTGAATTCCCTGTAGTGTGACCGAGCACAAAATACGGCCCGAGAGGCAATGAGCTGACCAGGAACCCTCAAAACCCGGAGGAAGTGGTAGAAATAAATACCATAACAAATCCAAAGAGGATTGTTTCTTCCTTAATATGTTATCCTGCTATTATTTCTTTGTGTCAGTGAGCTTAATTCTAAACTTTATTCTATAATACGGGCACAAAGGATGAAAACTTTTCCATCGACACAAAGGCAGAGCTTTTGCTAGGCTGGGTTCAGGTCCCACCTCAGAGTATGATCACAAAGGAAAAGACCTGGCACTCAACCTGTAGATACTAAAAGCTATTTTTAAGCCATGCAGGAGAGAAGCTGTGATTTCTAATGCACAGTCAGGAAGTTCTCGTGCTTAAAGTGGGAGATTTTCACCACAGCAAAACTGATAGAGAATTAGGACTGCAGCCCTGCTGGTTACCTAAACCAAATTCTTTTTCATTTGTTTTGACTTGAAGACAAGTGTTGCTGCCCCATACAACCAGAACAATTCTTCTGAGCCAGAGAATAGAGATCTGAAATGCCTTTGCAAAGGAAACATAAAATGTAGTTCTTTGCTTTTCTCTACTCCGTAGTAATCTGCATTTTCAAGAGCTTGCTCTGCTCTTAAATTATTCAGGAAGTTTGACAGTAATGCTATGACACGTGCATGCGTTTTTGTCAGTCTGCACACAAAAGCCATGTTCCTTCTCTCAGATCTTTTTTGAATGCTGCATAAATTTATTGTACTGTAAGTGACCATATTTCAGGAGGATATGACACTTTTTTTTTTCGCTTCCCGCGATGAACTGGAATCAACCAGCCTATTGCTATCGGAAGGGGCTTAAGGCAGAAGGTGCCCGGCTGTTGTGTCCGGCAGCAGAGCGTCCTGTGCGGGTGAAGGGAGGGTGAAAGCAAAGGCCTGACTCTAACCTGTGTCTTTACACCTCCCTGGGTGTACAGTGACCGATTCCTGACGTCATTTAAGAGTCGTTGTAGTGCTACCTGCTGTCTGGATCACTGTTGGCTTCAGTTTTCCTTCCCGCCTGCTCTGCTGGAGGACAGGGGCTTGCTGCAGAGCTGATCGTGTGTGTGGTGGTTGCGTCCAGCACAGAGATGTTGGAGGAGGAGAGGGGACACTTGGTGGTGGCCAGGACCAGTTGTGGCTCAGGTGCTGCAGCTTGAGGACTCCCGAATCCCCGTGTAATTGAGCAGTCTTTCAAAACTAAGGCAAAGGGGTAAAAACAGTTTAGATTCTGTTAATCTATTAAAGGAATCTAAATTAGGAGATCGTAATAAAAGATTTAATATCCTGCTGACCTAACTCTATTAAAAGCCTGATAGCTTACATTTTGTCATGTGTTGGCCAGGGATGCTTAGGGACGTGCTGCTCCCAAACTGTGAGAGGCTAAAATTAGGAGTTGGTGGAAGATACGAGCTCTGACAAAACCCATTCTCGCTTCCCGCTGTGTTTGCTGCAGTTTAGAGGAAGGAACATGGCTTTTCTGTCTTCTTGAGCCTGCATAGCTGCATGCTCAGCTGTCTGCCTGAGACAACATGACTGGCCTTGCTTAGTCACAAATATGATTTTGATGTTTACAGCGACTCACTGCTTAGTCTTGACAGAGCAATGCTGGGCTTGGTCCTGTCCCCAGCGAAGTCAGCGCCACGCAGTTTGCTGGTGACCTCGGTGGGAGCAGGAGGCAGGCTTTGAAGTGATAACAGCCTTGTTTGAAAGTGGGGAATGGCCGTGAGGGCCACTGGCTGATGAGACCCATCAAATCCATGAGCAAAAGTGTCCTCAAACTCGGCTCTGAGAAAATTTTAGCTAGGAGCCTGTTTGCTACCGAGAAGAGAGTCTGAGCCTCACTCAGTAATGCCCCCCTCTCCCTTTTGGCAACTAAAATGATTTAAAATAATTGTTGTTTAACTGAAGAAGTAACAATCCAAATCAAACCCAGTAAATCTAACAACCTGGCCTGTTTTATTTTAAAAACAGAGCTTCGGTAGGTGGCTTTTAAGCAGAATTTTTTACCGCTTGGAATAAGTTCACTGCCAACTTCTGCGTGGAGTAAACGCCACAGATCTGTCAGTGGCCTTACCTCCTATTCCCCCCCCAAAAACAGCTGTATTGATGCTTGCTGTTTCCTGCCTTGTGTTTTATACTGAAACTTTTTCCCACCCCTTCCAACACAGGTGGTTGTCAATGCCTTGGTTGGCGCTATCCCTTCCATTATGAATGTGTTGTTGGTCTGCCTTATCTTCTGGCTGATTTTCAGCATTATGGGGGTTAACCTGTTTGCCGGGAAATATCATTACTGCTTTAATGAAACAGCTGAGGAGCGCTTTGAAATAGATATTGTTAACAACAAGACAGACTGCGAAGCACTGATGCCACCCAACTCCACTGAGATTCGATGGAAGAATGTGAAAATTAACTTTGACAACGTTGGGGCAGGATATCTGGCTCTTCTGCAAGTTGTAAGTTTTGCTTTCGCCATCTCCCTAGTAGTTGTAAATACAAGCTGCGTCTAACGCGTTTTGATGCTTCCCTCTCTCCATGAAATCCAGCATCCCCTTAATCCCACTTGGGTTTGGCTCTGGAATAAAATTTCCGTTTTATCTTTAATCCCTTTGCCTAGTGTGGGTCCCAGCACAGCAAATGGCCCCAACTCTGCTCCTCAAAGGGTCTACCAAACCTTCCAGGAGACAGCAGTAAACCTGTTTAGATTCATTTAGCACAGAATCATAGAACAGTTTGGGTTGGAAGGGACCTTCGAAGGTCATCCAGTGCAGCCCCCCTGCCGTGTGCAGGGACGGCCCCACCTCCATCGGGCTGCCCAGAGCCCCGTCCAACCTGACCCTGAATGTTCCCAGGGATGGGGCATCTACTGCCTCTCTGGGCAACCCACACCAGTGTTTCACCACCCTCATTGTAAAAAATTACTTCCTTACATCTAGTCTAAATCTACCCTCTTTTAGTTTAAAACCATAACCCCTTGCAACAGGCCCTGCTAAAAAGTTTGTCCCCATCTTTCTTATAAGGCCCCTTAAGTCCTGGGAGCCCCTCTAAGGTCTCCCCGGAGCCTTCTCTTCTCCAGCTGAACCCCCCAACTCCCTCAGCCTGTCCTCACAGGGGGGTGCTCCAGCCCCCCGAGCACCTTCGTGGCCTCCTCTGGCCCCGCTCGAGCAGGTCCGTGTCCTTCTGCTGTTGGTGCCCCCAGAGCTGGACCCAGCACTGCAGGGGGGTCTGACGAGAGCGGAGCAGAGGGGGAGAGTCCCCCCCTCTCCCTACTGCCCACACTGCTCTCGATGCAGCCCAGGACATGGGTGGCTTTCGGGGCTGCGAGCCCACACTGTGGGCTCATGTCCAGCTTTTCACCCACCAGTACCCCAAGTCCTTCTCCTTGGGGCTGCTCTCGATCCCTTCACCCCCCAGCCTGGAGTGATACCAGGGGTTGCCCCCACCCCAGTGCAGGACTTGGCACCTGTACTTGGCCTTGTTGAACCTCAGGAGGTCCATGTGGGCCCAGTTCTCGAGCTTGATTCATTTCATTTAGATGAGATGAAAAGAGGAATATTTAAGTAATATTAAAGTTCAGTATATGGGGTGATCAAGAGTGCCAGGGAGTCCTTGACAAAGCTGGCGCAAATCAGACTTGTTCTTTGACTCTGGGTGAATTCTCTCTAAGAGAACGTGTGTTTTTCTTTGCTAGGCTACTTTCAAGGGCTGGATGGACATCATGTACGCAGCAGTAGATTCCAGAAAGGTAAAGTGCATGACCACAAACTCACCTCCCAGTGTTTCACTCCGCTGTTTCGCTTTGGTAAAATCAAGAGTAAAAATGGTAGAACTATGCTTATATTGTGTATTTAACACTGTGATGGTTTCATTTTCTGTTAGTGTGGTAAGTTAAAGAAAATCCCAATAAGGGCAGGGTTCTTCTGGTTGCTTTAGGGGCAGGGAAGCTCCTGCTGGAGTAGAAATACAGTGAAGGAAGGAATAGAGTGAAGTTCTTTATTTCATCATCAGAATAAATTATGGGGAGGAATTAGCCAGAAGGTTCTCCATGAACCTTGCATCTACATGGGATCCCAAGTGTCGATTTGAATCCAGTTTTGAAATGATGTCTGGGTGGGAGCTCACTCTTCAGGCACTTTTCTTGTTCTTGCATGCTCTGATCATGCAAATACCATTACTTCCTCTTTGCTTTGTAATTTTTTTCCTTCTCTTCTCTTCTCTTGATTTTATATGAAAAGATTTTTAAAGGGATTTTCTTGTCCTACATTGAATGCAGGGTGGGAAACAAGTAATATGACTATGTCAGGATGATGTGAAGAATGTTCTCTTTTTGATCAGCTGATGGTCTTACACATCCCTCTTCAAAAGAAAAGAACGATGTCTTTGCTTTGACAGTGCTTGTCATTAAAATGATCATTTCCTTTGTGATTTGCAAATTACTATGTATTTTATGGCCACTGACCTCATTTACAGTGAAAGTCAGTTTAAACTGTAGCATATTACATTTCTGAAAATTAGATCACCATCCTCTTGGTGTACACATGAAAGATACATGCATATACTTCTGCTTTACTTGAAGCAGTGTGAGGACACGGTTTTCCATATATAACTCCAGCTTTATAAAGCATGACTGCCTTAGATGGGAGTGCTTGGAAACATGACCAATCTCCTTTTGACTATATTTGCATGATGTCTTTGAAATGTCATTTATTTCTCTTCTCATCTCCCATCCAGCAAGAAGAGCAACCCAAGTATGAGGACAACATTTACATGTACATATATTTTGTTATCTTCATTATCTTCGGCTCCTTTTTCACCCTGAACTTGTTCATTGGTGTCATCATCGACAACTTCAATCAACAAAAGAAAAAGATAAGTGATCTGTGGTTGCTGATTAGTAGCGGGGCTGAGACCTGTTAGAGAAGTGTTGGGTCTTCAGGTTGAGGAGTTTTCCTGCAAAATAAAGGCCAAGGACCTTCAGTCTGGGGCACTCTTAGAGCTGGGGGCTGCAGAACCACTGGGACTCCCGGCACGTCCCTCCCTGCCCAGCCCCACCGAGACTGGCTGCACAGGCTCGGGGAGTGCAGGCAGCAGCCCAAAGCTTTATGTAAAAGCAGACAGATTAGGCGTTTTCCCTAGACTACATTTTCATGCATTTCTGGGTTCTTTTGCCTTGACTAAAATACACAGACTGGAAGTGAGATTTCCTTGCCTCTCTCTCCTGTACCGCTTTTCTTCTCTAAGTCAAGCTGAGGATTCACGCGTGTGCGGTACCTGCTGCAGGGCCTGACACCTCCGCTGCCTGTTCATCCCAGATGGGGTAGGATGTAGTGCAAGAAGGCAGGTTATTCACAGGAAGAATACTTCGTTTTCTTTAAAGGAAAATCAGTACACCTTGGATATTAAAGTTATTTCTGTCTAAAATAGCTGCCACCAACTTCCCATATGGCAGGTATCCTCCTGACTTAGCTAGGATGTTATTCCTCTCCCTTCTGGTGTATGAGCTGATTGTAACCAGTTTTCCTTTTGCCCCTTTACTTTGGAGGTCAAGATATTTTCATGACAGAAGAACAAAAGAAGTACTATAATGCCATGAAAAAACTGGGGTCAAAGAAGCCTCAGAAACCTATTCCCCGACCTCTGGTGAGTATGTTATAAAGGGAACTGAGGAGAAAACCTGCCGAGTAGACTTTCAAAGGAGCTTCGGCTCCAAAAGCATCCTTTGTTCCAACTCACGCTGGACTCCACATCTCCCTGTTCTTGTCATTATAATTCCGGTATCATCTGAGAAAGGTTAAAACGCTACAGCTGTGGTTGGTGTTAATCAGTTGGCTCTCTTGAATCGGCAAAACAATCTGAAAACCCTGCCTGGCTGAGAGGCCACGGATGGAGAGCAGGAGGCCTCCTGGCATTAGTGAGCAGGACCTCGGGCAATTAGGCAGCCTCGCGGGTTGCATTGATCGAGACCTAAGCACGTTTCTCTGCCTCCTGAAAGGCTTTGCCTCTGCTCTTGGGCGAGTCCCTTAGATACTGCTATGGATAAGGCATCCTGCTGCTGGAACTAGACTGCTGCCAGGACGCAGGAGGTAGTTGAAATCTAGTTGAGGTACCCTGCAGTCAGGCAGCGCTGCGAGGCAGCCCTGGCTGCTTTCTCCAGCGGGGAGTGGAAGTGCATCACCCTGCTTTGGTCTCCAGACAGAGGAAGACACGCTGGTAGCAGGGTTGGGGGAGCATCTTTGGGGTGTAAATAACAGCATTTTCCTACCTTTCCCATAAACAGATTGAATTGTGGCTAGAGTTTCCCTTGAAAGCTTCACGAGATACTGAAAAAACTTACGTCCTCATCGCTGTTTCTACCAACAGTGAAATAATTTGACCAATGGTAGATTTTTGTTCAGACTTGTTTGGTTCATTGTCTCTCTCCCGTTGCACAGAACCGCATTCAAGGAGCTGTCTTTGACTTTGTTACCCAACAAGCCTTTGATATAGTCATCATGATGCTCATTTGCCTCAACATGGTCACCATGATGGTGGAGACAGACACCCAAAGCAAGCAGATGGAGGACATCCTTTACTGGATCAACCTGGTGTTTGTCATCTTCTTCACCTGTGAGTGTGTGCTGAAGATGTTCGCCTTGCGGCACTATTATTTCACCATCGGGTGGAACATTTTTGACTTCGTGGTTGTGATTCTGTCCATCGTGGGTAAGTGCGACGCCCGTTAGATAGAGGTCTGTGAGTGCTGGGCTGTCCTGGTGTTTGCAGGGTAGAGCGCGTTCTTGTCTTTGAAGGGGCTATATAGGTACCAGGACTTCTAGGTTCACTTTTTAGCCTCGTGAAGGGACCGTGGCAGAATTTGGCAGCTTGAAGCCCTGACTAATGCACCCTCCTCCCTCTGTTCTGGCACTCATTTCCAGTTGTTTGGAGTAAAACACTTGACAAATACTCTCCCTGTCTTTAAAAACAGAAATTTTACTCACCTCATCAGAATGTTATAATGCTTACTAACCACTGAAAATAGCATTGCAGTGCTTCCTACATCAGCATGTGATTTGCACTCTTGTTTTCAGTTTGGTCAAATGTCGAATCAACCAGTTTCCTCCAACAGGTTTTTTGGGTTTTAGCGGCTAATCTGTAAAATACACATAACCTCACAAATACAGCAGGGTCACTCAAAAAGCTTGACTGAACACAGCTCTGCTAAGGCATACTGACAAACCACCAGCATTTAGAGACTGACCTGCAGTGTATAAAACTCAGATCTGGGTTTGCCTGCTGCTGGAAATAAGATTTCTCTTGCATATTTTTAGCACCTTCAAAACAGAGTCCATAGCCGGGCTCCATGGCAGAGTTAGGCACCAAGAGCTAGAGACCTCCAAGAAACAACTCATCTCTCCTCAGCCGGGTGGAACGAATCACTCTGCAGCAGCTCTCCCTCTCCGTTTGGGGGAGCTACTTAGGGAGCCAGAGCATCTAGCTGAGACTTAGCTGCCTGAAGGTGAGGCCTCCTACTCACAGACCCCCTCTGAAAAGCTGACCAAGGTGTTCTGTGTTCCCAGGGCCTTGACTAGGTTCAGAAGCAGCAGCGGACTGCACGTCTCCATTGTCACACTTGTCCCTTCTCTTCTTCTTTAGGAATGTTCCTGGCCGAGATCATTGAGAAGTATTTTGTGTCGCCCACTCTCTTCCGAGTCATCCGACTGGCTCGCATTGGACGTATCCTGCGTTTGATCAAAGGAGCCAAAGGAATCCGCACCTTGCTTTTTGCCTTAATGATGTCCTTGCCTGCCTTGTTCAACATCGGCCTCTTGCTGTTCTTGGTCATGTTCATCTTCTCCATCTTTGGCATGTCAAACTTTGCCTACGTCAAGCATGAGGCTGGCATAGATGATATGTTCAATTTTGAGACCTTTGGCAACAGCATGATCTGCTTGTTCCAGATCACCACGTCAGCTGGTTGGGATGGCCTGCTGCTGCCCATCCTGAACCGGCCTCCAGACTGCGACCTCGACAAGGAGCACCCTGGGAGTGGTTTTAAGGGGGATTGTGGGAACCCTTCGGTGGGGATATTTTTCTTTGTGAGTTATATCATCATCTCCTTCCTGATCGTGGTCAACATGTACATTGCCATCATCCTGGAGAACTTCAGCGTGGCGACCGAGGAGAGTGCAGATCCACTAAGCGAGGATGACTTTGAGACCTTCTACGAGATCTGGGAGAAGTTTGACCCCGATGCCACACAGTTCATAGAGTACAGCAAGCTCGCAGACTTTGCTGATGCTTTGGAACATCCTCTCCGCGTCCCAAAACCCAACACCATTGAACTCATTGCCATGGACCTGCCTATGGTAAGTGGAGACAGGATCCACTGTTTAGACATCCTGTTTGCCTTCACCAAACGCGTCCTGGGGGACAGCGGAGAGCTGGATATACTGAGACAACAGATGGAGGAAAGATTTGTGGCATCCAACCCTTCCAAAGTGTCTTATGAGCCCATCACAACTACGCTCCGGCGGAAGCAGGAAGAAGTTTCAGCGGTGGTTATCCAGAGGGCTTACAGGGCTCGTTTAGCAAGACGGGGCTTTATTAGCCGAAGGCCTGTCTCCACAAAACTGGAAAATGGAGGAACAAACAGGGAGAAAAAAGAAGGCACCCCATCGACGGCGTCCCTCCCGTCCTATGACAGCGTTACCAAACCTGAGAAGGAGAAACAGCAACGAGCAGAGGAAGGAAGACGAGAAAGAGCGAAAAGACAAAAAGATGTCAGGGAATCCAAGTGTTGAGACAAAATAATAGAATTGTACAAATTAAAATATTTGCAAGTGAAAAGATTGTTTACAAACTTCATGAAATATATCAATACAGAACAGCTGTGGAGACACTTACCTGAAGATCTTATACCAAACATAGTCTGCTTACTGTGTGACAGCGTTGCATCTAAAGCAGTGACCTACCACCTGTTTAAAGGACCCTTGTAAACAAACATTTAAACATAAAAAAGGAAAAAAAATGGATTTTCTATTGTTTGGGCAGGTGGATACTGCATGTTCCACATCAGTCAATGCAACTTAGGACAAACAAGCAAAATAAAACACACACACACACACACACACACACACACACAGAAACAAAACCCGCTGCTGGGATTCATGTATTTTCCAAAGCAGCCAAAAATGGATTTTATTTTCCCATTTTGTTGATTATTATTGAAAGAAAACCCAGAAGTCACAATGTTAAAGGGTTTGTTCATGCAAAACTAGATTTGCATTTAGTTAAGCAGCAAAAAAAAAAAAAGGAAAAAAAAGAAAAAAAAGAAAAAAGTTAAAACAAGTAAAACAAAAAAAAAAGGAAAAAAGAAACAAACCACCCATTTAGCCCATGCCATTTAATTGTCATAGTTTATTTGATATTTATTATCTGCATTCTACTTTCTACATGGGCTTTACTTGGTTTGGGAGATGGGGTAATCGGGTACCTTCAGCCTGGAGCCAGCTCAGGCTGATTCCCCCCAAAAAAAGTGCTCGTTCAATGCATAGAAGCGATTTGCATGATGGCATGCCGTGACCAGGAACCATGCATGAGGAACCACGAAACCACAGCCACTCCGTAATCTGTCCACAGCAGTGTGTTAAGCCATAAATTCGAGGCACTCCACCGACTACCGTACACTGTATTGGGAGAGAAGCTCTAACAATAATCGAGTCCTTCACTGGTACGTCCCAGTTCTTAGCGATCTTTCGTAGACCCGCCAGTAGGAGATTAAAAACAAAAAAAAACCAAAAAAAAACCCACAAAGAAACAAGGAGATGAAATAATTGTGTGTGTATGTTTAACAACTTGTCTTTTTTTTCCATCCAGCCATCTTTTTGCACACTGAAATATAACAAAACTAAATGCTGCTCTGGACCTCATCCAAGGGGAGGTGATCAAAACTGAGAATGGCTTGTTATACTGTGTCACTGTAAAACCAAACTCTAGGGCTTAAATACCAGTCAGTAAGTTCATTTGTATCCTGCAATATTTATCATTAATATTAATTAGTAGTCAGCCTCCATCCTGCAGTGTAGACACTTTTTTTTTTTTTTTTTTTGGTAGAGATAACTGCTAAAAAAAAAGTAGCACCTTATCTCTACCGGTAGGAATCCGGGGAGCGTCCCCGGAGCGATCCCAGTGCCAGGGTCGGGTCTCCCAGTGCTCGGTCGTCCCGTGGCCGTCGGGTTCCTGCTGCGGGCGGGACGCGGAGCCGCGGCGGCTTTCCGAAACCCTGAGCCCTTCGTCCCTCGGGACCAGTTTTTGCAGCTCCGCTGCTGCGGGGGTTTCCTCGTTTCTGCAGCCACGAGGGTTTTGAACGAGCCGCGGCACAGGAGGGGCCCCGTCGCGGGGCGCAGGGTGGCGAGCCGGCTGTCGGGTGCCTTCACCTTCTTCCCATTTTCATAGAGCGGCGACTAAAACGGCCCCAGGGGTTGGGTAGGAATCGGAGCTACCTCTTGCCTAGTCTTCTCGCTGCAGCAGTAAAAAAATGCCACAGAACCATCAGGAGCCCAAGTGCAAACGTTCCCTTTTCTCGCCATCCCCAGACCCCGCTCCGTGGTGTCCTCATGCCTCAGCCAGCTCCCAGCCGCTGCGCTGGGCTCCTTCAGGGCCAGCGCGGGGTCACGGGGCGGCGGCGGCAGGAGAAGCCGGGGCCCAGCGCTGGCACCCACCTCCCCCGGGAGGTGCTGGGGCCGAGCGCAGGCGTTCGAGCGCGGACCAAAGCCAGGGTACCCAGAATAGCGGGGGCAAAACCCAAGACAACAGAAGGTGACGGCAGGAAGAACCTCAATTTGCATAATCTCACAACCCACAAAATTACAGGAGTCACTTAAAAAAAAAAACCCCAAACCCAGCAGGAAGCCACCCAGCAGCCCCCCGTGCCGCAGCCGGCGGCCTCTCGGCGCAGCCCAGCCCTCGCCGCGGCGCTGGAGCCGCTCTGCTGCGCCCGGCAAGGCAGCCAGGAACCTTTTCTGTCCTGTCAGCTCTTGCCCCAGTTGCTCCTAGGATATGATGTATAGTAACAAAAAACCTACATACATATGTACAGGCTACATTGTAAACAGCACAAAAAAAGAAAAAAATAGCTGAAAAGTGTGGTTGAACTTTTTAAGAGAATATTATAAATACTGTAATATATCATTTTATTTTATCGGCATGCCTTTTTGTAAATACAAAGAACTACAAAAATAATAGAATGGCTTCTGGCTTATGCCATTGTCCATGTTTATTTTTATTTTTTTAATATTTTTCTGTTTTCCTTAGACTTTAGATAGCCAGTAAATGTCCCCCCAAAGAAGAAAAAAAAAAAAAAAAGGACAAACAAAACCCTACCCCGCCCCCCCCCCAAATAGGTTTTAAAAAAAGCTTTATTGCAAATGATCTTTGCAACAGCAAAAGTATATATTTTCGGGTTCCAATGTGCAATAAGTTGACCACTTCTATGCAAGATTTGGCTAAACTTCATAATTGTTCTTAAGCTGGGCTCTTGACTCGTAGGTGAAGCTTGGTACGTTTAGCGTTCGTGCTGGCACTGTCATTAAGCTACTCCATTACTTTAAAATAAAAAGTCCCTTCCAACTATGTATATATATTTATTTTTTTAACATTAGATCTGTATCAAGTGCACAAGGCCAGTGGCGTTGGCAGCGCCGCTGAGAAGGAACGGGAGCGAGCGGTTTCTTCACCTGTTTGTTGGCTGGAGTCGGTCCTTCTGCTCAAAGAAAAATTTCACGGGGGTGTTTATTTTGGTTTGTTTTTCTCTGTTTCCTCCCTAGGGCAGATGTTTCCATCAGCCGCAGGTCACAGGTGCTGAAAGCAACGGGTCTGCGCTTCCTACGGCTTCACTGGGTGAAGCCAAGGACAGAGGAAACTTTGGTCAAAGAGCTTTAGGGCCGTTTGTGCCGTTCGCAAACCTCCGAATTCAAACGCGCGCACGGAATTTATGTTCCGGATTCAGGGTTGTGGGAATAAAGCAAGGGGGGGGGGGGTTGTCAATTAAACAGACCTTGCCAAAAAATCACAACTACAAGTAGCTCTCTTCCCTCCCCCACTTAAAAAAATCCTCCCTTTTGGGTTAATTTGGGACTGTGTCCTTCAAAGAGCAGAGGGGAAGGGCGATAAATACCAATTCAAGCTGCTTTATTCACTTTTCCTGTTCACCTTTTTTTAAAATGTAGAAGCCAATGTTGAACAAAACAAACTAAAATAAAACCATGATGTTACATAGAGGCCACACCCAAGTTTGAATTATTTAATTTTCTGCCGCAAAAAAAAAAAATAAAAAAAATGTTAAAGCTGTAAAAGATCAATAGTGAAGATTAGTGTATTAGAAATTGCATGGTGGCTCATAATGATCTTACCCAACATGATTAACAATTACGTTACTATAAGCCAAAAGAAAATAAAATAAATGTTACCCTTTTCACTGTACAAGGTAAGGTTGTCTTGGTGTCCCAATTATTTGCAATCTCCATCTCCTCCATGCTTCCTCCAAGGCTTTTTTAGTATGTTTTTACCTCAAGCGTGCAGACGAGAGCAGAGTGAGTTGCAGTCGCAGGTGTCGGAAGGAGTTTGGTGTCGGGTCTCGGCGGGAGCCCGGCTCAGCTTCGCTCCCCGTCCCCCTCCCCGCGGGGAGCGCCGCGGCCGGGGGTCAGCGCTGGCCGGTGCCCTCGAGCGGGTCGAGCCGCGTCCCCCGCGCGGCGCCGCCGCTGCCCACCGCGCTCCACCCCACAGCCCCTTCCGCTCGCGCTAAAACTCCCTTAAAGAAGCTGAGGGAGAGTCTCCAGCCACCCCTTCCTCAGCGCCCCCGCAGCCGGGGGTCCCCCCGCCTCGCCCCTCGCTCGGGCGCGTCACCGCGACTTCACGTCCCTGTTCGCGCAATCGATACGTACCCAGGGGGATCCCCCCGACGCGGACGGGGCAGCGGGGCCCTTACCCCCGCGGGGGGCACGAGCACCGGCTCCTGCTGCTCCGTAGCGCAGAAGGGCCCTAAATCGGGGCACCCCCGTACACCCGCCCCCACCCTCGGTGGGGCCCAACCAGCTTCTCCCACTTTGGACCCAAAGGGCTGAGCGGGGCGCGAGCTCCGGGTATCGCCTCGCCGGAGGGCAGGATTGAACCTCAGGTTGTCGCAAGTCTAATGGTTGAGGACAGCACCTTGAAATTATTTTTCCGATTAGAGTTTTGGTCTGATTTGTTCAACAAATGTGAATTTTGCTGCTCAGTTAAGACCAGCTTAAGCAAACCCCTGGCACTGCGAGGCACAGAGCGAGGTCGTGCTGTCCCGCACCTCACCGGGTCAATGTGTCACACAAAACAGCAACACTGGTTCGATTTTTGTTTTAAACGAGTAAAATTAAACCAAAAAAAAAAAAAAAAATCATTTCCCCTTTGCCACTTTGCTGCTTGTTGTAATTTTATAGAGGCGTGTGCGCGCGAGGGTGTCTCCTACAGCACGTGGGGCGCAGCCTCGTGCTCGGCGCGGGGAGGGGACTCGCTCCCACCTCCTGTCCCGGTTCTACCCGTCTGTAACCGGGGTGGCTCAGTCCCTACCTCACAGGGGTGTTGTGAGGCTCAGAACTAGCGACCGAGTGTAACGCAGCGAGAAGCGCAGGCGCCGAGGGGCGCGCGGCCGGAGCTGGGCACCCGCGGGGTGACAAAAATGCTGCTACAACTGTCCTGGCTCCTGCCACCCCCCTCCAGCGGGCCCAGAGCTCTTTCCCTTTGCGTAACCTGTTCCTGACACTGGTTTTGCCCCGTGTTGTACTTGCTCCCCACTTTCGCTCTTAGGTTTTATTCTCTGTTCTGTCTGACATGAAGGAAGGAGGAGGATGAAGCCGGGGGAGGGAAGGAGGGAGGAGGCACGTGATAAAACAGTGGGCTGGGAGTTTGATGTCTGAACTTTGAGTTCCTTTGTACTGTACATCTTTTTACTTTGGAATTTGCAATAAAGAGGTACGTCCATCTTGTTTTAACAACTTCTCCTGGCTGCCCTGTCGTTCTGTTACCTTGGCACAGCAGCAGCCGCCCGCCCGGCACCCCCAAAGGCCACCGCCCCCAGCTCAGACGGGCCGTCGCTTCTGGAGAAGCCCAACGGCGGAGGCAGGACTCCCGCGGTGGCTTTACAAAGTCGGGCTGATGCGAAGCGCAAATGTCCAGATCCAGAGATCCAGCCCCTGCCCTGAAGGAGCACCCGGGCTCCAAACCTGGGAAGAAAAGTCACAGCGTCAAAAGCCCCACGGTCTCGACGCAAAGCTCACAGGGCGTATTGGGGCTAAATTGCATCAGGGGACGGATTCTGCCACAACCACTCCGCGCGTGCTGCCTCGCGTTGGCCTCCCCCCACGAACACACGCCGCTCCAGGGAGAGCTGCAGCCCCTGAGCAGCACCTTTGGCTGTCGGCAGCCCATCCCTCCTTCCGCTCCAGAGTAAACGCCGCCGTCCCTTCCAGCTCTACCACCACCAGACACACGGCACCCTCCCAGCTCCGATCCCCGCCGGGCCGCGAGCTGCTCATCGGGCTCAGCGAGGCGGACGCGTCGCAGCGCGGGAGGACGGCGGTGGCTGGTGGCAAAACAGCCTTTCACCCCCCCCTGGCCACGACTCAACCCCCCGGGGCCGGCAGCAGCGCGAGGGGGTCGGTCGCTGAGCCCTGAGCTTCGCTTACGGTCAGGAGCTGCCCCGAGAGGAGCGTCTGTGCCAGGAACTGGCTGCGCCGGTGCAGTGGGTACAATTTCATTTAGAAAAAGAAAAAAAAAAAAAAAAGAAGTATTACATAAATAGTTCACTGTTTCACTTGTCTTTTAAAGCCGCACTCAGGGTTATTTCTCCTTCCCTTTCTTCTCCAATACTTGCATGCCACTGCTAGCTGGTTGGATTGATGCAAGCTGTTTCTTGACACAAAATACAGGTTTTAATTCTAATTACAGGAATGCAGATGGCCATAATCAGAGCCAAAGCACTCTGGGTCTGTGTGCCGTGTCGTCCGCCCCCCCCCCTTTTCATTGCCCTGGTTTGATTTCAGCGGCGGGGAGAGGCCACAGACACTCCAGGACAGCAGAGATGCTGCAGCGGGGGCCTGGGGATGCCCTCCCTGGGCACAGCTGGACCTGGCAGCATCACCTGGGACCTCCAGCTTTTGTGGGTTTAGGATTGTCACTGTCACACACAAAGAGCCAGCGAGGCAGCGAGCGCCACGCGCAAACATCCCCATATTTGCAGTTTTCCCTGCGCAGCAGCGGGTCACATCCTGCCCTCCCCAGCCCCATCAGCAACACAAACCCCACCCGAGCTTCCCTGTCACACACAGCCTGCGGCTTTTAGTTACTTGACAGAAGTTCCTTGGCTAAGAAATGGTGAGAAAAAACTAAACCCGCAGCAAGAGACAGACCAAGAAGGGAGCGAAGCCCCCAGACCGTCAGCAGCTCGATGGCCCCTCAGCACACCCAGCTCCTGGCTTCAGGAAAGCCACAGATGTCGCCCAGAACAGCTCCAAGCAGCACAAAACACCCCTACCCCAACACCCAGCCAGGTCACTGGCATTAGAATTAACCTCTCGCCCAGGAATACTTAACCCCAGGTGCTGGCTTAGCATAAAAACCCAGCAGAGAGTTTGTGTCCCCTCCCTGCCTGGGAGGGGGGAGACCAGGAGTTGGGGAGACCCCACGCTGGGGTACGTGGGGCCACAGTGAGGACGTGGCTGAGGGGCTCTGCCCGGCTCCGTCCCTGCTGTGGGGCCCTCTGGCATCCAGTGACGACCGGGGACGTCTCCAGCGCAGCCATCACTGGTGGCACATCCAGCCCCGGGTGCTCCAGCCCAACCCAAGCCACGGACAGGACCCTCCCTGCCCAGGAGAACACACAGGGCCAATCTCCGGGTCTCAGCCCCTCCACGAGGCTTTATTGGGTCTTGTTTTCCCTCCAGCAGTTTCTGGAAGATGCTGCCGTTCAGGTGACGTCCCAATTTCAGGCAGCGTCCAAACCCAGCACCCAGCGGCAGGAGCACATGGTGGCCACGGTGAAGAGGATGGAGGCGAGGAAGCCCCCCAGGATGCCCAAGATGACGGGGCCAACCCAGCCCAGGAGGCTGCGAGTGTACGGGGGGGGTGGCCGCCTCTCGAAGCGCAGGTCCCCCAGGTCCCCGTCAGGGGCCCTCCTGCCCCGCACCCTGCCATGCCGCCTGCCCCTCAGCAGCAGGGAGGAGGTGAGGTGCCGCACGGTGCGGCCGTACTCCTCCACGTTCTTCCGCAGCTCCAGGCTCCTGTCCTGGTTCAGGTTTTTCCCCAGCTCCCGGGCGACGTCGGGGCGACCGACTTGGCGGAGGCCACGGGCCAGTCGGTCCCAGGTCGTCACCTCTCCTGCCGTCTCCAGCCAGCTCTGTAGAACCTCTGAGCATCCTGTGGGGCCACGGAGGTCCCGGCGGCGGCGGCGGCGGATGGGGTTGTTCTCCTCGGAGAGCTGCTCCAGCTCCTGCTCCCCAAGGTCCACGTCGGGCCCCACCAGCTGCCTCCAGAGCCGGCGGCACTCGGAGAGGGACAGCAGCTCCGCAATTCGGCTCATGGTGTGGCGGCCCACGCTGGCTGCCACCGTGTCCTCGCACCCACCACCCACCGCCAGCAAGAGCAGGATGAGTCCTACGGGTGCCAGCATTGCTTGGGTGCCCCTCGGCATCGGGGTGGCCCAGGAACACAGACACACCCCGCTCCCCCCCCCCCCAGTCTGACCTCACAAACCAGCGTGTTCCAGGGACGCGTCTCCTGTCTCCCAGCGCATCGTCCCGTGTCCCCCCCACCAGCACTGAGCATCTCCTCCCCGCACTGCTGCGCCCTGCAGAATCATCATCTAGGTTGGAAAAGACCTTGAAGATCATCTAGTTTAAGACGTCTAGTCTAGGCCTCAGCTCAGCCCTTCACCTCCTGGCGTCCCTCCCGGCATCCCCCCCCCCCCCCCCCCCAGTTCAGCCCATCCGAACAGTCCGTCTGGGCACCAAACACGGGGCGGGGACGCGGGGACAGACTAAATGGTCCCTCGATTACCAGCAGAACCAAACTAAAGGGCTGGAAATTTAATGCTGCCTGTGGGGAGCTTCAGGGCACCTTCAGCACTGGCACTGACGTCCATCTGTCCGTCCGTCCGTGCAGCCAGGCACAACAGCCTTCGCTTCCCACGCCCGGAGCATCCTGTGCCCGTGGGACCCGGCTGGGTGGGGGCCGGGGCTGTTCCCGGCATGTTCGTAGGGGCGGGGATGGGGGACAACGGCCGCTGCGCCCCTGGGGCGTCTCCACCAGCCTCTTCCATCTCCCGAACGCCCCGTGGCAGCAGCTCCCCTTTCCCACCCCGAGGAGGGGGGGTATGGAACCCCCCCCACCCCGCTGGGAACCTGCGTTTCCCTCTCCCCCCCCCCCCAAATCGATGGGGCTGAGTCGAGTTGAACCGAAATGATTTTGCTGGAGGATCGGGCGAGGACCCCGTAACCACGAGGTGGCAATGCAGCCCCGGCCACGCGCCACCAGCGCACCCGCTTTTTCATCGGGGTGGCGATAAAGCTGCGATTTCCCCGGATCTCCCCAAAGAGCCCCAGCCTGGAGGGGCCCGGGGCTGCGCCGGGGCCGGCGTTGGTACCCGGGGCCGGAGGAAGCAGCCAAAGAGCAGGAGAAGGAGCAATTCCCCGGCCGGGAGGTTTGCAGGGGCTTGTGTTATGGGGCTCCATCCTCCATCGCTGCCTTCTGCCTCTCCCAGCTCCCATCCTTCCCCCAAGCATCCTCCAAAAAAAAAAAAAAAAAAAAAAATAAAAAAAGGCAAAGCCAGAGCCTGAGGGCCTCGTCCTGCCACGAGGATTTTTAAGACCCCACTCAAGACACCCGTGATGCTCCAGGGGTGGAAAACCACGGCACCGCTGCTGCAAAACGCATCCCATGTCCCCGGGCCGGAGGGAAGGGACCCATGAGCTCCTTCAGGAGTGTGAGGAAGGAGAAGATGGGAAACTGCGGCCGCGAAGGCCCAAAGCCACGAGCAAACGCCTCCCGCCAGGGTGGGGTTTGGGGGCGAGGATGGGTCCTTCTCCCCCATGCCAGGTCTCAGCCCCCCCCCCGACCCCGCTCCATGGGCACTCGCAGGAGAATTTTCCAGGGTTTTCTGCCTTGTTGAGAGCCAAACCGTGACATCAAACAGGCTCAGAGCCGCCCAGTTTCCGCATAAACCCCCTGGCTACAAGTCCAGCATCAAACCCAAAAATAAATTCTGCAGGAACACCCCGAACCAGCAGCCGTCACGGCGGCTTTTCTAAGGGGACCCTTTTTCCTCGATACCCTCGTTGAATCTTGCTACAGAAGGGGACTCAAACAAGCCAACGCTGCTCCGCTCCTGCCACCACGCGAAGGGGGGTCCCTTCTCCCGCAGCCCTGCCGGGAGGAGCAGCACCGAGCACACGGTCCCGTTCGGCTTTTGCCAGCCAGACCCTCTAATATTCAGTTTGGCACCGATGACGGGGTGGTTTGGTTTTTTTCTCTAAGAGTGCCAGCTTTCAGGACTAACACCATTGCCGCCATCCCCTTGCTGCTGCCACCCCTGGAAATGCTCCTCCCCACCCTCGCTGCCAAAAGAGCATCTCTTGGGGGGTTCCAGGGTCTCCCCACTCGTGCGTGTCCCACCGTCCCGGCGAGGGGGACAGCGGCGCGTGCAGCCGTGCCGGGGAAGGACGCGGAATGCTGGCGCCGTCAGCCCGGCGAGTCCCGCACAGGACTTGGCCCAGATTTGGGCGCAGATTTCACAGGTTTTGTGGATTAAGACTCCGGAAGGTCGGAGTCCAGCTGCAAATTCATTTTAATAACCTGAGGTGCCAGGGAGCAGCTGCCTCTCCTCCCTGCGCCGGCACGTCCCAGCTAGACCAGGCCTTGCAAAGCCTGGCTTTCTCCCGGGCTGCGGCGGACAGAGCGTGGCCGGACACCGTCATTCCCAGCGGGATAACGAGCTTGGACGGGGTCTGGGAGCAGGGATGTGCACAGTGGCCCTCGCAGCAGGAGGAGAGGAGCCAAGCTTCTCCCTTTGCTGAAGGAGGAGGAGGAGGAGGGAGCCTTCCTCCCATTTTCCCGGCTCGTGACTCTGCAGCCCATCCACCAAGTAATTTATTCATAGCGCAGTAACCTCGGGGGTCCCGATAAAAGGCCGGAGCTGCCGCATTGTTCCGGATGCGCCAGCGCCAGCACAAAGGCTCCGGCACCTCCCGGCCACCAGCCAGGGATGCCACCACGTCCCCGCCCGTACTGGGGGGCACAGGACCCAATTCCTCCCCGCAAAACACCCTGAAAACGCTGCCTTAATTGCCACAATTATTTCTGCTCTGGGACACAGGGTCCCTCTCCAGCAGGCTGCTCGCCTGCAATTGCTAATGAGCTTAACTCATTAACGGGGGCACCTGTAACGGGGGGGGTGGGGGGGGGCAGCCGCAGGGACCCCCCCCGTCACTGGTGTCGCAGCTCTCGCTGCTCCCCACTGGAGCAAAGTGCTCAGAAGCTGCCCAGGATGTGAGGGAGCTGATTTAACCAAACTAACTGATTTCAGGATACAAAGTTATCTAAGGACACAACTTCACACACACACACACACAAAAAAAAAAGAAACAGGGATGGGGATGCCACGAGATAAACGAATTCTCCGTAATTCAGGAGTTATATAAAACTTTGAGAAATGAGCGGTGGGGGAGCAGCAGCACACAATGGGAATAATTCAGCTTAAAAAAAGCTGAAAATTCAACCCAACCAAGAGAAAACCAACCCCAGGCCAGCCCTGACACCCCCCCACAACGCTCGCAGGCCCCCCCCACTCCTCGCACCCCCTGTACCTGCAGGTGCTGGATGGGCCCTCGCCAGCCGCAGCCAAACATGCCTCAGCCCCCCACAAGCCCCCCAAAACTGGGGGGACCTTTACAGCAGGAACCCCCCACCTCAGCAGGACCTCAGCCAGCCCCTCCCAGTGCCTCTGCCCTAACAAGGGGAGGGGGCACAGCTGGACCCCATCACCCCTAACGAGAGGAGGGGCGCAGCTGGGCCCCATCACCCCTAACGAGGGACCCCCCAGCACCACTGATGAGAGATGGGGCACACCTGGACCCCCCCAGTGAGGGGAGGGGCACACCTGGACCCCCTCAACACCCCTAACAAGGAGTTTTCTTCCTGCAATACCCCTGACTGCAATACCCCCCCTCCATGCCCTTCCCCAACCCCATGTCCCTCCTGTCCCCTCAGTCCCCCCCCCTGAGACCCCCCTCCTGTGCCAGGACCCCTCCAAGGGGCTGAAAAAGCCGCGGGGGGGGGGGCAAGGGCTGGCAGAAGGTGCTGCAGGCTCAGCCGGGAGTTCAGGTAATCTCTTTAATACTGTGTAATACTTTTCTTTTTAAAATACAGCATTTCTTGAGGTAGACCATTACAGTTCAAAAGCATTTCTTTTTCAGACATTAATAAGACATGAATTAAATACTTTCATGTACAATATGTTGCAAAATGAGGTAGAAATGGTTACAGAGAGTGTACAAAGTCAAATATGATAATAATAATAATAAAAAGTCTTCAGGAACCCAGTACCACTTTTTGGAGGAAGGGGCGGGGGGGGCGTCTGCCCCGGTAATGCCCTTTGCAGGCAGCTGCCTGCACGCCCCCGTGCACGCTTACAGGGGAAACTGCAAAAAAAGTGGGAAAACATCCCAAAGCTGGCAGACGCCTCGCTCCTGCGATGGGGGGGGGGGGGGAAGCCCCCGCAAGCAGACCCTGAGGTTATGGGGGGGCCGCTCTGAGCAGCGGCCGGCGCCAGTGGGTGGCCCCGGAGCAGCTGCCTCCCCCGGTACAATATAGAGCTCTAAAAAACAAACAAACAAACAAATTAATATTTTTTTAAATTGGGAAAAAAAAGCCAAGCCCACCCGGTGATACGAAGCGGGGGGGGGGGTCAGGGGGATGTGCAGGGGGCTCACGCAGTTTTGCACCTGATGGTGGTCGGCAAGGGGGGGGGGGTCAGGGCTGTGTCCTGACCTCAGTGGCCACCACAGCCCGGCCCTGCTCGACTTATTTTGGGGGGAAAAATGATTTCCCCAAATTTTGTGGCCCCCCCACCAGCCTCTGCTGGGGCTTCTCGGTGCTCAGAGGTGGCGACCGCGGGGAGAAGCCAAAAATCCCTTATTTCAGGTGAAAAGGGAGCGCCACGCCCTCGCAGCGGCTTCGTCACCCCCGGCCCCATCCCCAGTGCAAAACTGACACCGGGAGGAGGATCCACCCCCCCCACACCCCCCCACCCCCGGCCCGGCGCAGAGGTGGGTGCCCCCTCCCCACACCCGGGGAGATGCCGGGGGGTGACAGACCCAGCCTGACCCAAAAAGTGGTGCTCGCGACAGCTCCCAAACTACGGCACTAAGACTCTTTCCGTTGAAGACACGTTACTCCACCAAACGCTACAATAACAATGTCAAAAAAAAAAAATTAAAATAAAATTATGGCATAATATATGTGAAAAGCACCCAAAATACATTCAACTTTCATCTTTGTAACAGCTTCAAGTTTTGTTTTTTTTTTTTCTTTTCTTTCTTCCTTTCTTCCTCCACCCCTTTTGGAAGCAAACGAACGAGGCAGCTCTGTCCCAGGTCTGAAAACTCTTAAAAATCTCTTTTTCCTTTTCTGAGAAGATAAAAAGAGTTTTTTAAAAACACATTCTTTTTTTTTTTTTTCTGAGGTAATTCTTTTCCTGAGTAGTTAAAAAGAAAAAACAAAAAAAATACTACATACCTTACAAAAATAAAAAACCAAGTCTAGTATATTAAACAATCATCTACAGTATTTTACTCCAAAACCCCCCGGTTTTGTGTGTCCCCCCCCCGCTCCCCCCCTCCCCGATCAAGGACATCGCCGCCGGGCTGGTCGTGCCACGTGCGAGGGGGCTGCTTTGCTCCGAAGACGCCCGAGGTATTTCTGTTAGGAACAATAAAAGCAATCAAACCAAAAAAATAATAATTGAGCCTCTGGGTAGATGGGGGAGCTCGTGCATCCGACGCCGGAAAGCCGGATCCCGAGGCGCCTCCGGCCCCGCTCGCTGCATCGCTGGTCCAGGGACGGATGAACGGGAAAATAATAAATAGGTTTATCCTGAGTTCAGCGGCGACGGCTTCCGAAAAACCAAGGAGAGGAAAAGCCCGGCCGAGTCCGGAATAGTAAAGAAGAGGTATGTGGTGCTGCCCTCGGGGCTGTCCGGGGGCCTCCTGCGCTTCGGGAGGAGGGGGCCCAGCCCCGGGCCGGCTCTGGGGCAGAACCGGAGCCCCGCAGACCCCAATGCGACCCCTCCGACCCCCGCGTTCATCGGCCGCGTCCCCAAACCAGCCCCGGAGCCTCGGCGGAGGGTCCGTTGCCGCCCGGCCGCTCCCCCGCTGCCGCGCCGTCAGTGCCGGGTGCCGTAGAGTTTGTCCCACTCCAGGAACAAGTCCAGCTCCTTCTGGGAGGCGGCGGGGCGGACCTTGCAGAAGGCCTTCTCGAAGTCCTGGTAGGAGGTGGGTTGGATCTGGGCCGGCAAGCCGTGCAGTGTGGTGGCCCCGGCGTGCTGGCAGAGCTGGACCAGCTCGCTGCCCGAGAAGCTCTCGGTGTGCTGCACCAGGGAGGCCATCTCCCGCTCGCTCAGGCAGGAGCTCTGCTGAGCCAGGGCGTGGTGGAGGATCTGCCGCCGGGCCATGCTGTCCGGCGGGGAGATGTAGAACCGCTTGGCGAAGCGCCGGTGGGAAGCTTCGTCCATGCTGCCGGGCCGGGAGGTGGTCCCAATGATGACCACGTTCTGCTCGGATGAGGTAGCCACGTTGTCCAGGTAGGAGAGGAGCTGGGACTTGAGCTTGCTCACCTGGCTGCCGTCCTCGCCAGCCCGGGCCACCAGCAAGGACTCGGCCTCGGTGATGAGCACCACGGCGGGCTGCCGGCAGCTGGCCACGAAGAAGACAGTCTGCAGGATCTTCTCGGCTTCGGCTTTCCAGGTGGAGAGCAGGGTCGTCCCGCTGAGCTTCAGCAAGGTGGAGCCCAGCTGGGTGGAGATGCACCGGCTCAGCAGGGTCTTCCCCGTGCCGCGGGGACCGAAGAGGAGGATGGTCCGGGGCGGCCGGTTCGCCCCGGTGTAGGCGCCGGGACGCAGGATGGGCCAGACCAGCTCCTCCTCGATGGTGGCCTTGACGGAGACCTGCCCGGCGACGTCCGTCCACTGCACGGGCGGCCCCCGCTCCACGATCTTGGTGTTCACCAGCTCCAAGACCAGGGGGTCAACGTTCTTGGGTTGCTCCTCCACCGGCGGGCTGCCGAAGACCGGCGCTTTGGGGGGCAGCCGCAGAGGGAAGGGGGGTCCCGGCTCAGCCGCCCGCTCCCCGTTGGCGAGGGGGGGGCTGAACTTCTCAAAGGGCTCCGCCGGCCGCAGCGGAGCATCCCCGGCACCGTAGGGTGGTGAGACCATACTCTTCATCGGCTGCCCGCCGTACTTGCCCGCGTGCTCCTCGGCGTTCCCGGCTCCCGCCGGCCGCTTCCCAGGCTTGAAGGCCACCTGGGGGGACTCGGCGCTGCCGCCGAAGCCATTGCCCCGGCACTCGCCGTTGTCCGACATGGGGTAGGGGGACTTTGGCTGCTCGTAGCTGTATTTTCTGTACCTGCCCTCCCCCTCGTCCTCCCCGCCGGAGATGTCGAAAGCCTTCCTCTTCAGGGCGCCCGCCGCCTCAGTGCCGAGGGGCGGCACGGCCAGGGGGGCCAAGCCGGCACCTTGGTAGCCATAGCCGGGGACCCCGGGTGGGCGGGTGGCGGGCGGCGGGGCCGGGATGGGGGTGGGCGCCGCGATGCCGGAGGGCAGGTAGGACGCGGAGGGATGGGGAGGGTGGATGGTCCCGTAGCCCGGCTGCGGCGGGTAGCTGCCGGCGGCGTAGTTGTACATGGGGCCGGAGGAGCCGTAGCCCGGCACCAGGGCGGGCGAGGGGTGCGGGGGCTGCAGGAGCCCCGAGCCGTGGAGGGCAGGGGGGTGCGGGGGGGGAAGCGCTGCCGTGGGCTGGGTGCAGTAGCCAGAGGGCAAGTAGGTGCCACCATAGCCTGAGGGGTACTCCTGAGATGACCCGAGCCCGCTGGAGCCGGCGGCGGCTCCTCCGCAGGAGTTCCCGGGGTACATGGGATCAGCGAGGTTGGCGGACACCACGGGGGAGCCCCCGAGCCCGATGGCCCCGCCGGTGGGGGGGACGGCAGGTGGCACCACCCCCTTGGTGCTGGGGAGGCCATCGTGGAGGGGGGTCAGGGGGTAGGTGCCATCGGAGCCGTGGGCCACCGGCCAGCTCTCCCCGTCCCCCTTCTGCCCGTTAACCGGCCCGAAGGCTCCATCCCCGTAGCCGCTCAGCGCCGGGCGCTCGTAGGGCGCGTCCAGCACCCCCGAGTACTTCTCGGCGTACCTCTTGAGGAGGTTGGAGGCGGTGAGCGCCGAGATGTCGTCGTTGGCCCAGGCGTAGTTGAAGCGCTGGCGGGTGCTGGGGTAGAGCTCGGACTTGTGGGCTGGCGAGGAGGTGGTGGAGGAGACGTCGAGGTGCTGCTCCGGCCACTGGTTCAGGGACTGGGCATGCTCTGGTGACCAGTGCATCTTCAACAGACCTGGGGGGGACAGGACAGCGCAGGGTGAGAGCAGCGCAACGGACACGAGCACCTCTCCACACTGAAAATCTCCAAAAACCACCCTGCTGCCCACGTTGCGCCTCCCGACTGCGAGCGCGTGCTCTCCATTACGCTCACGCTCTAAATTTTCCACACAAAAACCCCCTTGACCACCACCGGTGCAAATATCCCCCCGAGCAGCAACCACCAGCTCAGGTTTTGCTGGTCACGTCGTCCAACAGGATAAACTATTCAGGTTCTCAAAGCATGGCAAGCCCGGGCAACGCAAACGGCGCATCCCCCAGCGCTGCCAGCAGCGCCGCGGTGCCAAGCGCCGGCACACGGAGCCGGAGCACGACCCTGCCCTGAGGTGCCTTGGCCGGTGTCCCTTCACCCCCCCGGCATCGGTGCGGGTACCATGGGCTGTGCTTGGCCCCACCAGAACAATTTCTCCAGCAAAGGGGATGACAGAAACACCACGGCTGCGCCCTGACCCCCCCTCTGCACCGGGGCTGCAACGGCAGCGAGTGGGAAACATAACCGGGGGGGGCTCTGCCGGGGATCCCCGCTCGCCCCACTGCGTCACCATCCCCCCCCATCTCCCCGTCACCCCACATCTCCCCAGGATGCCGAGGTCAGTGTCACCCTCTCTTGCTCCAGCCCCCAAACAGCGGGTGGCCCCCGAGCGCCCGCAGAGGGTGGTGGCAGCGTCCCCCATCACCAGCCCCGGCGCGGGTCCCCCCCCCGTCCCCCCCCCACCCTTCTGCCCAGTGCCTCGGGGGACGGCTAAAGTAGGAGCCGGGAGGGGACCTCGTGCACCGTTCCCCCGCCTCGCTCAGCCTTTAAGCCACTTTGTGACCGCAGCACAATTAGATTACTTAATGCTTTAATTGACTTATATGGCATTTGTACTTCCACTTTGGATATCAAACTTACACAAGAGGATTTAAATGGCGGCTTTGCGTGGCTTTATCCGGCATCCTCCCTGCATTTACTGGCCATTATTAAAGTGCTCCTGATAGATAACCGCTCAGACAGAGCTGGCCACGACAGCCTGCGGGAAAGGGCCCTTTTTAACGAACACAAAGGAGGACGCTGCCCAATAAACCTGCGCTCCGGCAGATTTTCCCCGAGCCGCACGCGGGGTCTGGCTGGGCGCAGAGGGATGGAGGGGCCCTTCCCTCCACCTGTGAGCAAAAGGCACCGAGAAGCGATTAAAGGAAAAAAAATGAGGGTTTGGATGAGTCCATGAGGAATAAAGACATTTTTTAAATTTTGTTTTGGTTTTGTTTTGAAGGAGGAGCTAAAGCACCGGCAGTTTCCATCCTCGCCCGGAGCGCTGTGCGGTGCTGCACGGTGTGATGCGGGTGCAGACCGCAGCTGCTTCTGGCCCCTAAAAAATACAGTTGGCAAATGCCCAGGGCTCAGGGCAGGAGGAAAAGGGCTTGGGAGGTGGGTGGTTGCTCCAGCACCCGCCACGGCACAGGGCATGGCAGGAACGAGGTGCCACCACCATGACCAACAAATCCCGGCGGCGTTTCCCGGCTGTTTCTTAAGCCGAGGAGCAGCCGCCCTCACCCCCCCCGCTCCCGGAGGCCCGGCAGCCCCCAGCCCAAGCAACTCTGTGTCCATCTTCTCCTACGATACGGCACCAGGAGCTGCATTTCCGAGGACAACACACCCCGGGGACAGGCCCAAACCCTGCACGACGACGGTCGCTCCTCCGAGGAGCTTTTCCCCAGAGCTGGGATCGATACCAACGCCTGAACCCCACCACCTAAAAACTGGTGTCTACAGATGAGCCCAGTGATGGGAGCTGCTTTTCTAAGAGTCTGCACGAGGGTGGCCAACGCCGGAGCCCACCAGCACGGCGTGGGCCCCCCCAGCCCCATCCCCGGGTCCCGTGCCGAAGGGCGAAGTCGCTGCGAGACGAGGGGCTGGGGGTGCAGGGGCACAGCTCTGCACCAGCGCTGCTGCCACCAAAGCGAACGCAAAAGGACCGAGAAGCAAATCCGCCTCCATCCGACCCCTTTAAAGACGAGATACGTTTGGGAGAAGAAAAGCCAAAACCCCCGGAAAGCCGGGTCGCACCCGGGAAAACCAGGGGGAGGGGGAGGGCCGGCGGGCTGGGAGAAGTTGTCAGGGGTTTGAAATGGGACGTGAATGAGGCGGCGGAGCGGGACAGATGTTTCAATGCTCCCCTTGGCAGTGTGAGAAAATTACTGTCCAGTGACCAAATGGCCGGGCCGGTTCCCACCCTCGCTGCTGCCCATTATCCCCAGTGCAAGACAAAGGCGGGCAGGGGGGGCTGGGCAGGGGAGAATCCTATTGTTCCCGCCTGCCCTAATTATGGAAATCTTGTTAATCTATTCAGCAGCGACTCTGAACTGGGCTTTTGTTCGGGGGCTTTTTAGCGGGGCGCACCGCCGAGGGTGTCCAACGGCTCGGCCTTGGGGATGGGGTGCGCTCCCTCCCGCCGCCCCCTCCCTGCCCCGGGGAAAAGCTCTGGCCGGGGGATTTCAGGCGCAGCCACGAGGCCGCGGGGACACGGGGCTGCCCCGAGCAGCATCCCGGCGCGGGCCGCCTTTGTTGAGCACAGATACCTCATCCACAGCCCTCGTACGCTGAGCACACCGCGTACGCACACACGCCTGTGCGTGTATTTTATACGCCCGTGTCCCAGCCCCAGGTACACGCGCCCTTCGCTGATGCTGCTGAGTAAAAACTCGCGGCAAAACCTGCGTGGGAGAATACGGAGACAACCCGCAGGCAGCATCTGCGGATGGCTGCAGCGACCCAGCATCCCTGGGGGGATCAGGACAGGGTTCGAATAGATTTGGAGGGCAAAGGAGAGGGAACACGCAAGAGCAAACACGTTCAAGCTGAGGATGCGCTAAAGCCGGGGTTTAAATCCAGCCAAACTCCCCCGAGCACCCCGGGAAGAGGGACTGGCCCCGCAGGAGGTGACCCCAGAGGGAGCGAGCTGCAGCCTGGCCGGGAAGTGCTGGATGTGCCTCGACGTCCCCTCGGACATCCCAGCCCCGGGACGGAGCCGCCGCTGCCAAACTTCAGCTCCAGGTGCAGGGAAGAGCTGAGGAGCCGCCGCCGTGACGCTTCGCTCGTACCACCGCTGTCTGCCTGGTTTAAACGTCGACAGCTCTTTCAGCAGAGCTGCCAGCTTGGAGGATTTATGCCTTTTTCAAAAGACGTCGAGCAGCCGCCTGAGTTCGCAGGTTTTTAATTCTCTGACGTGCAAACTTTGAGCCCGGAGGGAGCAAATCCAGGTGCTGGGGGAGCCCCGTTTTGCAGCCCAGCCTTCACCCCACGTCGGGGGTGTTGTGCGTGAGGGATCTTCTGTGCTGGGATTTGTACCAGCACCTGAAGGTGGGTCCAGACAAGAGCCTGGCCCAAGCCCCCACAGCAGGAAGGAGCCTCGCGCCGACGCGGCTCCTGCACCGGCAGCTTTGCTGCTGCAGCTGGATTCGCAGCACTGAGACGTTTTTGCACCACGCAGAGATGCTGCAGGTCTTGCAGCAGCCGCAGCGACGTCTTCAAGGATAAAGCTGGGAAAAAAATGCAGGGGGAGAGAACAGACTTTCCCAAGTCTGCCCAGTGAACGGGAGGCAGGGGAAGGACTTTTTCTTTTTTTAAATGAGGCATTTCCTGACGATCTTTTCAGCTTCTGCTTGCCAGGAGCTCATCCTGGCTGGGGTTCATCCCCGCTCCTAAGAGCAGCGTAGGCAAAGTGCAATGGCATTACCACGAGTCAAATCACAGCTATAAATCTGAATTATAACCCATGCAGATACTCCATTTACACTCACTGTGGACTTGAGGCTGTGGCAATGTTTCAGAAATGCTTTAGCGTTAATGCTGTAGATTACAGCAACATTTCTGCATGTTGATACAGACATTCAAGCTCGATACCGCTTATCTCTAGTGAACCCCTACATGGCGGGTCCAGAACAGGCAAAACAGCCCGGCAGCGATTTACGCTGGGGTAGAGCTGGTCCCAAAGCCGGGACCAGGGCAAGGAGAGCACAAAGCCAGACTCAGACCCAAGGGCAATACCTGGCAGCATTTGCAAAGGGTGAGACCTTTCACTCCCCGCCCCAGCCCTCCCCTGCAGACCGAGGCCGCGCAAGCAATTTCTTGGCACGTTGCCGGCGCGCAAACATCGAGTTTTCCAAGGCAAATTTGGGTTGTTTGGCCAATCCATCGGGGAGCTGCATTTCTTTGTCCGCCACATTCCCCGTCCCCTCCTAACCGGTGCCGACAAAGCGAAGGATGGTATTGCAATCAGAGCAGGGTCAATGTACATATGTTAAAAGGATTTAGGCTAAGTCCCACCGTGCCCTCTCCCCACCCCCAGCAGAAACAGCCTCCACCCCGGCCAGCGCGAGCCGAAGGCTCCAGCGTCCGCTCTGTCCACTCATATATCAAGTGCAGAGCAGCTGGACACCAGCACGGACCGGGAGTGACCAACGGGCCATCGCCCATCTGTGCTGCTCCAGCACCCGGCCAGCAAATGAAAAATTAATATGGATCCGCTCAGCCTGGCAGCAGCTGAGCATCCCCCATCTGTCACGGCGAGAGGAGACACTCTCAGCTAAATGTCACCAGGAGGAAACTGTACACGGCGCGTGGCCTGGGAATCCCCAGATCAAGGGGATACGGCAATAAAATCCAGATATTATTAATAACGAGCTGATGCAATTAGTGGATTTGAGGAATTTTGCTCCACTGTTCAATAGAAGATGGATTGGAGAAAAAGAAGCAATAAAAGGGACCTTAAAAAAAGTGAAAATAAAAAAAACAGCCTCTTTCTTGCTACTTATATTTCTCTTAACGTGACTTGTCCCCAGGTCTCAGGGACCACTCAGGCCTGCTGAGACCTGGGCTCCAGCCTTGCACCCACCCCCAGGACAAAACCGCTGAACCGTTTGGGTCTAGAAACCACTGAAAGGTGGGACCCCCCCAGCCCTCCCCGCTCCTGCCACTCCACCAGCACGCTGCCTCCAGTGCTTCAGACAGGAACGTTAATCCCAAAACATTAATTATCGCATTAATCCATCACTGTCTTGCCCACTGCCTGCCACGGGCGTGCTTCAGCACGTGCAGAACGTGGCTCCCTCCAAGAGCATTCCCACTCCCGGCCACGCTGATGCTGTTGCTTCTCCTCCAGCGTCTCTCCTGCCCTGAACCCCCTCGCACGCTGTCAGACGTTCCTCGGGGCGACATTCCAGCTGTGATCTCCACCAGAATGCTGCTTGAAGGCTGGTTCTCAGGTGGGAAGGAGGTTTTTAGCAAGAGCATCACTGAGCATTCAGGTCATCGAAGTCCACCGCCCCTCAAGGTCAACTCAGGTGCAGGAGAAACCTCAGTGTTTCGCAGAGGAGGGTGCTCGGCCCACGGGTGCTGCTCAGATCCCTGTCTAGACTGAAGCCTGTCACCGAAATTTCATTCCTTGACGCCAGACGAGCTCCCCGGGGCCTGGGGTTGGACCCAGCCCATTTTCGGAGGATTACATTAGAGAGGAAAATCCATTTCTAATCAGCAGAACCATTTCCCCAAACAGACGTGGCCTCATAAAAAGGTCGGGAGGTCAAACGGACCCCATTTGCATGCAATCTGCATAACGGACTCCATTTGCATGCAATCTGCATAACAAGGGCCAAGGCCGCCAGGGTGCTGAGCGAACCCCGAAGCTCCCGGTGCCACCACCCAGCCCCACCCGCGACCCGCGGCGAGGCGAGGACGTCGCGTCTCCCATCCGGGCCTGGCAGGGACGTGCCCACGGCCGTCTCCTCCTCCAACCCACCTGGAAACCCGCCACGGGAAACCACCTGCGGAGGCTCCGGCCGTGCGGCCGCATATTCACACGGTCTGTAGGGGGATGTTGAGGAATAGTTTGAAGGCATCTTTCTACCACCTCCATCTCGTCCCACAGAAGCCACTCGGCAAAGGACGTGCTGTCAGCAAACGGAGGGGAGCTGCTCTGACAAACTTCTCGTCCTCCTCGCTCCATTCAAAACCACTTGTTGAAACCCTCCAGGACTCACCGCACCCCCCTGAGAGCGACCGTCTGGCCCCACCTGAACCCGCAGAAGGAGGATCTGGGGGGGGCCTTGCTCATCTGATGGCCCCTGCCAGACCCCAGCCGGTGGCCGGGCAACCCGCGGTGGGATGGCGGGGAGGGGGGGGGATGCCTGGAGGACGCAGCCTCTGGGATCTGCGCCACAGCGGCGTGAGGAGACGCAGAGGCAAAGCGTTACGGGCCCGGACACGGGACCCTGGGGAGCCCTGCTCTGATCCGCACCCCCTGTGGGTGGGGGCTCTGCGAACCCCGATACACACAGAAACCCCAGAAGACCGAAAACAATTTTAAATTACATTTTTCCAAGAAGAAAGCGTTGCCATTACGTTTCATCTTCCCGCAGGCACTTGGATGAGGGTCATTAAATGCAAGAGATGCTCTGAGGCTCGGGAAGGGGCCCAGGGACTGGGCACCCCCCACCCCTGCCCAAGCCCTCCCCTCCCAGGGTGTTTTTCCCGATGAAGCTCCAATAACGAGCTCCCCCGGGGGCAAAAGCCAAGGCAGGAGCCACCAGCCCCTGGTCTATCTTCTCCAATATCTGGCCTTGGGCCGGGGTCAGCGCCGGGGGCTGCGGCGGACGCGGGAACCAGGCTGCAGCAGGGAGATAATTTGCCCCGTGCACTGGAGCCTGTCCGCAGCGGCAGCAGCAACGCTCCAGCTCATCTCCTCCACGGAACGAATCAATCTTAATTAACTCTAATTCTGGGGAGCCTCCCAGCCCTATCCAGCACCGCACAACACGGTTGTATTTTCCGCCTCGGTGCCCTGCCGGGCAGCGCGCTCCGCGGGGAATTGAGCAAAAACTCCTCTTTTCCATCATTTCTGCAGCTCCTTTCTCACAGCCCCTGTGTGTTCCCGACACGCACCCCGCGGGATGACGGGCCCCGTCCCCAGCCCCTCTGGACCATCGTCCCTGCCCTCGGCACCCGCAGCCCCGCCGGAGCTGGGCTGGGGGAGGCCTCTCTCCGTGGCTTTTGTTTTCACAAGCCTTTTGACTCGCGGATTCTTTTTTAAACACCGCCTCAGCAGCCTGAAAAGCCGAGCTCCCTCCTGCACTCCATTCACTAATGGATTTTCCAGAAGTTCCCTTTTTTTGGCTTCTTTCTTTGCTGACACTGCTGCCCCCATCCAGGCCCGAGGCTGCGGCTCCCCTCTGCCGTACGCCTGCGCTTGCACGGATGGACGGACAGACAGACTCTGACTTTGGGGACCCGAGCAGCCGCCCCTACGGCTCCCACCTTCTGCGCCCTGGGAACTTGCACCGATACGTGGCTATTATAATCCAGTTATAATTATTTTTATATATAGCACAGGGTGCCAATGGGTCAACGTGCCACTACAGGGTTGTTGCTCAAAAAAAAAAAAAAGGTTGAAGAATAAAAAGGTGGGAATTCAGTCCAAAAAAGGGAAGTTCCCAGGGGCAACGGGTCCAGAATAAACCCAATGGCTGAAAGCTCACTCCGACCGCAAGCTCCCGACGCTGCTCCACGTCGGGGAGGTGCTTCGCCCCCAGCCCCACGCAGCACCCTCGGGTCTCGCCGGGAAATCAGGGAGAAGTTTGGTGCCGGGCTGGCTCTGCGCAGCCCGTGAGAGCCTATCGATCGGGGCAGCACCGCTCCTGTCTCCTAGAGCTACTCCTACGGCAGAAATAATTCATTTTCTTCTCTTTTCAGCAGCCACTCATTAAAAAGTAATCACCTTGTAGGAGGAGGGTATGATCAGCCCAAGGTCAGAGCCGTAATGACGTTAGTTCTGGAGCGCGTACCTGGCTCGCGCTGAACGGCGGCCACGCTGTGACCCCCACGACAGAACCGGCAGCTTCGGCTCCACGGCTGGGCCCTGCCCCGCTGCTCGGGTCGGTGGCGATTAGGATGCGAACAGAAATATCTTTCTATTAGCAGATATTCACTCTGTGAACGCTGGACGCCAGCGCCCGTGGCCGAGCACCCAGGTCGCACTGCACAGATGTTGCTCTCACCGACCCCAAGCATCTGCAGCACCCAAGGTGGAAAATAGGAACCACGCTTCAAAAGGCATCTTTTAAATCTCATTATTTGGTGGCATCACCAATAAATCTCCAAATCTCCAGCTCCCGATTTATTCTGATGCTGTTGGTGCTTCAGTGCAGCTGCTAAAACCTGTTTTTCCAAGAAGTGGCAAAGCGTGAAGAAGTGTCACCGTGTCCCCCTCAGCGGCACAGGCAGCACCTCGGCGTGCTCTCAGGTTGCCAAAAACCCATCCTGGGCACAACGTCCTGCCCATCGCCATTACCGACCCACCCGGGGGACTGGGCTGCAGCCCCGGGGCTTCCCAGGAGGGCGAGTGTGGGCTCAGAGCCATCGGCCCATCCCTGCGGCACAGCCGAGGGCTGCTGGGTCCGGCCAAGCCCAACCTGCTCGCGGCACGTCGGCATTTCAGCAGATTTATGTTTGCAACACATGGCCCAATTCAGCGTTTGGGAGGAGGAGGAGGAGGAGGAGGAGGAGGAGGAGGAGGGGATGCTCTGGGAACCGGCGGGAGCGCAGCGCTGGGACAGGGATGTTGCAGGGGGGTCGGGATGCAGGACGGCACCAGTCCCAGGGATTTGGCAATTCCAGATCCAGCTACAGCGACGCCAGAAGGGGTAAGAAAACCCCGGATACACCCACAGCGGGGACGCTGCCGCAGGGTGTTGCCACCTCACCGTGCGGGGCTGGGCCAGCGAGGGAGCTCGGTGTCCCCCCAATGACACCCGGTGCTGGGCACGTGGGACACCCCGAGCGGGGCAACCGGCCCCCCCTCGGCGGGACGCGCAGGACAAGCCCTTCAAAACACACTCAACCTCTCTAACCTCCCGTGCGCAGCACAGCCTCGCAGCACGTCACCCCTGGCCTTTAATTACACATTTCTGCAGCCATTAGTCCTCTCACCATCAATTACACCCACATTATCCCGCTCCGGGAGGCAGCAGGACGCAGGGAGCAGAGTCAAGTGCTTTGGAGACTCTTTCCAAAGGAAAGAAACAGCCTCCGACGGGAACGTCGCTTCGGCGCGGCAGAGCTGAGGCAGCAGACAAAGCAGCCGGTCCCGCTGCTCTCAGAGGCCTCAAGCAACACCGAGAAAGATTAATCACAGGGAGAGGACCCGGGCTCCAGCGTCCCCTGATGCCACGAGTCCCCTCCAGCTCGGTGCTGCCGCTGCACCTCTCCTCTATTTACACAGCAAATTCTTTGTGAGGAGCAGGCTCCTCTTCTGAGTGCGGCCGGGGCAGGGAGAGGGGTACTTATTCAGCTATTATTCAGCTTTTTTTTTGTAGGCAAGACAAGTGTGGGTTAAAGTGCAATTTGTCTTGACATTAGTTTTCACTTTCTTGGGGGAAAAAGAAAAAAAAAAGTAGTGGCTCTTCTATCTTTTGAGGGAAAACACTCGCCTGGGTACCACACCTCCGCCAGCTGAGCATCCCACCCGGGAACGCACCCCCATATCCCACCCTGGAGCACACCCCAGCATCCCACCTGGGAATGTCACCCCACATCCCACCCGGGAATGTCACCCCACATCCCACCCGGGAGTGTAACCCCACATCCCACCCAGGAATGTAACCCCACATCCCACCCGGGAATGTCACCCCACATCCCCCCTGGGAATGTCACCCCACATCCCACCCGGGAGTGTAACCCCACATCCCACCCAGGAATGTAACCCCACATCCCCCCTGGGAATGTCACCCCACATCCCACCCGGGAACATAACTCCACATCCCACCCGGGAATGTCACCCCACATCCCACCCGGGCATGTCACCCCACATCCCACCCGGGAACGTAACTCCACATCCCACCCTGGAGCATCCCACCCCAGCATCCCGGTCCAGGACGGAGGCCCCGAGCACCACCACAACACAGGCTGTGATGGCATCACTATCATTAAATAAACATGCCTGATTTTTCCGTGATTGGGTTGTCTGTCCTCGGGAGAAAGGAACCAGGAAGAAAACCTTTAATTTGCGTCCTCCCCTGCTCTCAACTATAAGTCAGCAGCATCGGCGAGGCCTTGGCTGGGTTTATTAGGGCCCCCATAAAGATCAGGGGTTGCTGATAAGCGACCCGAGGCATGCACCACTGCAGGAAAAATTGTGCTAGCGATCTGTACAATTTAACCAACATTAACTTCAGCTGATGACAGGCCACAAGGCCAGGAGAGAGATTTTACAACACCCTTGTTACACAGCAAAATAAACTTTGCTGTGGAGAACCGGTGCTGACTTTCAACTCTTGCTCCCATTAAGAGGAGACCCGAGCCCAGAGCTGCCGGGGCGCTGCCGACCCCGGGCCCGTCCGCAGCAGCAGCATCCTCTGCAGATTGAAACTGGGGTTCACAGAGCACAAAAAGCACCACGATTCTGCTCAGGGCTCAGCAGCGCGAGGGAGGAAAGCGGGGAGAGCCCTTCTCACCGCCCCGGAGCATGCGAGCAAGCCAAGCCCAAAGGAAAAACCAACAGGAAAATATACCAGAAGTAATCACGGCAACGAACTCGCGGCAGCAGGACCTTGCAAGGGGATAAACTGTTTTTCAGAACTGGGAATTGCCAGGGCTGGTGCTGGGAAGAACTGGTTTAGTCCCTGCTCAGCTGCTGATCCAGCAATGGGAATTTTCCTGCTTAACGCCAATGAAGTCTGGTTTAGTCCCAAGAGCTCCCTTCGATCGGGAGCTGGGTGCCACCGCCAGCACGTGTGTTCCCTGGGACAAGAGTGCCGACACCTGATGACACACGTGAGTGACCGAGCACCAGCAGCACCAGCAGCACCAGTTAGCACCAGTAGCACCAGCAGCAGCAGCACCAGGGACAAGCATTCTGGAGCCAAAGCCCCACAGCGCTGCTCACACGAGCATTAACCAGCACGCCCCTCCACGCCCCAAAAGGAAGAAAAACACCTTTATTTCCCTAAAAAGCCTCAAGAGAAGGACCTGCCCCACCAGCACCCGAGCTGGGGCGGAGGAAGGGAGCGCGCTGAGCAAACGCGATGTTCGGAGCCGCCAGCCTCAGGCCTTCCTGCACGCTGCAAAATTCCAGCTGACACTTGACCAGATGCGCCGGGATCTGCCCCGGGACGACAAAAGGAGCCTCCCGACAGCCCCTGTCAAACAGCAAAGCTCCGCTTCCAGCCATACAGAGCTCAAAAAATATAACTGAAAAGTGTTTACAACGGCATAAACACAAGGGTCAGCGTCGCGCAGGGGTCACTATCGCTTCTCTAGATGCATTAACGTCAGCTGCCAGGAAATTCCCTTTAGGAATCCTCGCTCAAATCCGGTGCTCCCGCATCTGCTGCCGTCAACTGCGGATCGAGGGATCCCTCCTTCCCTACGCACAACCCGCCTCCTTCCAGCTGTAGGGACGAAAGCGGGGAGGTGCAGAAACCCCAAACCGTTAGAAAAGCAGAGGCAGAAGGGAAGAAAGGAGAATATTTGGCTGTTTGCAGAAAAATCTGGAGGTGGCACTTCCACCCTCAGGAATACCTCGACCAGGAGGATGCAAAAATAATTAATACGAATAAAGTCCACAGCACGTGCAAACGCCGGTGAGACACGGCACGTGCTTCCAGACCCCTTCCAGGAATTTTTTTAATGACGCCAGAGGTGCCGTCGTTACGGAGGCGATGATGTGCCGTGCAGAATTGTTTTATTCCCTCTGATCCGATACGATACCGGCCTTGGAGGCGAATGCTCCGGAGGCTTTTGTGTTTACCTTTTCCGCGGGGGAAGGAGGAGGTGAATTAAGTGCCCTGATGGCCACTTCCTTGGCCTAAGGTTAGGCCCTCGCATCTGTATTTGGACACCCAAAAATAACAGGCTTTTTTTTTTTTCCCCTTTTTCCCAGCAGCTACTGAAATCCCCTGGAGCGGAGGACGGACGCGGGGTGAGGGCTCACAACTTCCAGCGCCTCTACTCAGGTGCCGCGATACCGGTCTGGGAGCAGCCTGAAGGAGGGATTTGGGAAAACCACGGCCCCTGCTTCTATCAGTCTGTACAAACACGCAAAGCAGCGTCGGGATCGTCTCCTGGACATCGACCTCCTCCCCAAATAAAGGCAAACGGAGCCTCAGCTGCTCCGGGGAGAAGCCCGTTGCCGACCAGAGGCGTGAATCTACAAACGCAGACAGGCTGGTTTCTTCCACAACCGTGTTCCGTATTTCAGAGCATCCGGGGGAAGCCGCTTCAGAGATTTGTCAGCATTTATTCCGTGTTTTAACTTGGGGGAATTAACTGTGACGGGACGCAAGAGGAGAGGTTGGGGGGGTTACAGACTGCATCGAACCGGCACCAAACCCAAGATGCTGTTAAAGCCCCAACCCCGACCTCAGAAGGGAGAAAAAGGCCGGGGAAAAGGGAGGGAGGAGAAAACACCGGCTCCAGATAAGCAATTGTTAACATGATCCATATGGTACACAACTTGCCTTTCTGTTTAACCAAAATGATAATGGCAAAAGGGAAGAATGCGGCGGGGGCTCCGCGGGAGAACAAAGGCGGCGGCGAAACCCTTCCCCGCTCCAGAGAAAACGAATTGTGAGCGGGGAGAGCCCGCGGCTGCTCCTCCCTGGGCCGAGCCGCCCCGAAACCCACCCGGCTCGCTCCTTCTGCTCTGCAAAAGCTTTCCAGCTAGGACACGGGGCAGGGAGGGAAACTGCAGCTGTCAGCAAGAAAACAAAAAAAATATCCGACAAGTATTAACAGGGACGTTTTCATAATCAATAATAAACTTTAAATGGGAGCTGCGGCTCAGGACCAGCACTGATGTAAACACCGAGCCCACTCCTCTCAGATCTGGGATGAATTCAGCCCAGGGTGTTTATGTTATTGCAGGATCCCGCGGCTTTCCGAGGAACACAATACAGTACGTGCCATTCATTATCCCCGGCAGTCCCCCAAGAGAAAATGTCAACACACTTCTGCTAAAGAGAGCTAAAACAAATGTTTAATGTGATAAACAACTCCTGGGCCTCAGACCCCGCAGAAATGTTTAATTCAGAACCACCTCTAAGAACAAACAGGCGCCGGAGCCACACGCTGGCATCTCGGAACGACAAACCCGGCGCCCTGTCATCACCGGCCACGCGCCGGAGCAGCGACCCAGGCAGCTCCCGGCCGGCGGGGAGCGCGCTGGGAGGAAACCCGGGAAAAACCTCCGCGATTCCCACGCACGGAACCAGTAAATCAATTCCGAGCCGTTAGCATTGTGTTCACGCACCCTCCACGGAGAGCAGGCAATTCAAATTAAACGCCGCGCGCGCCTGAGTTCTCTTACGGCTTCAATCCAGCTCATTCTCACCCCTGAAATCTGTTTGTCGCAAAAGCGGGACCCAGTTAACGATCACGTTCGTTTTTGTGATCCCAGAGTGAAACTAGGCACGATGTGAACCAGCGCACGGTGCCTCCAAAACCAGGAGGATTTCTGCTGGGAGACGCAGTATAAAGCTATTTGAAAACCTTTCTGGTTTTTTTTTCCCCAAGTGTCTTTTGTCCCCCAAGTGGAAAAAGCTCATTTAGGGGAAAAAAAAAAAAAAAAGGGACCTTTCAGGCAAAGCTCCTAATTAAAAATCTCCATCAGCTCCTCAACGCCACGACTGTTTTGAAGACGAGCGCTCCAGCGTGCGCTTGACGTGCGACAGCGGCCGAGGGGAGCGCGCATTGTTCCTGGGCGATGGATGGACAGACGGATGGACGGATGGATGAGCGGATGGAGGGATGGACGGACGGACGGACGGACGGGTGGGTGGGTGGGTGGCTGAACAGATGGGTGGATGGTGGCTTGGGTGGATGGTTGGATGGATGGATGGATGGATGGATGGATGGATGGATGGATGGATGGATGGACGGACAGACGGATGGTCCCCCCCACCGTGTGCACCCCTCCAGGGAGCGGCGGGGGCCGGGCACCCCCGGGGCCGCCCGCTGCGCTCCCCCCCCGCGGCGGGCTCATGTCATGAGCACGTTTGCCCGGAGCTCCCCGCACCCTTTCTGGGGAAAGGAGGGAGGGGAAAGGCAAAGGCCAAGGCGGCGGGGGGGGGGGGGGGGATGCCCCGTCCCCGGGGAGGGGTTGGGTTACCGGGAGCACCAGCCCCCCCCCCCCCGCCCTCCACACACCTCCCCCCTCCGCTGTGCCCACCAGTTCCGCAATCCGCCTGTTTTCTCCCCAAAACCGGGGCTCGGCGGATACGGGCCGGGCGGGAGCCGCCTCCGCCGGGAGCGGGGTACCCCCGGCAGCGCGGGGGGGGCCGCCCCATCCCTACCCGCCCCCCCCCCGGCCCCCCACTCACCTCCTCATGCCGGCGGGCCCTAGCGCAGCCCGGCAGCGGGCGGCCGAGCGGGGCCCCGCATCCTGCCGCTGCCCCCGGACAATGCGGGGCGGCCCGCGGGCGGCGGGGGCTGGGGCCGGCGCTGGGGCTGGGGCTGGGGCCGGGGCCGGGGCCGGGGTCCGGCCCCCACCCGCCGCCCACGGGCCCGCCCCCGCGGCGGGGCGGAGCGGAGCGGAGCTGGGGGGGGGCGGGAGGGGGCGGGGGCGGCCCCGCTGCGGGAGGGGCGCTGGGGCCCGGCCGGGATCCGCTCCGGCCCCGCTGCCCCCGGCCCCGGCCGGGCCCGCACAAAGGCAGAGCGGGGGTGCGGGCAGGGGAGACCCCGGCCCCCCGACCCCCTGCACCCCCGCGTGCCAGCAGCCCCGCATCCCAGTGCGCCCCGACCTCTGCATCCCAGCACCCACATACCCTGAGCTCCTGCACCCCCACATCCCGGTACCCCCGCATCCCCGCGCACCCCAACCTCTGCACACCAACATCCCCGTATCCGTGCACCCCGACCCCCTGCACCCCCACACCCCAGCACCCATGCGCCCTGACCTCCTGCACCCCCACATCCCAGTACTCCCACATCCCAACCCCCTGCACCCCAGCATCCCAGCCCCCATGCATTTCATCCTCCTGCAGCCCCACATCCCAGTACCCACACACCCTGACCCCCTGCACCCCAGTGCCCCAGCACCCACACACCCTGACCCCCTGCACCCCAGCGACCCAGCACCCATGTGCTCCGGCCCCTGGCACCCTCGCACCCCATCCCCCTGCACCCTATACCCCTGCCCCCCTCTACACCAGCCTCCAATATCCCCGGCCCCCAGCCCCCAGCACCCTGACCCCTGCACCCCGGCTCTGGCCCTGCCCGTACCCCGAGGACCCAGCTGCAGCCGGGGGGGAGCCCTGGGCTGGGTCCTCAGCTGCGCTCGGAGGAATCCCGAATACCTGGAATACTTTCCTACTATTAGTTTACCGTGCAAAAATAAAACAGTTGCCCCAAGGATACTGTGTCAATGGGAGGTGCCCACAGGACAACCCCTTTATTAAGGCATTTTCCACCCCACCAAAAACTCTCTGGCCCCGCACGGTCTCTGCTCGGCCCAGGACCAGCTGGGCTGGGTCTGCGGGGGACGCTCTCCCTTCTCGGCGCCCAAAAATTCACCTTCTTGGGGTTGGTTTGCACCAAGAACACCCCGCAGCCGCCTCGCCTTCGCTCTCCGAACCCCCGCTTCGTTTTATTTAACCAGCTCAGGCTCTTCCCTGATGTAATCACATTACGGCATTATTTCCCTCACATGAACGTTGTGTCATATCCCTCAGGGATTATGACACATTTTTCTTTTCAGGAGCAGGCGAGCGTTGCCTGTTCTCGGGTGGGTCTTAGAGCTGCAGGCAGCCTTCACCTGCACCCACCCTGACCCCCCCACAGCTCAGCACCGAAACCCAAACGCTGTTTGTTTTAACCCGCCCGCGGTCCACGCACGGCAATAACCCCTTCTCTGGCTGGCCCAAGAAAAGGACAAATTAATCAGATTTTAAGTGGAGAACTGGGCAGCCCGGCTCAGGCAGAGCGCAGGGAAGGGATGGGATGGGGGAAGGAGGGGAGGATGAGGGGGCCGAACCCCATCTTCCCGTGGCAGTCATCCTCCCCCCAGCCCCGGGACGGGAGCGTTTCCAGCCACCGCTGGCTCAGGGCACAAAGCGGGACGTTTGCAGGGACGGTTCCAGAAAGGGCCTTGTCTCGGCCTGAGCGATTTGACGCAATTTCACTAATTGCTGCTCTCCCACAGACACCAACTCTGGCAGCTTGTCGGTCCTTCCCCGGCCGCCGCTTCCCAGCGTCGCCCCATCTGTGAGCACGCTTTGCTCCCACCTTGAATTCTCTTCGTGCGGCTTATTTACATGCAAAAAAAATCCTCCAGCTGCAACAATGCACCATTGTGCTTTTTCATTTGGGTGCGACGAAGGAGAAGCCGTTATTTAACACGCGCGGAGCCCCGCTCAGCGCTGGGAGCGCGCGTGGACGTGGCACTTAAACACTGGAGGCTCAGTTCTTCTCCGGCTTGGCTTTGGGAGAGGGATTATGTGTCACAGTTTCCTGCAGAAGCCGCTCAGCGACCCGGCAGGGGCTTCCCACTCTTCCCATTTTGGTAGAAAACTGCCGTGTGTTGGAGGTTCCCATTTTATCTCCACCATTAAATTTTTTATCAGGGGAAAATGCCAAAAAACTGCCCCCCACCAGGGCCACCGCCCACCCCTGCACCCACCGTTGGTTTTTCCTGGAAACCCGGTGCTCCGGGAGGAACATCCAGGGCTTTTCTACATTCAACAGGAAAAGGAATAAACTCAGCTTCTTGCTGTGTCCCGGAGGGGTGCCTGGACGAGTCCCTTATCTTCGCCCACCAGCGGAGGGAGCAGCCCAAATGACAGCACCAGGAATGAGTTTTTTGTGTGTGATTGCAGTAAGAGACCAAAAACCTGCCAACGTGTGAGCTCAACCGCAGCTGCCGGCCACGCCGGGACCCGCAGCACGCGCCCGGTGCCCCGGGCTGGCAAGCGAGGGCAGCTCCGGCTGAGCCTCCCCGTCCCGGCTCTCTCGGGGCTTTACCATCCCAGTGTGGCACCCGACGAAGCCCCACGCGGGTCTGGGGAGCGGCTGCCGGGATGAAAACGCCACCTTCTCCCCCTCCCTGCCCGGATCTCGCCCGCATCCCCTCCCTGCGGCGCGGTGGGACGCTGCGGTGCTCACCCCAACCCTGGGGCACCGGGGAGCGCAGACCACGCGCTTCATTTCACCGTCGCCTTATCGTAGCGCCAAAAGGCTCCCGGAGACGAGTGCTGGGGTACAGGCACACGGCTCGGGGCCGGCACTCGGGGCCGGTGAGTGGCCGGATGGTCGGAGCTGCCGTCACAGATGGACAGAGGTAGGGAGACACCAAACAGGGCTGGATATTTGCCGACGGGATCAAGCTTGGATTGCTTGGGGCTATCTCACAGCACCCAGGATCCCGTGAAGATGCTGCTGAGAGGCAGCTTGTCGGGCTGATGCCAACCATCTCTGGGCCACGTCGGTTAATTCGGCCGCAGTCACCCATCAGCCTCCAGCCGCGGGTCCTTCAGGGCCGGGACTTTCCAGCATCTCAGGACCGTGACTTTGGCTGCTGCATCTGGGCGCTGCTGTCCTGAAAACAGTATCTAACGATGCTAATCCTAGCAAGCTATAAAATGAGCCTGACATTTACTGTGGTTCCGGTTTCACTAGGAATAAGCTGCCTTTTATTAAACTGGGAAGCCGGATTTCTAGCCCTGCTTGCAGAGTTCAAACTCACCTCATTAGCCAAGGAAACGCTGGATGGGAACTGCGGGGTCACGCAATTTATTTTCACTAATCACTCCCCATGATTCCTTTAAAAAATAAACTCCTAATCAAAAGTCCAAATTCGTTAATTATTTCTCTGTTTGATCAGCAATAGAAACCATCAGCAAAAATCCGTGCTGACACCTTCTTCTTAAAAACACTGGGGTTTCTCTTCTCCCACAGGGAAGCTGGCATTCCACAGCTCACATTAGGGTTTAACGACAAAATATGATAATCCGAGGGCTGCGGGTTTTGGCCATGTGATGCCTGATATTTTCTGCCGGTTCACGGAGGGGTGACATCTCCCTGCCTCGGCTTGCGCTTCCCTCGGCGGGAGCAGCTGTGCCGAGAGCGGGGCCGAGGCACTCCAAGTGCCCAACACCGAGCGAGAGGCGTTAATTGAAGAGGCCTCTAATTATTTGATGTCCCCGTTCCCTAGGGATTGGGAAGAGCTATAAATTCCCACTACAAAGGGTTTAAAATCTGGCCACGAATCGGTGAGAGGGTGAGCTGAAATGCTCGTGGCTCATCCCTGGGTGGTGGGTCGGGGTTTAGAGCCACTTTGGCCGGAAGGGAGATGCTGGAGATGTGACACCGGCCCAGGACCCGCCTCAACGCTCCGTTTCGGGGAGCAGCTCATTTCAGCTCTTCAAAACGAGCAGACTGACAGCTCACGACCTCGCGGCGCTGGCAGCAACGTGGTAGGCAGCCACATCCCTGTGAATCATCACATCGGGATGAAGAGCTCCAGGGAGACTTTGCCCCCGGCCCCGCTTCGCAGGCCGAGCATTGCCCCGCGGTGCCAGAGCCTCTGCGCTGTGCTTGGGGCTGGGCTCTGCGTGAAAGCCGTGGGGACCCCTCTTCAGCAAAGGGGAGCCCTCGCCAGGATGGCTGGGAAACACGCCGCTGCTTTCGGGGGATCTCGGGCCCGGGGTCCCACTGGAAGCCCCATGCACAAGAACAAAACCCGCGGGCAGAGCGGATTATCCTGCTGGAACACGTTGCCTTCGTGTCAGGGAGCAATTCCCCCGATCCGCCGCCCTCCGGCCGAGCACTTAACTCTTCACGCCTCCAAAAGCAGTAAAACACGCAGCACCGCAACAAAAACTCACGCAAACCCTGCGCTCGATCTCTCCCGGGGCAGAGGCGGTTGGAGGGGCGAGAGCCGAGGGGTCCGCGGGGGGAGAGGGACTTTCTGCTGGTGTCTGCTAAAAGCAGCTGGGTCCGAGCACCGTCGGGGACCCGCATGGATCCAGGCAGGTTTGGGAGATCCACCAGTGACATCCAGCTCGGTCTGGTGGTGAGCATCAAGCCTGCGAACACGGGTGAAGGATACCAGTTGTGCCAGTATAACCAGTTACAGAATCTGGGTATAGGCCAGGTCTAATTGCAAACGGTAGTTAATGGAGTCAGTGCCCTTAGGAAGGAATATTATTGTCAGTGCACAGATGGGGAAAATGAGGCCAAGAAGCGTTAAACGATTGTCCACTGGCAAGTGGTAAGGACAGGGACAGACCCGGGAGCCCCGACCCCACACAAATGCGCACGGCACCAGCCCCGGAACCCCAAGGGACCTGCCAGGGTGGGGAGCACAGCAATGCAGCGCCCAGAAATTGAAACCAGGATAGAAATGGATAATGGAAACAAACCGAAAAAAAAAAGAATATTTTCCCCTTTTTGGTGCCAACGCTCTCCTGGGATTGCTGCTAAGGCAAGAGTGAGGTCTTTGCTTTGCCAGAGCTGGTGAATCTCTGGAGTGGCCACTTCGAGCCCACGGGGGCTGTGGGGGAGGGCAGGGGGGGCTTTTTGGAAGCAGTTCTGGGGGGTCCCTTGCACTCCAGCCAACGGTGCTCTCAGAGGGTGTGTGAGAAACTCCGCCAAGCTGCACATCTCCTGCTGCTTTTTCCTCTTCCAAACCCCCTCGAAGCCATCTGTGATGGAGCCGTGGATCCTGTGCTGGCAGCGATGTCGTCCCGAGCGCGGTGGGAGGAAGGTGACCCAATCCCACCCAGCTTACACCCAGAGCCTGGGGACCTCAGCTTCATCGCAGCAGAAAAGCCACCGGTCCCAGCGAAGGGCACCCAAGGTGAGGGGCACCCAGGACCCCCAGGCTGCGTGTCCGGAGGGGCCGGGGCGGCCGGCTCAGAGCTCTGCCCCAGCTCCCTGCGCTGCAGCCATCCCCCAGTTCCCTCGGAGCCGCTTCTGGCAAACTGGGAACGGGGGAGGAGCTGGGACTCTGCCCGGGGAGACATTGCACCGCAGCGGTCATTAAAAATCTTCCCAGGCCCCCAACTCCCTCATTCAGCTAGACAACCATCAATCTACAAATTATTTTAAAGCACCATGCCAGAGCGGAAGGTTGATTTATGCCTTACAAGGCTCGAGCTATTTTCATTTGTCTGATTTATTAACGTTACATAAAATTACAGAGAGCTGCTGATTTATTGGCGGTGGGGCTGCTGGATCCGCGCTGCTCGTGCTCTCTCCCAGGATTCGGGGATACCTGCTCCCGGTGACAAGACCAACTCCTAAGGGGGACAATCTCTGCTGAGTCCTCACGTGCTTTTGGAAAGCAAAGTCCTTCAACCTCCAGAAACCGCAGTTTGCCTCTTGGAAATGGGTCTCCTGTTTTATAAAGAGCTTGCGCTGATTCCTGGAGGAGATGACGCTTGTAAATAAGCAGAAATTGGGGAAGGAGCTTGTGGCAGAGGCCTTAGTCTCGGTTTTAGCAACAAGAGACTCCCTGAACTGTCACATCTGAAATATTTGAGCGGCACCGTCCCCTCCCCAGCCCGAGTGAAGCCTCTGGTTTCAGTAATCGCAGTAGAGGGGGCATGGGGAGGTGCGGGGGCCCGGGACCCCCCTCGTCAGCCTCCACTGAGAGCACAAAAGGAGTTTAACAGCTTCATCTCCCACATCTGGTTGTGCTTAAAATTCGTGTAGCTAATAGGGCTTTTTCCAGCCCAGCGCAAGCAGAAGGCTGGAGCCGGGGGCTGGGGAGCGTCCCCCGTCCCGAGCATCCCCGCTCCCGTTTGCAATTAAACCCGGCTCCTCCTCTCTGGCGAGAGGTGAAGCTGCCTCAGTTCCCTTCCCTTTCTCCGTGGCGGGGAGGAAATAAATAACCACGGGCTGGCAGCTTTGCTCCCCACCAAGACGGGGAAGGGCAGTGGTCCTCGCTCTGCGGGAGGGAGTGGCATGACGGGCGAGCCCCGAGCCCAGAGCATCACCCGCAGCACCGGGACCCCGTTCACACCAAACTGTGCGAAGATGGAGAAGGCAGAGGGTCCATTAGCAGCTTTATTTACTTAAAGCAGCTCCTGGGAATCAACACGGCGGCTCGAGGATCCCAGTTCATCCCGAGGAGGGTCCTCGTGGGCTTATCTCTGCTGCGAGGCAGCGGAGGGGAGCGGGAGAGGACTTCCAGGAGCTCTTTGTTTAGTCCGTTTGTGTAAGGAAAATCGTAATTCAGCCCTAAGATCTTACCCCAGGGCAAACACGTCCCCTTAATTAAAAAAAGTCCCATGACTATGAGAACGATTTGGGGATGAGCTGCCGGCACAGATGCAGCAGAGCGGCCACTGCCACCGGGCTCGGCGCTGCCACCGGTGCCGGGTTTGGCCGGGGGGGTCCAGCCGCGGGGTTTAATCCCCCCAAACACCCGATTTAGCAACAGCGGCCACAGAACCGGGGCTGCGCTCTGCATGCACAAAGGGAAAAGATTTATCTTGAGAGGCTAAATCCACTTAGAGGAGCTTTAGGGGCCATAAATTGATTGCTCAGGGGACACTGCGACGGCAACAGGAAACAGCTCCATATTTACGGAGGTTTCTGTGTTTTTTCTGCGTCACGAGCTGCGCGCTCGCCGAGCGGGCGTACGGGTCTGAAACCACAAAGCCCACGCTCAGGGGTAGGATTAAAAGGAGGCAGCTGGACCCTTTACAAAGGGGGATCCAAGGTCCCCGTGGCCACGGCAGCCCCCATCCAGGCTGCCCACAACCGCCAGGGTTTGGGGGCAAGACGTGGAATGAAACCCCCCTCCAAGGCAGGGCAGATCGCGGCTCTTCCCGTGACGTCCCAGGACCAGTTGCAGCGTCCCAGCGAGCTGCGTGTCCCCTGCACCAGCGCTGGGTGCTTGGGAGCAGGAACCAGGAGTGGAAAACCAAGAAGGAACAGGGAAGTAACGCTCAGAATCAACCCCCCTGTGAAGAGCTGCATCCTAAGCAGAAGCAGCGGAGCAAAACAGCAGATAACAAGCAAATCTGACTTGTTCTGCTCCTCGCATCCATCTGGCTCCTGTCTTCTTTTCTAACCTTGTTGCTTATCTTCACCCCAAGAGACATTTGCATTTGGAGTGAGAAACAGGGAGAGTTTCTCCTAAAGGGTTTGGTTCCGCGGAGCTGCCGGGCAGGACTCACCGGGACGGGGATTTCCCTGGTGCTGCCATAGGTCAAACAACCACCGCGCACGCCCAGCACAACCTCAGCACAATCCCACCCTGACCCATTTTTCACTCCTTTGAGGAATATAGAGTATCATTTTAAAAAAAAAAAAATACACTAATTTCCCCTGCACCGTTTTTTTTCCAGGGGCCAGAAATTCCTCTGGGCAAGTGGCCTCATTGCCAGTAAACATCAGCCGAGCATCTCTGGCTACGTGTGTTCAACAGAGCGGAGCGACGTGAGCAACGGCTGCGTTTAAGGGTGGGCAGGGATGGGGCCAAGCACAGGGAGAGGGTCTTGCAGCACGTTCCTCCCTGCAACACGGGCACAGGCTGTGAGTTAACATTGACCCCAGCCGCAGAGGAGCTTAATTTAAGCGTGTGCTTAAAGATCAGAGAGCCAGGCAGAAGAAGAGGACAGGCCAGCAGAACATCCCACACAGATGATAGAAAAGCCCCTGGAAAAAGCTGCAAAACCCCGGAGCATCCTCCACACGTTGTACCCGGTGGTGCACCCTCCCCTCTGGAGCAGCAGTCGCGGGGGTTTAACTTAAGATATGCATCAAAATTTTGTAATTAAAGGCTAGTTTGCCCCTTGCATTTAACCCAGGCAGTTTCTAAACACTCACAGTCCACTTCCCTGCACCAAGGCGAAGCCCCAACGGGAGCACAATGGAGTCTTGTTTCTGGTAACCCGAGATGCCTTCGTCCCAGCTCTTTAATTTTAGACTCCAACGCGCTTGCATTCCTCAGCACTACAATGGCAGATATTTATACTCTGGAATGCAGAGCCCAGCGCTAATTTAACAGGGCTGGGTAACCCAGGGCTGCTCTCCAAACCGGGCTCTTGCGGAGATAAAATTGGACCAGGCAGAGTTTTATGGGTTTACAAATCTTTGCATTTGTTCGCTGGCCCCCTCAGATCCCCATAAAAGTTAAATGATGCTCCCTGCGAAGGCACCGGCCGCCTCGCCGAGATGGACAAGCCAGCTGTGTTGGATGGGCGAGGGTGGCTCGTGACATGGGACCTCTTGCTCGAGCTGATGTGATTGTGGAGGGTCCCCATGTCCCAGGCCTGCTGCAACGCCAAAAAATCTCTTTTACAGCCCTCAGCATGACACGACTCTCCCAGCAAGCGTCTTCCACTATTGTCCTTGGGAAGAACCTTCTGGCTGGGCCACAGCAGCAGCTCAAGCTGGTCCAAAGGAGTCACCTCCCTTTGGTTCACCAGGGCAGGTGGGATCTCAAGCTGTTCCTCTTGATGACCTGCAATGTCCAGGGAAATGAGAAAAGTGCCCTTGCAGTCTCCTCAACGTGGCTGACGAGGCTGGAGCTGCTACAGAACCCCCACAGCAGCTTCATCTTTGCTTTTCCCTCTGCCGTGATCCCTTCTCCCGATCAATAGAAGACGAGGCTGAAGCTTTCTTTGGGTGCTGGTGCACTGGTGGACATCCCTGCCTGGAGGCCTGTCCCTGAGGGAGGACGCTGTAGGACAGTGACAGCAAACCCCAAGGGAGCATCAATGAGCTCCGTTTCAGAGCCACGGAGGCGGCGCTGAGCGCCGTTACCCACTCGTGCGTGGAGGAAGCCACGCTGACGCCTGCGAAGTGGTCCCAACTCCACCGGGTCGGGGGGACGGCAGCTAATTGAGAGAGGAGCAGTATTAGCAGATAAGGGAAGAGGTCAGCGCTGCAAAGCTAAATCCTTGACCTGTTATTTAAAAGGTCAGGCAGAGTTCAATAGACTACTCCAGGTCAATTCACTCAATTAAAATATTAAAAGTTCGAGGCAGGAGCACAGAGATGGAGGTTATTCCCCTCTCCTCCTCACAGAGGGAGAGAGATTAGGGATTATGTTGGGGGGTCCTGGTGGGCAAGGGGACACGCAACGAGAGGCAAGGAGCAGAGATTTATTCCCAAACTGGATGATTCTAAGACAAAATCTCTGGCCATATCCAATGTTACACAATCCAGCATTTATCAGAGGTTGCCCCAGACCCAGGAGCCCAGACTCTGCGGATGGTGTTGGGGATAAAAGAGGAGAATCCATGAAACCGCGTGTCCTCAGCCTTATGCTGCTGGGAGGCAGCTGCCACCTCCAGCCAACGGGTCCCACCACCAGCCCTCGGTATGGGAAGACCCCGCTCCCATCCCTGCTGTCGCTCAGCACCGTTGAAACAGAAATCTCATCTGGCCAGGGTCCCTGGTACCCTCTCTGGCTAAAAAAAGGCTGAGATTTGGGCTGGGATGGTGGAAAGTTGGTACAAAAGGTGATGGTGAGGTGCGGATAAGGATTCCCAGGAGCTACGGGTTCATGTTTCGTGCCTCTGTAGGTTTCTGAGCTTTTCTGCTGACGGTGGCCGGGACACTCGGCCACGGCACAGCCGGAGCTCACAAGAGGCGTTCGGGCTCCCGGTGCTGTACGTCACCCACTCACACCAACCTCAAAAGTGCTTCTCGTGCCCTCCCCACGCCCGCAGCCTCCTACAGCAACTCCAATTAATCTCTGTCATGGGGTAATCAAAAGGAGAGGGGACAGGGGCATATAGACCCGCCAGCAATTAATCTAACTCCATTTAATGGAAAGAAGGGAAGGGCAAGCTCTTGGGACAGAGGCGTCGCCTGGGGGGACCCCCGGACCCCTGAGGTGGCCAAGGCTGAGGGAACGATGAGGTGCTCCTGCCTCCGCAGACAGGAGTGGGGAACTATTTAGACCCCAGTGCCACTGTACTCAGAGGAGAGGATTATTCAGACCACAGAAATCGCGCCTTTAAAATCACAACGCACTCATCCATCTCTATCACAGGTGGGTCTCCTCCATTCGGAGCAGGGTCATGAGAACGTCACCCACACGCTGCCTGCGAAGCTCAAGGACCAAGCAGCAAAGCAGAGATGACATCCTCAAGAGTTGGCCTATCTTTCCATCAATATTTGAGGATAAGCTGTGATTCTTCTTCCTCCTGCCCCAATATTTGACCAGCTCCAAGCCTGGCTGGTAGGAACATGTGGTCTTCTCAGCAGCCAGGCTGTGGTCCCAACAAAGCTGCCAGCTCCATCAGAAAATCCAGCATGGCTGATGATTGAAAATTGGCCAGATCTCATCAGCTGGAGGAAAGAAAGCAGTGTCCTGCCTCGGCTGGAGTGATGCCACCCAGGATTTGTGTCCATGATGTTCCACAGGAGCCATCGTAGAGAAGCAAAGGCTTTGTCCGTAGTGGTTATACAAAGGTTTCTCCTCTCCAAGTGGGCCTTGAGCCAAGCGAGCACGCTTTATAAGAATAAATAAAAGCTTTCAGCAAAATTAGCAACAGAAGGAATAGATAAACACTAAGGAGATATTGACTTCTGTTGAGGTGAACGTCAAGATTTATTGACCTGGGGAGGTAAATATTGACCAAGGCAAAGCTAAGGTCAATAATTAACTCAAGGGATGATAAATCAACGCGCAATGAAACATGAACTCTGGGCGGGCGTTGTTACAGACATTTTGAACATCTCCATTGAGGAACCTCTTGACTTTCTGCAAGACTTTTGGTTAGGTAGCAGGACTTCAAACACGTCGTGGATGTGCCTGTGGACCTCCAGAAACCAGGAAAGAACAGTATTTTGATGAAACAAGTCCTAAATCTGAAGGTTCTACAGGTCTGGGCCTCAGAATTGGTTCAGTTTTGGAAGAAGAAAGCCACGGGTCTAGGGTGGATTTATACCAGTACCGATGTTGTTTGAATTTAGGACGAAGCACCAATTTTATGACTATTTCCAGGCTTATGCAAGTCCAGATTTGGTCCTTCTTGCTCATGAACCCATCGAGACGAAGCTTTTCTTCTGAGTTGAGGCTGTGGTAGGAGCAGAAGGTGGCTGAGGACACCCGGCACGGCGGCATTTACCATCCGGTAGTTTCACACCAGCTCCTGAAACCAAAGGGGTCAGAGGGAGGGGAAGGCGCAGGCCTGCTCCCAGCTGAAGGAACACTGGGAGGTACCTCCGAAGGCAGATGCGGGCCCTCCAGCCTCTCTCCTCTGCGCAGGGCAGCGAGGGCGAGTGGGGTCAAACACCCGTTCCTACGAATGTGCGAAGGGGGAGGGAGGAATGTGCTGGGGCAGCTCGGCCGGCCGTGTCCCTGCGGCTCCATCGCTTCCTCGCATCCCCGGGGTCTCCTGGCCACCCAACCCCATCCCTCCTCTCCAGCCGGCTTGACTCCTCCTGTCCCCGATGTCTGGGGACACGAGATGACCCTCTCGGTCCCCCCTGCACAGTAAAAGCGGGGCGCCCACAGCAGCTCTCGCCCTTCCCCACGGCCCTTCCCCTCTGCTATTTTTCATGCTTGGTTGAGTCCAGCACCTGGATCTGCTTTTCCCACAACAAGCCTCTGCAAGCAGCTGCCTCGTAAAAAATCTCTTTACTATTATTTTCTCCCCCTCAGCTCCGGGCAGTCCCGCCGGTGCCGTGGCTCACCGCAGCCCCGGAGCCGGCACCTCGAGCGGTCGCGGCACCGACCTCGCAGCACCGTGTCCCGCCCTCTCCCACGGTTCTGCTGGCACAAGCACAGACCAAACTTGGCCGTAACGTGGCCGCGGCACACGCAGGTCCCCACCGTCATTCCCTGGTGATTCCAGCAACAGGGAGGTGCCGCGTCCCCGGCTGGCGGCTCGGCTCCGACACCAAAGGAGAAGGCTGATGGCAGCGGGGCTGACGCTTGATGGAAAGCAGAGCAAGATCTCCGTTGTCAAGAGCTTTTCTCACTCTGGTTGCAGTGCCCTGCACCCTGGCTGACCTCGATGTATACAGGAATAAATTAGTTAAGATAGAAGAAACACCCTCGTTAAGCTCTTCAGCGTGAAACCGCAGCACGGGGGTTGTGGCGGGAGCGGGGAGCTCATGGACGGACACCGGTGGATGGTGGTACCCAGCACATCAACCCCCAGCCGATGATCCGGCGACGGGGGGATGAAGGAGACCCCCACCAGCAGGTAGAGAAGCCTGAATGAAACACTCAGTGCTGCTCCGCTCAACTTCCAGACACTTTTGCACTGGAAATCGTTAATTGAGGCTCATTCTGGTGCTGCATCTTTCTTAGCAGAGCCTGGTCCAGCAAAGCTGGGATGAGGGTGAGTTTTCCCAAGCCCAGGAGAGCCCAGGCAGCCCAGGCAGCCCTTGCCTGGCTCCCCACGCGTGCAGCCACGGCCCCGGGGAGCGCGGGGACGGGGCCAAGCAATCTGGCAGTAATTAGGCAGGGAAAGTCAAAACCCTGCTGGGTTGCTTCAGCCATCAATGTGTCACGGCTCAGAAGGGAGGTATTCCAAATGCCAAATTCAGATGTCATCAGCCATAACCTGATAAACACACAAGGGGCGAGAGGCCCATCGATGGCACCGGCGTCACCACCCCTGCCCTGCCTGCTCCCCGGTTTCTGTCGGAAAAAGAGGGAAAAGGGGGAAACGGGAACAGAGCGCTGGGGTACGGGAGCGCAGGTGGCACAGGGAACCCCCACAGACCCCACGCAGCGAGGGGCAGCCCGGACCCTCTCCCCTGAACTGCTCACAGATGTAAAAAGCTATTGAAAAGCTGGATTGCCGTTGATGACGGTGGGTATCGAGCGTTTAACCAGGGAAGCAGCCAGACACCCCAAACCCCGCCGAGCCACTGCCGGGGATGCCCGCGCCTGCCGGTGCTTCCCGGTGGGTTTCGTCTCCCCCCGGAGCTGCCGATGCCGGCGCTCATTGACAACGTTATTAGAAAGGCGAGGGTGAGGAATGGAAGTGGTTTGACCTTGGTGAGAGAAGCTTCGCTGTCATCCCTCCCCTTCCCCCCGCGCCGTAACGAGGGGCTTTGCAATCTGTCAGCGCTCCTGACGTGCGAGCGGAAAGCGCTTTTTATCCAAGTAATTAATTTAAAACCTATTAAATAATTTTAGAAAGATGCTCGTGGACATCTCGAGGTGCGCAGCGTTGCAGGAGAGCTCCAGGAGACAACCTGGGGTACAAACACCCTCGAGATGCTCAACACAACCCGCCCATGAAGGCTGGGCAGGGCGGATCGCTCGGTCCCTAGAGCAGCTATAGTGCCTGGGGGGCGGCGGGGGGGGGGCAGGTGCCCGGAAAGCTCTGGCTTCCCATCTCAAACCCAAAAACAAGCCCAGGGGTTGCTTTCACCTTGTGGAAGCCAAACGGGGGCATTTCAAACCCCCCCCCGGGCTCGTCCCTGCAGCGCTGGGGCTGGGTGAGGGGGTCTCCCCTCCGGACCGGGGGAGAGCGTGGAGGGTCTGCATTGTTTTTTCTGCGTTCATAAATCACTGCTCTTTGTGGCCCCTTCCCCATGCATTGCACAATTCAGGTTAGGTTATAAATAGGATCCTGGGCTCTTTCAGGTTGATAAAGGCCGAGGGGGGTGGAGCAGCAGGGAGGCGTCACGACTACATAACACTTTCATTGCCCTGTCAAAATAAAGAATACCGGCGCTGCCGACCCCTTTTTTTGCAGCATATATCAGCCAGACTCCTGACACCACATTTCAGGCCAAAATAGGGATTAAAAAAACCCCCACAACAACCCCTCCCCCAGTTTCCCAACAGGGCAGAGGTGCTGGTTGCCCAGCCCCACAGCTGGTAACCCAGTTGCTGCTGGACTTTGCTGGGGAGCTCAGCCTTGTGCCGGTCGTGCCCAGAGCTTGCCCCCCCCTCCAGGTTCACATGGTGGGGCATCGGGTTGGAGGTGCTGGAGCTGTGGGAGCACAACCAGCCCGTGCTGGAGCTTCACCTCCGGGCAGTGGAAGGGGCAGAAGCCTGCGGGGAGGCTGCAGCTCCAGGGGGGATGAGATGGAGCTGCCGTCCCATGGGCAGCCACAGCATGAGCCCCATCGCTGCAGGAGCAGCCGAGGCTGGAAAGGATTAAAACGGAGCCCCCAGCCCCACTGGGGTCTCTCAGGGTGAGTTTTGAATGGGACAATGTACGGTGATGCTCACGCCCCACGCACGGAGCTTTTGGGAAGACCCAGACCCACAGTAACTTCGCCCGTATCGACCCCCCCCTCTGAAATATCGCACAGGTCCATCTCGCCTCTGTCACCCGAGCAGCCTGTCACGGGCTGTTAATGCACCAGACCACGCTCAGACCTCGTCACGATGTCCCAGGACGTGGGGACTTACCCGCACCCCTCTGCAGACACCCCAGGCCATCTCTTCCTGCAGAGAGGAGCAGGGCGGATGCTCCAGCCACAACCTGGCTCCCCCAGGGGGGGTCAGGGCCGAGCACCCCAAAGCCTCACGTGCTGCCAGCAGCGCTGACAGCAGCAGCACCCGCTGCAGGGCACAGGATCTGACCCATGAATGTGACAGAGGAGGTGCCCCGAGCTGGGGGGGTTGTGCTCCGTCCTTGGGTGACAATGATAATCAGAGAGATTTATATCAGTGAAAGGGCAGGGGCGAACGACCAGGAGATTAAGAAGGTGTGAGCAGGTGAGGTGGGTCTCGTCCCAACACCTCAGCAAAATAATATTAACAAAAAGAAGGGAGGTCTTTGCTTCTGGCTTGTTCTCATGGAAGGATGCCGGGTTGTGTTCCCTCCACACTCTTTGGCCGTTGCATCATTTAAGCTACAAAATTAGGGGCTGGGAAAAAAAAAAAACAAAACAAAAAAACCAAGAGATGCCTGAGATCAGCCCCAAGGAGCCCAGGCTTCCTGCTTGCCTCGAGAGGCACTTAAAAGAGACATGGGCGAGCGGCACTTCTGGAGAGGCCGGGCTGCGAGGGGGGCCCCGGCCAGGCAGGCAAAGCCCTGAGGGTCCCCGGGGCCGTGGTGGTCCCAGGCCAGGGCTCAGCCCCGGCAGCTGCGGGATCAGCACCCAGGCAGCACCCCCCTTCCCCTGGGAGCATCGTGGCGGAGCCGGGAGAGGTGCCATCGCTGCGGCAGCCGCGTCCCTGCCCAGCCCCGGACCCCCGATCCCAGCTCCAATGAGCCCCTTTACGAGGGCAGGGAGGTTTATCCCCAGCGAACCCCCGGCCGAGCCCAGGGACAAATCTGACACAGATCTGCCTTTAACAGCTCCAGTGATAAAAATGCCAGTTTATTGGAAACACATGGAGTATTTATAGGGGACATCAAAGCGGGAAGGAGGTTTACATAGCAACAGGCCAGATTAAGCAGAAGGCATCTGCTTTTTCGGCAGCCATGGGGCTCTCGGGAGGCACAATAAATTGGCGGCACACTGGCCCTTTCATTCCCTCCTTTGGGGAAAGCAAAGGTTGGCAAAACAAAACATAACCACATGCCCGGCCATGTAAAACATGACAGGAATGGGAGCGTCGGGTTACCGGCTGCGCGGCTGCACCCCGACACTCACACGAGGCTTGGAGGGGAAGCGGGGGGGGGATAAATGTCCAGGATTTGGTATCGCTGCCCCAAACGGCGCCTCGGCTCCGGTTCAGCTTTGTTCGCCCCTCGCTCCCTCCATCCCCGGGCTGGGACAACACCCGGCATCTCCCACCGCGGCTGCTCCTGCACGGGGATGCTGATGGAGACTCTGCCACCCCCGAGCTGCCAGGCACAGGATTTACCCCAAAATGCAGTTTGTGTTGAAAAAAAAACCTTTGCCCTGCCCAAAGTGCACCTTACGGAGCTGTTTCTGGGTCCGTTTGATCCTTGGGGCTCACGTGGGATGAGAAGCAGCACCCAGGCAGGGGGGTGAGGTGGCTTCTCGCTGGCGAGCAGCAGCGTCTGCCGAACACGGGCAGAGCCCCAGCCCAGCTCTCCTGCTCCCCTCGCAGCTCCCTTCCTCAGTTTCTCACCGACGAAGCAGGTCCCCGACACACCCGGCACCTACAGGTCAGGAGAACCGGGAAGCGTCGCTCCGGGGATGCTCCGAGGGCCGCGCGCTCTGACGCTGCGCAGGACTGGACAGTGCCAGGTCTCATCCTGCCCAGAGGAGACCGCGCCGCCGTGAAAAGGCACCGGGTGGTCCTGGGCGCATCGTGCTGGGGCAGGTTTTCTTTCAGCTCGACAGCCTGAACCCGGCTGGCCGAGGGCTAACCCCCCAGCAACACCAGGTTCCCATGCTGCAGTGCCTTGTGTTAATTAACCTTCCAAACACTCCCCTAATATTTTGCCAAATCTAATAAGGCAGCACTGGCCGAGGAGCTGCGGGGGGGAGCAGCAATGCCTGGGGTCCAGGGGGGTTCCCTGTGGCTCCAGCTGCCGTTCACAGCTTTCTGCTGCCCCCCATTCCCTCCCCGCACGCGTGATGCTGGGGCTCATCATCCTCACTCCTGTGACGAGCTGCCGACCTCAGCCCGCACAGCCCTCCCTGCCAGCAGGTGCTCTCCCCGCATCACCCCAAGCTCAAAAAAAAACCTGGAAAAAGGGACAGACTCTGTTTTCCATCCAGGAAAGACTCTGTTTCCTCCGGAGCAGCAGCATCGTACCCATCTGCGGGTGTTTTGGGGCAGAAAGAGAGAACAAGAGCAAAACCGCATCCTCCTGCTGTAGCCAGGATACGGGCGGCAGAGACTGACCCCCTCGGAAAGGGTTAACTCCCCCAGCGTGAGCTGGACACTGGGTGTTCCCAGTCCTACAGGGGCCTGGGGAAAGATGATAAATAGCTGGGGACGTCCTCTCCCCTCCGCTAACACCACCGGAGCCCAGCTGGGGAGCGGCGTTACCCACCTCCTATCCATCATTTTCAGCTGGCCTTGTCACATCGTGTAAATCACCCACCCGGCCCCAGCCCCGTCCCTCCTGCGCGTCCCTTCCCCGCGCTCGGGCCGTCCCACCCTTCCCGGCCGCGCAGTGACGCTCCGGGCGGGTGCGGGTCCCATCGCTGCGTTCTCCTCTTTCTATTTATTGCCTGCGTGATCAGATAACTCGACATTTATTTCCATAGCCAGGGACGTGGCTCCTCTTCCAGCTCCCCACGCTTGGCCACCCCGGGGCAGTTATTAGGTTTCCTCTGGCCCCTGTTTCTCCCCAGACTCCAAAAGCAGGAGACCCTGGCGTGGCTGGGTTAAACACCTTGGATGTGGGGGAATTTCTGGTCTTTTCTTGGCCCCAGGAGCTGCTTTTCCCCCGGCCAGGGATCATGCGGAGCCACTGGAAAACCCCTCGTGAGCAGCAGCAGCTGCGTTTGGTGGGGAGGGACCCGGCGTGAGGAACAGGATGGGTGCGTGAGCGTGGCTGCGCATGCTGGTGATGCCAGGAGGTACCCAGACAGCTGCTCAAGAAAGAATTCTTTATAAATACAGGGAAATACCTGCAAACAACACAGTCATTTTCCCTGCCACAAGCATTTAAAAAAATCAATTACGTCGTTCATGGTCACCACCAGCCCGTGGGACCTTCAGTGCTGGGCTCAGGCTCCTTTCCAGGCTTTTCTTCGCAGCCCCAATGACCAGGCTCTTCCTCAGCCCCCTTCCAGTCACCCGTGACCTGACGGGTCTCCCCAGATCAGGGTTTCAAGAGACAACCTGAATATCACGGAAATCCTGGGCATCTCCACTCCCGCACAGAGACAGCGGTGACCACCACGGTGCCGCATCGCCCTTACCTGGACCTGAGCACCCGGTTAAGAGCCGGTTTTATGGAGATTTGGGAAGGCTGAGGGCAACGGCAACAACCGAGACGGGCTGGAAATAAACCCAGGTGGCAGCAGAGACACTGGCTGGGGACGGGGACACGGACCCTGGATGTGGTGGCCTTTACCCGCCGGGCAATTCCTTATTGTCCCGGCTCCCGCTGCCTTGTAAAGGGGCTGATGGATAATGCTCATCATGAAGGCGAGAGAGCGATGCCGTCACCTCGCCTTCCTCCGCGTGCTGCGATCCATCTTCTTTATAGCAAGTATCCGGAGCCAGCACCATCTGCGGCACCAGAAATACAATTACCGGGGAGGGGGGGGAACCCCTTTCCTTCCAAATTTCATAGAGGCCTTGCAAAGCAACCCTAAATTACTCCTCGCACACCAGGGACCTCATGCGGCACCGTTTCTCTTTAGGTATAATTACAGACAGGGAATTAGCAAGTCTGATTTTCTCCCCCCTCTTCTGTGCCGTCCCCGGCGCTTCCCCCCTCCAAAAAAAAAAAAAGGGAGAAATTGAAATTGATCTCCGGCTCGGGTGCTGGCCAGCTGTAATTTAATCAGAAAAGCCTCTCTCTTGGCATTTATTTATTTTTTTTAACCCCAAGGTCCTAAATTGAAAAGGACAGTGGCGGGGTGGGAAGCAGAGCAGCCGGAGCCTCGGCGGCGGTTTCGGGGAGCGGCGGTGGCTGCCGAAGCATCTCGTCAGCGCCTGCACGTGGAGACTCGCTTTGGCATTGCCAATGGGCAACCGGCAGCGCCGAGGAGCCGTGCCCGGCCGCACACGGGGCTGGTTTGACGACCAGGCCCCCAGGGCCCAATCCTGCACACTGCTCCCCACAGACACCCTCGATCCAGCAGCTCTTCCCTGATTCGGGCTCGGGGCTGTTGGTTGTGTTGGCCTCAAGCTGGACGCCAAAAAAAAAAAGCAAATGGCAGAACTGTCATGCAAAAGCCTCGTAAAATCCCTCTGACCTGATGCTGCTGTTACAGGAGCAGAAATGAGAAAGAAATCGCTTCTAACAAACGCGGCCAAGTCCTTAATTGCCTTCTCAGGCAGCGAAGCCAGGCTGCGCCCAGCCTGGATCCCCCTCTGCCTGCGCCGGGTTGGTGAAACTCTGTGTTCAATAAAGGAACAACTTCCAGATTTCCATTTTATTTGGTATTTTTTTCCTGCTGAAGAGAACTTATCCTTGCAACCCCAGTTAGCCTGCGTGCCATAGCACTGCCTGCTCTCTTCGGACCGGGACATGGGAGACAACATCCCCGCCAGAGCGCCCGCCCCAGCCTGGGATGGGGCAGTTTATGGTCTTAACCGGCATTCGAGGTAAATCCCAGTGAAATCCCCTGGTTTCGAGCACGTGCTGGAGCGGGCAGGCGTGCTGCTTCCCCACCAACGTGGGTCACCTCCGGGGGTGTCCTGGCACGGTACCAGGCAGGCACAAGACAAGGGGTTATTGTCCCTGCTGCCCCGAGCCCCGCGGGCAGCAGCTCCCCGAGGTGCTCAGCGGAGTGTGACAGATGCTTTGTCCTCGCCGGTGGCGGGGGGTGACATTCCTCGGCACAGCGGGACCCCCTGCGGGAGGCAAACCCCCCTCTGCAGTGCTGTGGGTACAGAAAAGGGACGCGGCGAAGGCGGGTGGTTCGGTCTCTACAACTTTCACCCTCTCCAACTCCCTGACAGGAGGGTGCAGAGAGGGGGGAGGAGTCTCTTGAGCCAAGGAGCCAGCGGCAGGCCAAGAGGGAATGGCCTCAAGCTGCGCCAGGGCAGGGTCAGACTGGCTCTTAGGAAGGATTTCTTTGCAGAAGGGGCTGTTGGGCGTTGGAATGGGCTGCCCAGGGCAGGGGGGGAGTCCCCATCCCTGGAGGGGTTGAAGAGTCGGGTTGAGCCAGCGCTGAGGGATCTGGTGGAGTTGGGAACGGTCAGGGGGAGGTTCATGGTGGGGCTGGAGGAGCTTCAAGGGCTTTTCCAACCCAGATGAGTCTGTGACTCTGTGGTCTCCACCACGTGGCCAATGGGAAAGGCAGAGGATGGGATTTTACACGCTAGTATAGAAACCCTCCATGCAAACCCTGCTGCTGCCCCCCCAAACTCCTGCTTGGCCCAGGTTTTGCTGCCTGTGCGGGAACCGCAGCGGTAACACCCGCCCGCCGGCACAACCGCCCTCGCGCAGCCACGGCGACGTAAATCATGGCTTGACCCCAGGTTTGCACCGGCTGCCGGCCCTCTGCGAAGGGGTGGCTTTGTCATCTCATACGGTGACACCCGCCACTGATTTACGACCGGGTTGAGAGCGGGGCTGTGACACACCAGACACCTCTCAGCCCCCCAGCAGCACCCAGGGCCCTTTCCCTGCCGCTCCGCTCCTTCCCCGGGCATCGCCCCAGCGCGGCGGCAGCGGGGCTGGATGTGGCCCCACAGCGAAGCGTGTTCCCGTGTCCCCGCAGCCCTCTCCCGGGCAGGAGCCGCACTCGGCCGTGACCCGGCCCTGACCGCGGCGAGGAGGGCCAGGGTTAGGAGAGCCCATCCCCGGGTTTAAATCAACGCCCTCCACTTCCCTTCCATGCTGAGTTATTGCGCCCTGGTTTTGTGATGGAGATGACCAGGCAGTGAGGGATGAGTGACCTGGGCCAGACCACCGGGCTCGGCGCTCCCAGCCGCACCCTGGGCAAGGGGTGAGAGATCAGGGCTGGCCTCCAGCCCCTTCCTGCCCCCCCCCCCGCCACCTGGATGCTCCTGAGCATCAGCTGTGATTTAATGGGGGTGTTCACCAGGAGAGCGGGTGATGCTCTGGCGCCGGAGGTGCCACTCTCAGCAGCGCATCCCCGCAGCCAAGCAGCCGGCTCCGGTGCTCTGGGCAGGGCTGTCCTTCTCCCCCGACCATTTCCACGTGTCAGCTGGGTTATTTATCTCCAAGCTGCGTTTCCCTCCCTCCCTCCCTCCCTCTGTCCAGGATGTCCTTAAGGAACAGGTTCCCCAGAAGTGAGGCTCAGGTATGTACAAGGAAGCCTGAGAGGATGCTGTCACATCTGGGAGGATGCCACCACATCTGGAAAGATGCTGTGAGATCTGGGAGGGTGCCGTCACATCTGGGACGATGCTATGACATCTGGGAGGATGCTGTGACATCTGGGAGGATGCCATCACATCTGGGAGGATGCTGTGACGTCTGGGAGGATGCCACCATTGCTGGGAGGATGCCATGACGTCTATGTACAAACTTCTTGAATAAATAAATTACAAGAATAAAAAAATATAAGACCTAAACCCAGCCTGCCCGCTGCCTTCTAAGAAGTGACAGGAGCCCTCCCGGCCGGGCGCAGCCTCCTCCCGCGGCCTCCGGCAGCCCCTTGTGGCAACCGGCGGCTTTGCAAAGCCCGACCAGCACCAAAAACCTTGGCAAGAAATGTCCCCTGTCCCCTCCGCGGCCTGGCCACCCCAACGGGACTGCACCGTGCTGGGGGGAACCCCCCGCCCCCACCGATGGCACCAGCAAACGGGCGAGGACGGGACCACGGCACCCCAGAACTCGTCCTTACACAACCGGCTTGGAGCTCCCCGGATAACTCCCTAAACCCCAAATCTGCTCCCGGCCCTTCCCCGAGCGAAGGCAGCGCAGGAGGGTGGTTGTGGGGTGTCACACCGGGGGTCACCGTGCTGGCCACGGCATCCCGCCGGTGCAGAGGGCTCAGCCCCGAAGCGAGGGGCGAGGGGTGGGTCTTGATGCCACAATAGAGGATCTGGCACTGTGGAGGTTCCCCCACGGCCTCCACCGACCTTCCCAGGCCTCCGCCTGGGGCTGGCAGCCCGGCTACGCGCGGTGCCGGAGGGCTCGGGGCCGGTTCTGGCCCCTGGCGGGGATGGACACGGCCGGGGTGACACCAGGGTTTGGGAGGGTGCTGCAAGGCGCAGAGCCTGGCTCCAGCTCCGCAGCGTTCGGTGTCGGGATCCTTGTGTTCAGCATCGGGATCCTCGTGTTCACCATCGGGATCCTCGTGTTCAGCATCGGGATCCTCGTGTTCAGCATCGGGATCTTCGTGTTCACCATCGGGATCCTCGTGTTCAGCATCGGGATCCTCGTGTTCAGCATCGGGATCTTCATGTTCACCATCGGGATCCTCGTGTTCAGCATCGGGATCTTCATGTTCACCATCGGGATCCTCATGTTCATCATCGGGATCTTCGTGTTCACCATCGGGATCCTCGTGTTCAACATTGGGATCCTCGTGTTCACCATCGGGATCTTCGTGTTCACCATCGGGATCCTCATGTTCAACATCGGGATCCTCGTGTTCACCATCGGGATCTTCGTGTGCAGCATCGGGATCCTGACGTTCGGAGTCAGGATCCTCAGCTCGCGCTTCCCGGCAGGATGCGCCCAGCACAGAGGGAACAGCTGGGATCCTTCATCTGCTCCGTATTTTCGTGTTCAAGGCTCCAAGCGAAGTGACCTTTGGGACTCTGCCTTTAAATGGAGAACGTGGCCTCCCACGATCTGCTTCAGGACCAAACTCGTGCTTTTTTGCCATGAAAACAGCTGAGCCAGGGTCTAAAAGTGCCCTTTCCCAGATCCCACAGGCCAGCTGGCAGCTGTACCTCTGAAAACATGTAAAAACCAACCAACCACAAAAAAAGCCAGACTTTAAAGATGAAGATAAGAGAGCAGCCAGGTTTCACGTGGAATTCAGGAAACCAGTTTTCGCAGCTCCTTGGCTAAAGCTGCCCCAAGCTCACCAGCGCCCTGAGGGCTTTGGCATCGTGATGCCCAGGCGGGGACACAGGCAGGAGGCTCCAAGGCCCCTCTCGAGGGGGGATTGCAGAGACGGTTTAATGCACCTGCACCGCTATGGGTACCTGCACCTTTGGCCGAAGCAGCAGTTCCCCAGGTTTATCCGATCCACAGATTCACCGCACATAAAAGGAGCTGGACGGGAGGTTTGGGGGTTTTAGCTGCACTGATGGGGGCTGCTCAGGCAGCAGAATCTTACTGAGGTGGGACAGGTATAAAAATACAGCCTAGAACTCCCCGCAGCTCCTCAGCTAAAGGTGCTAAATCCTGATCCTGCCCAGGATGGATGGAGCCATTTTAAGCAACAGTTTAAATTAAGATGTCTTGGCCAGCTGAGCCCACATCAGTGCGCAGGTTGCCACAGCTTTGGTGCCCAAAGGCCACCTCAGACCTCAGAGCAGAAACCTCTTTCTTGCTGCAAAGGGTGGGGGTGGTTTTCCACTGTCTCTTGCAAAGTTTTCCTTCCTGACTGGAGCCGTGATGCTCCCCAGCTGAAGAGGGACCCGCGGGGAAGGTCTGAGCAGCCCCAGGTAAGGTCGGGGTACGGTGAGATCATCCCCCATCCCTGGAGCCTGCTTTGGGGTGTCTAAGAGGGGTGGGTGACCTTAACAGAATTGTGAAGGTTTCTTCCTTTCACAGCACCGATCACTTAATGGTTGGCTTCTACTTAAGAAGAAAAACGGTTTAATTTCTGCAGCCAGGCTGCAGCTGGTCTGTCGCTGCCCCAGAGCTCCCGTAGCGGGGCTGCGGGTTGCCCTGTGCTACGCGGTTTAAGGGGTTCCGTGGGGAGCCGGGAGCTGCTCCAGCCTCCGCTCTCCTGCTGCCTCGTCGTAAGGAGCCGGGTTTACCCCTTCTCTCTGTGCGCTGCTCTGGTTCTGCTGCCAGGAAAGGTCTTTGCAGCTGCTTTGATGCGCACCGGTTAAGCGGGGAGGGCACCGACGCCGGGCGTGGGGAGGGGTGGAGATGTGTCCTTCCCGCTGGCGCTTGGTGCGACAGCCCCGCTGAGCTCAGTGTCCCACGCGACATTCCTCCTGCCCAAAGCGTTCCCAGTCTCCCCACCTCGTGGCCTAGACCGTGGGACATTTATCCACCTTCCAAACTCCCAAGATGTGCCCCCGTTTTTCCCCGCTCTGCTCCGGGGACGGCGCTGTGGGGAGCTGCTCCCCACCTGGGGTTTCGCAGCGTCCAAGCCCCCGGTGCAAACGTTTGCACGGGGCAGAGGATGGAAACGGGACCCAGGGGCTGTGCCGGTGGCTGGGAGCCGGCCGAGGCTTCCCGGCAGGATTAGGGATGCCGGAGCCCACGCGGTTCCCACGCCCGCTCTGTGTCTGCACAAGGGGGAGTGAACGGTCCAAAGTGCCCCCTCGTCCCCCCGGGAGAGGGTCCTGGCCCCAGGCAGGGCTCAGCGCCAAGCTGGGCTCGCTCACTCCCCCCGCTCGGGCCAGATGACAGATGCCTGCAGTGGAGGAGAACACGCTGCAGCCCCTGCTTCCAGCCTGGATGTTTCCAACCCAGAGCTGCACTATGAGGAGGAGGAGGAGGAGTTGGAGCCCTCAGACAGCAGCATCTTCTCTGAGGACTCCATCTGCCCTTGCCATGAGCTCTCCCCAGGGTCGGGGGTTCCAGGGACCTCAGCCTCTACCAGTGCTGCGCCAGGAACGATGGAGAAGACAGCGGCCAAGGAGGTGAAGAGCGAGGAGAAAAAGAGGCAGAGGAGCTAAGGGAGGGGTGTCAGGGCGGGGGTGAGGTCCCAGCTGTCACCTTGGACCTGCTCACTTTTCTGGCAGGGGGGTGGGTGCCCTCCCCGGTGGGATGGTGATGCCCAAGGGTGGAGGATTCTGTGGATGTACCCAGCTGAGATGCCCCAGCCCCTGTGGTCCGTGGCCCCGTGGCCACCCTGGCCCAGCTGTGGCCGTACTGGGCTCCGATGGGCCGTGACCCTGCCCTGGGCTGGGCTCTGGCTCTGCCAGGGAGCAGGTCTGTGGCAGAAGCATCTCTTTTCTTTTTTCCCTTTTTTTTTTTTTTTCCCTCTTTGATCTTCCTGAGATCTTGATATTGCAGCACACGGTGGAATGGGGCTGTGCAAATTCAAATGGAAGTGGTTGCCATGTTAACAGGATTGATTTAATGAATAAAGCTCAGGGCTGCTTGTTGGGCTGGCAGGAACACTTCCCCCTCGTCCACCCCGTCACCCCCTCGGTGACATTAACCTCCCCACAGACCAAGGCTCAGCGTGGGGAAACATCTCTGGGAGATGGGTGCCGGGCACAGGCTGGAAACCAAACCTGGGGTGCTCATGGACACCCCTCCAGAGCGACGACGGTCAGAGAGGCAGCAGCTTTTGTGCCCCAGCATCACCCAGTGGTCCCTGTCCCCAAACCAGCCTGCACCCACATGGAGTCCCGGGACCCCTCACTGCACCCATCCAGCCCCCCAGGACCTGCTCCCCCAGGCAGCCGTGCAGCTGCTTTCGTGGGTGCTGGCGCACGCTGGATGTGCTGCAGCGAGCTTGTGCTCCCCATATTTCAAGCTCCTCTTAAATCCGGCTCCATCCTGGGGTGTAGGCAGGTGAAAAGGGGGTGCTGGCCACCCTGAGCAGCCGCGCTGGCTCCAGCACCCGGGGTTTGACCCCCAGGGAGAGCGACTGGCAGCGAGAGCCGCCCCAAGCTCTAGTTATCAGGGTAATAAATAACCCTTGGCCAGGCACGGAGCCCCCTCCCTTCGCCACCCCCTTCTTTAGGGGCACAAAAGCCCCGCTCCCCACGTCCAGGCCCCAGCTCTGCCTTTTGGGGGGCAGCGGGAGGTTTGGGCCGAGCCACGGGCAGGCAGGGAAGGGGATGCTCATCGGGAAGGAGCTGCCACGTCCCCGTCTGTTCCCCTCCAGCCCTTGGCTCGCGTCGGGCTCCCCAGCACGTGGCTGCCCTCCTTCGCCAGCTCCCGGCGGCGGCTCACAGATGAGTCGGGGGCGGCCGGCACATGGAGCAGCCATCGGCTCCCGCCGCGCGGGGGGAAGGGACAGCCGGGCTCCCGCCGGCCCCTCGTCCCCCTCCACACTCCGCCGCTGTGGGGACGGCTTGGTAGAACCCCGAGGAGTAGCTGGATGTGGCCGTGGGGGGGGGTCTGAGCGTGGTCCAGGGGCTGCCCGCACCCTTTTGCGGGATGAAGTCCCAGCGCGCGGCAACGAGCGCCCAAACGATGACGGAAAGTCTCGCTTCGGCTTCGAGGGGGTGGCGGGAGGTTGCGCCACCGCGGGCAGGGCCGCGAGTCGCGGTGCTGCCGGCGTGCCGGTGCTCAGCCCAGCGCCGAGGCGGGCGCCCAGCCCCGCTGATTCACCCCGGCTGCCCCAGCCGGGGGCTGAGAGAGCCGGGGGGGGGGGTTGGTGCGTTCATTAACGTACCCACGGTCAGTCCCAGCCCCGGATGAATTTGCTTTCCCGCAGCGGCAGCGCCAGGGATGCAGCCCAGCCCCCGGTCCCACCCATCCCTGCCCTTCGAGTCGCCCAGGATTAGGACTTAGTAACTTTTAGGAGTTTTTAAGCAAGTTTTATCCCCCTCAGTGATGATTCTGGTTTAAAAAATGAGGCTGTCCCATTCGGGAGATGAAAGCGCGGGGACCGAGGCAGCCCTCGCCGGAGAGCCGGCACGCTCGGCTGCCCAGGGAAGCTCCTGCCTGCAGCTGTAAAAGCGGGGTGCTGGTGCCCGCCGTGGGCCTGCGCCCGTGGAAGGCAGCGGGGACACAGGAACCATCCAGGAATAACCCCAGGAGGGGCCGATCGCCGGTCAGATCACCGAGACCCGCGCGCCAGAGCAAAGATGGTCACGGCGATAACGCGTCTGCAGGCACTGGCTTCCTCCCGGGCGGCTCCTATCAGATGGAAACTGCCCGTTTCCCCCGCGCCGGCTCAGCAAAGGCCCCGGCCCCAGTGCGGGCAAGGTCACGCATGAAGGTCGCTCATGTTTTATCCTGGTTTTGTGTTTTTGTTTGTTTAAACTTCCTAGATCATGGGCGATAGCGGGGAAGAGGCGGCTGGCAAGACTCAAAGCTTCGCAGCCACGCTCGCCCAGCCTGGAGAGACTCCGGGTGCAAGTTGGGTTCATGATGCAATCGGGGTCGGTGATGCAACGGGGAATGGAGAGGTAAATCCGGCCCCGTGGCTTTGTTAGGAAAGAGGCTGCAATGCCAGTCTGAGCGCTGCCGGCGGCCTCTGCCCACGGGCGCGGGTCACCAGGCCGGGGCAAGCAGCTGGGAGAGGCAGGGATGGGGCTGGGAAAGGTGCTGGAGGGAGAGGAGGGACGGGAGGAGCGTGAAGCTGCTCAGAGTGGGGTGGACCAACGAGCAACCCCAGAAAGGAAAAAGGGGAAGCGGCGCTTCCGCAGCCCCGGCAGCCCCACGTGTCCTGGGGGAGCGGGAAGTGCCCAGCCTCCCCCCGTGGGAACAGCCCCACTGCTGGCGTCCCAGTGCCTGCTGCAGCAGCATCCCCAGGGCCGCGGTGGGGGACAGAGGGGATGTGCCATGGTGCTGCAGCATCCCCAGGGCCATTGTGGGGGACAGAGGGGATGTGCCATGGTGCTGCAGCATCCCCAGGGCCGTTGTGGGGGACAGAGGGGATGTGCCGTGGTGCAGCAGCATCCCCAGGGCCGCGGTGGGGGACAGAGGGGATGTGCCATGGTGCTGCAGCATCCCCAGGGCCACGGTGGGGGACAGAGGGGATGTGCCATGGTGCTGCGACATCCCCAGGGCCACGGTGGGGGACGGAGGGGATGTGCCGTGGTGCTGCGACATCACCAAGGCCGTGGTGGGGGACGGAGGGGATGTGCCGTGGTGCTGCAGCATCCCCAGGGCCACGGTGGGGGACGGAGGGGACGTGCCATGGTGCAGCAGCATCCCCAGGGCCGTTGTGGGGGACAGAAGGGATGTGCCGTGGTGCTGCAGCATCCCCAGGGCCGCGGTGGGGGACGGAGTGGACGTGCCAGCAGCAGGCACCGAGCAAACCCCTTGGCCCAGCCCTGCTCAGTGCCCACAGCCGGGCAGAGCATCCCTGACGGGGTGACCATTTGGCAGCACCCTCTGGCACTGCGTTACACCCCGGGGGACAAAACCTCCCCTGGCCTCCAGCGCAGCACCCCGGAAGTGTTGTGGCCAGCACCGAATAACCGGGGAGACCCTTGGCTCCGCTGTGGTGCTCCTGTGCCCATGAGGGCGCAATGCGGGAGCAGGAGCAATGGCCAAGCTCGTCAAGGTCATTCCCACAGTGTCTCTCCGCGCCATTCCCACCCCCAGCACCACCAAAGCGACCAGCTGCGTTTCTGCCAAAGGCCTTCAGGTGTTCGGGGAAGGAGACGCGACGGCCGGGCCCCCACCAAGGGCTTGGGTTTGCCTTGAAAAACCAGGAAACCAAGTGGGAAAGTGCCCAGTGAAGGACAGGAACGGGCGAAGGGAGAGCAACCAGGATGGAGCTGGGGCCCGGTGCGCGGGAGGAAGGGAGCCTGGCCGTGGATGTGTGCTCAGCAATAGGAAATGCTTTATTAGCTGGGAGTGGTGGAGAGAAGCCAGGCAGGAAGAGGCAGTAATAAGAAACATTTTTTTGAATTCTCCCACATCCAGACCACAGAGCGCTTGCCAAGCGGCTGCGTTCGGACAACGGGGCCGCCGAGCCGAGCCTCCGGGACGGGGACAGAGACATTCCCCCACCGGGCTGGACAGCGGGAGGGGAACAGACCCATGAAGCTCCTCCAAGCCGGGGCGCACGGCACGGAGCGGAGCTGCCCTGGCTGAGCTCGGCACCGCGGCCGGGAGAGCCTCAGCGGGGCCGGGCAGCGCCGCGGGAGCCTGCGGGACACGGATGCTGTAGGTGAGTGGGGGAGCACCGTGGGGTCCAGGACTGCGCCGGGTCAGCAATTCCCTCCTGATTTACCCCCGTGCAGCTGAAATCAGGATTTGGCCCCATTTCCTTCGTGTGCGGTGGGACGCCGGGTTGACGTCAGGGTTAGCGGAGGCTGGAATCAGGGTTCTGGCGGAGCCGGGAGCGTAAATCTGGATTTACACCAGTGCAGTAGTAGCAGGATTTGTCCCCAGGTCCTTGTTAAAGAGCTGAAATAATACGAGGCTGCTACTGAAAATCCGGAGCTGACATCGGAAATGGGAAATTTGGGTGTATTTTGAAAAAACATGGGGAAAAATGAGGGAATGTTGACATCTCCGCTAGCCGGGGGCTGGAGCGAGGGTGGTGGGGCACCACCACAGGACGCGCCACCTCAACGCGCCCCCTCTGCAAAGCCGAAGCCCGGCTTCCTCGGAGGAGGGGTGGGCGAGGAAGAGCCAAACGGCCGCTAAAGAGCCTCCATTTTCCGAGCAAAGTGCCTGAAGCGAAGCTGGTGTGCGCCGCGCCGTGGGAGCGCTGCCCCGCTGCCGGCACCCGAACCTTGCCGCAAGGCCACGGCAGGAACTGTCCCCTCGTCCCCGCTCTGCACGAGGAGCCGCGTGTGGCACCAGCCCCGCGAAGAGATTCCCACGAGCTGGTTTTGCCGCTCTCTCTGTGCGTCTCTTCTTCACGGCGCCGCAATGCCCATCAGTGCAAGGGGGGCCGGGGTGGCGCAGCCCACGCTGAGCTGACCTGGAGGATGCAAACGGCTTTGCTGTGTGTGGGACCAACCCGTGGCTGTGGGGAGGGAGGATAAAAACCTCCGTCCGCTGCCTGAAACCAGGCTGAAGCCTTGGGAATCCGCGGCAAAGCTCTTGCCGACTCCGACGTGTCCATCCAGCCCTTCGCACCCGCAGCCGGTGCTGTCGGCGGCCAACACACGCCCTGGCTCCCCCGGCTTCCCCCCCAGCGCCAGCACGAGGTCCCCACCGTGTCCAGCTCCCTGCGAAAAGGCCACACAGGGGAACTGAGTCACGAGCTGCATCCTGCGGCGAAACCCCCCGGGAGCAGCAGAAACTGCAGGGGAGGGCGGCAGCGCCGCGATGGCGAAGTTCTGCCGAGCCGCCCCGGGAAGAGCAAAGGATCCTCTGGTCACCTCGCACGTCCCCGAGGATTGTGCCCAGGCTCCCGCCGCCTCCCTCTCCATCTCCCCCCAACAGCCCCTTCGCTTTTCTCTCTGTGGGGTCACAGGGAAATTCCCCTTCCCCGGGGCTGCGTCTTGCTCTGGACCCCCCCAGCCCGCCGGCGCCATGGCACGGCTGCCAACCGCTCCCGGCCGCTTCTGCCAGCGCCCGCGTCCCTCCGAGAGCTTTCAGTTGGGTTTTTTTTCCTTCTCCTGACGCTGCCACAAATCCCCCAGGACGGAGGGAAGGAACATGGCGACGGGAGCTGCCACCACCCCCCAGCCAGGCCGGGGAAGATGCTCCTGACAGCGGGTGGGTGCGTGAGCTGCAGCTCCAGCACGAGGAAGGTCGGGGACAGGGATGGGGACGCGGGGGCTGGTTTGACCCGTTACAGAAGCCCCCGGGATGTTTTTCCCGTGGGATGCCAGGAGTGGCTCTGGGTTAAGGTTTGCCCTCGGTTAACGCCGACAATCCCTGTGGTGTTGTTGCATGTACAGCGAAGTTTCTGGTGAGGCCCTGACCAAATATCCTGCAGCCGTCTAACGGCTCGGGATGTTATGGAAGTTCTCCCAAGGAGGGAATTCACCACCCGGGAGTCTCGGCTTCTCTTTAAAAAGCTGCATTTTGTAGCTCTCAAGGAGCAGCTGTGCCTGGGAGCATCCTGGAGGCTCAAGGAGCAGCAGCCCAACTCCCAGGGAGTTTAATTTTTAAAATAAAGCTGATCCAGGCCCAGCCGAGGGACCGACCGCTGCTTCAGCCGAAGATCAGCCCGGGCACCGCTCCTGGCACGGGGCACCCAGGACCAGACCCTGCTCCCGCCCTCCAGCCCCGGGACCCGACCGCTGTTTCCTCCCCATGAGCAACAACCAAGCGAGTTATTTTGGGGAGGAAAAGTTCATTTTGCACCGTGGCCGGAGCCTGCCTGGGTCAGCCTCGTACGTGTGTGTTCTCGAGGGCCGGGCTTGCGTGACTTCGCTTCCCCATCAAGGCCAGAATCTAAACAATCTTGATTCCTGTCCCGGCAGCCCTGGGCAGGGCTCCTTCAATTGCAGGAAACGGAGACTTTGGCGTGTTTATGTCGGGAACCACGAAGAATAAGCTGAGGAGGGGCCGGGGAGCCCCGGCTGAGCTCTCAGCCATGTGAAAGGGGCAGCAATGCCGGCGGGGCAGGGGGCAGCGCCAGCCCCGCCGTGTTTGGTTTGGCAGAAACCTCTTTTTTACAACGAAAAAAAAAAAAAAAGAGAGAGAAAAAATAGCAGAACTTCCCCCAAAGGCGCAGCTGGGGAATTTTTGGCTGCCCGCAGCGCCTCTGCTTGTGTCATCGATAAGCTCCGTACAAAAACTCCGCCGGGATCAAGCCCCGGAGCGTGGCCAAGCTGCACGGTGGGGGCGAGCGACGCGGCGCGGGGGCTTTCAGGACGGGTCTTGCCAACCCCGGGTGCCGCGGCATCACCGCGCTCGCCATGGCCCATCGGGTCTGGCAGCGGCTGCGGTTTTATAGCGCAGGAGCCACAGGAATGGTGGCAAATGCCAGGATATGGGTTGCTGGGATAAAGGAAGGATGTTGGGGCAGCACGGGCAGGGTCAGCTCCCCGTTCAGGAGCGCTCCCAAGTGCCGTGGGGCTGTGCGCGGTGTCCCACGCCACGGTGCGGGGGTCCCCCAAGCTCCGGAGGTCCCGGGATCTGCTCTCAGGAAGGGCTGGACCTGGGATGTCCGGAGCCAGACTCCGCTGGGAAGCGGCACATCCTACCCCGCACCGCTCCGCCCGTCCTCTCCCTCCCCGCCGGCCTCCATCGCTCACCACAACCCCCCCAGTTCCTTCCCAAAGCCCCCGCGGTCGCCGCCAGCCTGGCGATGAGCCCCTTGGGGGTGGGGGGGGTGCGGGGGGCTGCGTCTCACCCCCTCTGCTCCCCGCAGGACGATGCCGTGCGGAGCCTGCGGCCGGGCCGTGCTGGCGCTGATGACCCTCTCCCTCAGCTTCGCAGCCGGTGAGTACCGAAACGAGCCACCGGCCGCTCTCCGCCACGTGCTGGGGCCGGGGGGGGTTAAAATAAACCCTCGGCTCTTTGGGAATGTCATCGCTTGCTCAAAATAAACCGCCAAGGAGGGCAGCTCCTTCGAGCGCGCCTGGAGCGAGTGCCGAGGGAGGCAGCGCTCCTCAGGGACCCGCGCCAGCCCCAGCGAGGGGCTTCTCCCCTTCGGGACGGTGACCTGCCTCCCAGAGAGCGTCTCCGCTTAATTAATTACGGTTCATCAAGTGCTTCGGCATCACCGGAGGGGAGACGGGGAAAGGCGTGTGTGCGCGGGCTTTGGAAGGTGGTTGTTCCCAGCGGTGCTGATGGTGGGGAGAGGGGACGAGCTGCTCGTGATCCCCGGGGGAGCACCAGGGTGACCCGGGGACGCACCCAGGCTGGGGGCTTGTGCAGGGAGGACCGAAGCCGCGAGGCCGTGCCAGGGAGGAGCAGCAGAGCTCACGGTGGGGACAAGTCCCCACCGGGTCCCCATCCTGCCCACGGGGCCACCAACCCCCGGGGCTCCCCAACCTGGCCCCGCCACCACCCCACGGCCCCGGCCCCGGGGTGGCCTTTGGGGCAGGGGGGGTGACAGGCACAGGAGGGGGGCTGGCCACAGCCCTGCGTCCCCGCGCCGCTGTCCGTGCGTCCCCTTGCCGCCGTCTGGCTGGCTGCCCTCGCGCTGAACTCGCTGATTCCAGGAGGGATATTTTCTGCGCAAAAGGGCAGAGCTAAATCAGGAGGTTGGGAGCGTGGCCGCCCTCTCTGCCGCTCCGGCACCGCGGCGCGGGGAAGCGCCTTGGGAGCGGCTGGGGAAAGCTCCGGGAAAGACCCCGGGTTCGGGGGTTCCTGAAACGCAGCGTCCCCGCAGCACCCGCTGGGTTTGGGGCTTTTGAGCCCACCCGGAGCGGGGTGTTCCCATGTTCTCTGGGACCCCACGGGCAGGATGTGACCCTGTGCGCTGTGACCCAGTGCATCCCAGTTAATCCCAGTTGGTGGGGCTGGATACATGGCCCCTCCGCTGCCTCCCTGGGGGCGCAGGGACAGGAGACCCCCCCAGGTTTGGGGTTGGTGCTTGGGTCCCAGCCGGGAGCAAGCGATTTCCTGGGAGGTCTCAGGATGGGCTTGGCTGTGCTGAGCACCCACAGCCACCTTCCCCAGCCCTGACCACGGTGGTCCCCAGCCTCCCGCTCTCCAAATTTGGTTCAGGAGTTTTTAGGCCAGATGTCACTGTCCCCAAAGCCACTGGGCCGGGCAGTGGGGTGGCCCCACGGCACAAAGCGTCCCCTCCACGTCCCCGCAGATGAGCTGCTGTGCGCCTGCGACGTGCCACACTGCAGCCAGCCCACCTGCACCGGCACCGTGTGCTTCGTCAGCAAGAGGAAGGAGGAGGGGACCGTCACCCAGCACCGGGGCTGCTTCTCCCGGAACATCCTGGAGAACTGCCGCACGCCCGTGACGGAGCAGTACGGCATGAAGTGCTGCAGCTCCAGCATGTGCAACGCCGAGCTGGAGATCTTCCTGCAAGGTAACGGGGGCACGAGCGCCTTCGAGGAGCCAGGGATGGGGGGGGGAGAGAGGCAGAGCGGCCCACGCGGCTGGAGATGGGGTGGAGTGTCCAGATCAGCCCTGTCCTCGCTCAGCGCCTTGAGGGTCACCCTTTCCCAGGTGGGACAGGGCCAGCGCGATGTCCTCAGGTGTCCCTTCATCCCTGGGGCTGACCCCAACGCGGAGCCACCCTCCCAGCTCCAAGCACCAAGATGTCCACCCTCCCCAATCCACCTTCATGCTCCCATCCATCCTTTCCCCCGCCAGGAGAAGAGGACCTGGGCAAGGCGCCTTCCCTGCCCAACCTCCTCCTGATGATCTTCGTCCCACTGCTCACCCTCCTCGTCCTCGCGGCGCTCACGGCGCTCTTCTGCTGGAAAGTGGCCCAGCACCGCCACAAGAAGAGCAACCTGGGGGACATGGACCTCATGCTGAAGGCATCGATGTTGGGAGACAGCACGTTAGAGGTGGGTGAGCTACAGGGGGGACCCCAAATGCCCCCGAGGTGTGGGAGGGAGGGACGTGCCGGGTGTGGGGTGGCCACCGGGCTGACCCCACTGCTGGCCCGGCTGCGCAGGACTTGCTGAATGACGACTGCACCACGGGCAGTGGCTCGGGGCTGCCCTTCCTCGTCCAGCGAACGGTGGCTCGGCAGATCACCCTCGTGGAGTGCGTGGGTAAGGAGAGCGGCCATACGGGGGGGTGCTGTCCCGGCTCCCCCAGATGGTGCTTGGGCACGTGCCAGACCCCTTTCCCCCAGCGCCGCCAGACCCAGGAGGGGGGTTGGACCTGATTGTCTCAGCCAAAACCTCATGGAGACCCCAAGTTCTTCCCCATCCTGCTGATGGGGGAGGGAGAGAGCGGCTGGGTGGGTGCCTGGCAGTTGGCCAAGGTCAACAGACGTGGATGTGAGGAGGGGGCCCGGGGGGGGCTGCGTGACACGGTGCCGTGGCCGTGGCAGGCAAAGGACGCTACGGCGAGGTGTGGCGAGGCGTGTGGCACGGCGAGAGCGTGGCCGTGAAGATCTTCTCTTCCCGGGACGAGCAGTCGTGGTTCCGTGAGACGGAGATCTACAACACCGTCCTCCTCCGGCACGACAACATCCTGGGTGAGTGGGGGGCCAGGGGGGGCCGGGGGGCAGCTGCACGGTGGCTCCACGGGCCCGGGTCTTCTCCCCATCCAGGCTTCATCGCCTCAGACATGACGTCGAGGAACTCCAGCACCCAGCTCTGGCTCATCACCCACTACCACGAGAACGGGTCGCTCTACGACTACCTGCAGAGGACGACCTTGGACGTGGAGACCTGCCTGGGGTTGGCCTCCTCCATCATCTGCGGCCTCGTCCACCTCCACGTGGAGATCTTCGGCACTCAGGGCAAGCCCGCCATCGCCCACCGCGACCTGAAGAGCAGGAACATCTTGGTGAAAAGCAACCGGCAGTGCTGCATCGCAGACCTGGGTGAGATGGGGGTGGGATGTGGAACCCCAGGGATGGGGTACCCTGGGGATGCGGTACCTCAAGGATGTGGTACCCCAAGGATGCAGTGCCCCTGGGATGTGGTACCCCAGGGATGCAGTGCCCCAGGGATGAGGTGCCCCAAGGATGCGGTACCCCAAGGATGTGGTACCCCAGGGATGTGGTACCCCAAGGATGCAGTACTCCAGGGATGCAGAGCCCCAGGGATGTGGTACCCCAGGGATGTGGTACCCCAAGGATGCAGTACTCCAGGGATGCAGAGCCCTGGGGATGTGGTACCCCAGGGATGCAGTGCCCCAGGGATGAGGTGCCCCAAGGATGCGGTACCCCAGGGATATGGTACCCCAAGGATGTGGTACCCCAAGGATGTGGTACCCCAGGGATGTGGCACCCCAAGGATGCAGTACTCCAGGGATGCAGTGTCCCAGGGATGCAGAACCCCAGGCATGTGGTACCCCAGGGATGCAGTGCCCCAGGGATGAGGTGCCCCAAGGATGTGGTACCCCAAGGATGCTGTACCCTAAGGATGTGGTACCCCAGGGATGTGGTACCCAAGGATGTGGTGCCCCAAGAATGCACCATCCTGGGGATGCAGCTCCAGCACAGCGCTGACCGGGGCCGGCACCCCTCCAGGGCTGGCCGTCATGCACTCCCAGGGCAGCGACTACCTGGACATCGGCAACAACCCCCGGGTGGGCACCAAGCGCTACATGGCCCCCGAGGTGCTCAGCGAGCAGATCCGCACCGACTGCTTCGAGTCCTACAAGAAGACGGACATCTGGGCGTACGGGCTGGTGCTCTGGGAGATCACCCGGCGGACGGTGGTGAACGGTGAGCGGCTCCCGGCCGGCTGCCGCGCTCCCAGCGAGGCTCTGCGCCCGCTCCCTCCTTCCCTCCTTTTTGTTGCTTTTTTTTTTTTTTTTTTATTTCCCTTCGCCCAGAAGATTAGCTGTAAATTATAAACACTGTAATCTAGTGTCAGCACCCGGCTCCCTGATTAAAGGGCCCATTAGACTCAATCAGCGCTTTGTTTGTTCAGCGCTGATTAGAAAACAAGCGGCGTCGAGCGCTGCCTGGAAGCCGGCCACGGCCGGGACCTCCGGCCGACGGAGCTTGGCTTGGGGGGACGGGGATGGGGACAGGGATGGGGTCCCCCACGCTGTGGAGGAGCCTCCTTGGGGCTGCCCAGCCAACACCGCTCCCCACCAGCAAAGTCCATTAGAAGCATTAATTAAATGGTGGGCGCTGGTGGGTGAGGCAGGAGGTCCCCCCGGGGCGCAGTCTGGCGGGAATAAGCTCATTTACTGCCCCGGGGCTCCTTCGGATTAAACATTTACTCCCAATTCCCCAAAGCCATGTGCAGGGGATGACCTTCAGGCAGCTGGTTTTAACTCTCCCAGGCACTCTCGCCCTCCAGGATGGGCTGTGCGGCCCCTGCACGGCCCCAGGGCAGCGGGAACGGGGGCTCCGGCAGACCCCGAGGTTCAGGAGCCACCCCCCGGGGTGCAGGGAGCTGGGGGGTGCTCAGGGAAGCCCAGGGGGGTGAAACCCCGCGGACACACAGACATATGGAGGCACTAAGCAGGGATTAGCTGGGCCAGCTGGTGGGCTCACCATGGGGCTGCCGGACAGAGGTGTGGGGCTGCGAGGTGGCATCGGTGCCAGGAGCTGGTGCCGGTGCTAGAGCCGGGGCTGGAGCTGGCCCCAGCCACCCTGTGCTGGCCCAGCGAGGGCCCGCGGCGCAGCCGGGGCGGGAGCCACGCACCCCACAGGCAGCGTCACCGCGCTGCAATGGGGCAAATCACACCGGCAAGTCCCGGGGCCCCACATGCCCCCCCCCCAAGGCAGGGTGCAGGTCAGTCGTGCCAGCCACCACAGGCCCCCCGTGATGTGCACGGTGGGGGGTGAACCCCGCACCCCCTCGCCGCCCTCACGCCGCCCCCCCCTCCTGCAGGCATCGTGGAGGAGTACCGGCCACCCTTCTTCGACGCCGTCCCCAGCGACCCCAGCTTTGAGGACATGAAGAAGGTGGTGTGTGTCGACCAGCAGACCCCCGTGGTCCCCAACCGCCTCTTCTCCGACCCGGTGAGTCCCAGGGGGGGCCACCCCCCCCTCCCACCCCAAGCTTGACCTCTGCTCCCCATTAAACCCTTCAATTTTCCCCTCTTTTTTGTGCCTCCCCCAGGTTTTGTTGGCACTGGCGAAGATCATGAAGGAGTGCTGGTACCAGAGCCCCTCGGCCCGCCTCACCGCCCTGCGGATTAAAAAGACGCTGAAGAAGCTGAACAATTCCCTGGAAAAGCCCAAGCTGGAGCAGTGAGCGCCGGGCACGCACCGGAGCTGTCACGGGCTGCACCAGGGACGGCGGCAAAGCCAACGCCGGGATGGCTCCCAGTCACAGAGGGGGTTTTGCTCGCAGCCCCCGCTTTTCCCACCCCTCCTCGGAGCCTTTTTAATTTGCAAGGAGGGAAAAAATAGGAAAAAAAAAAAAAAAAGCAAGGGAGGAATCTTCCAGCCTGGTTATAAAAATACCCCCTGGATCCGTTATCTGACGCCAGCCCGTCTCGCCTGCCGGGCAGGGATGGCAACAGGCCCCCCGGCCAGACGCCACGGCCGAGGGGCGAGCAGGCGCCGCAGCCCCCGAGCCCAGCCGGGCACCCATCCCATGGCTGGCACCCAACGCACACGCAGGCAGCGGGTGCTGCCCAAACCTGCCTGCCCGGCGCGTTGGCAGCGGGGATGCCGCGGGCTCGGCGGCGGCAGCAGCAGGAATTCCCCGGCAGGGCCGCGGTGCCCGGCGCGCCTCTCGCCGAAGGAGGTCTGGATTTCGCTGGGGAAGGATGGTCCGGGGGCAGCATCCCCCCAGCCGGGCTGGATCCGCACCCCGGCACCTCTCAGGGCTCCCCAGGACGAGGAGCTGCCGGCACCGAGCATCCCCGTGCCGCGGGGACCCACCGATTCGAGGACTTCCGCAGCCGTGGTGGCTTGACCCTTCCCTGCCGAGCAGCTGGCAGCCCCCCCTTTCCAAGCCCATTGGGTTTTGCCAACATTTTGGTGTTTTCTGGGGTGTTTTGGTGCACCCTGCGACCAGGCCGCACCGCTCACCGCCCTCCCAAACCCCCCCCCCGCAACGTTCGGAGCCATTAGGACGGGTCCAGGATGTTCAGCAGAACCAGCTTTGCGCCCTACTCCGTAATTATTTAATTATTAAGATTTAATATATTTAATAAAGTGTAAAGCTATTTTATCGCTTAACAGCTGCCAAACCTCCCCCCTCAGGCAGCGGGCAGGATGAGACCCCGGCGCTTCTGCATGGCTTAATTTATTGCTTCAACACCGTGTAGCTGCCGTGTATCGCCCCGGCACCACAATAAACCTCGCTCCATCCTCGTGCCAACCCTCTCCCTGCGCCCGCGAGGGGCTGGGGCTGCACCGGGGGGGGGCTGCGGCTGCCGACCCCCCCACTTTTGGGGGTTTGCAGTGCTGATGGGCTGGTGGCGAGGGTAAAGCCCCCCCGGGATGAAAGGGGAGCTCGGGAGAGTGGGGCTGTGGGGGGGTTTCGGCCCCTGCGTGTTCCCGACACGTCGCTGAGGTCGCCCCGGGCTCATTCTGTCCTGCCCTTGTGTCCCCCTCCCAGTTAGGGACTGGGAGAAACTGGTCAGCAAAGGGCGGCTGCTGGCCCTCTGCGGGGATGGCGCTGGGCTGAGGGGTATGTAGGGGTTTGGGGTGCTCAGCCTGGGGTGCCCTGCCCAGGGCTCAGGGTGCTCAGCCCAGGTTTTGGGGTGCCCTGACCGGAGTTTAGGGTGCTCAGCTTGGGATTTAAGGTGCCCTGGCCCAGGGCTCGGGGTGCTCAGCCCAGGGTTTGGGGTGCTCAGTCTCAGGTTTGCGATGCCCTGACCGGGGTTTGGGGTGCCCAGCCTGGGATTTAGGGTGTCCTGCCCAGGGCTGGGGGTGCTCAGCCCAGGGTTTGGGGTGCTCAGCCTGGGGTGCCCAGCCCAGGGTTTGGGGTGCTCAGCCTGGGGTGCCCTGCCCAGGGCTCAGGGTGCTCAGCCCAGGTTTTGGGGTGCCCTGACCGGAGTTTAGGGTGCTCAGCTTGGGATTTAAGGTGCCCTGGCCCAGGGCTCGGGGTGCTCAGCCCAGGGTTTGGGGTGCTCAGTCTCAGGTTTGCGATGCCCTGACCGGGGTTTGGGGTGCCCAGCCTGGGATTTAGGGTGTCCTGCCCAGGGCTGGGGGTGCTCAGCCCAGGGTTTGGGGTGCTCAGCCTGGGGTGCCCAGCCCAGGGTTTGGGGTGCTCAGCCTGGGGTGCCCTGCCCAGGGCTCAGGGTGCTCAGCCCAGGTTTTGGGGTGCCCTGACCGGAGTTTAGGGTGCTCAGCTTGGGATTTAAGGTGCCCTGGCCCAGGGCTCGGGGTGCTCAGCCCAGGGTTTGGGGTGCCCAGCCCGGCCATGGCTCAGTCCCCACCACTCACAGCCCCCTGCCCGCCCCACGCTGCACCCCGACACCGCACAGACCCCGCACCCCCCCCCGCGCGAAGGACACGCCCCGTGCGTACCCCCACGCGTGCACGTGCACACACACACACACACACACACACACACACACACACACCCCGCACACGCGCAAAGCGCGCGTGCACGATCGCACGATCACACGCGCGTGCACACTTCCCCTCCAGCCCAGCTCCGTGTCGGCCGAACCCCGCCCGGCGGACCCTCCCCTTTAAGACGCGCGGTTGGGGCCGTCCCCTTTAAGGCTTGCCCCGCCCCCCGGCCGCGCGCCGGCGCTTGCCCCTCCCGCAGGCGCTGGCGGCCGCTCGGCACCGAGGCCGCGGCGCTCGCCATGGCCGCCCCCTCCCTGCCGCCGTCCTGTGCCCGCCGCTCCCCGCCACCGCCCCCCGCCGCAGCCGTCCTGCTCGTCCTGCTCCTGGCTGGGCCGCTCGGCGGGGCCCGCGGTAAGTGGCGGCCCCCGGGTCCGGCCCGCACCGGGCACAACATGGCGGCGCGCCGCCCCGCCCCCGCCCGGCGCTGTGAGGAGAACCGGGGCGGGGGGGGAGGGGGGTGCTGAGGGGAACCGGGGAGGAATCGTGAGGGGAAGCGGGGATCCATGAGGAGAACCGAGGGGGGAGGCGATGGGGGGGGGCTGAGGGGCGAGCCCAGGCCTGGGGGTGAGGTCGGCCCGGGGGGGTTGGTGGGGCAGGTTGAGGCCGGGGGTGAGATTTTGGGGGGGGGGGGGAAGGGGGTGCGAGAGGGTTTGAGGCCTGGAGGTTTCCTCTGGGCTGCGGGGACGGCCCTGAGGGGTTGGGGGTGCGGGTAGGCGGCCCTGGGGGGGGCTGTGGGCAGGGTGGGCCCTGGCGGGTGGGCAGAGGCGGGTGTTTCGGTGGGGAGAGGGAATAGGGGGGGATCCCTGGGGTGGGGGGGTCTCTGGAGGCATCAAGGACTTTGTGTAGCCCTCGAGGCGCGGATCAAGCCTGACTGGGGGGGGGGGGGGGCGTTTGCTGGGGTGTGTGGTGTGAAGGGGACCCTTGAGCTTGTTGGGGGGGGGTCCGTGCCCTCCGCGGAGGGGCCGGTTGCGTGTCTGGAGGGGCGACAGCAACTGGGGTGGGGGCTGGAGAGCGGGGAGACCTGCGGTGCCGGGGGATGCTCCGGGGAGGCACCCGCTCGCCTTGGCTTTGGCTGGGAAGAGATCGGGGAGTCCTCCAGCCTCTTCAGGAGATAACGAAGGAAAAACTGCAATTTATGGGCTTTTCCCAGAGGAAGGAAGAACTGGGGGGTCAGTGTGTGTCGGGGGCCCAGGCCCCTGGGTCGCTGGGGGGGGTTTGTCGCCCCAGGAAGCGTGGGGCAGGCGCGGGGAGAGCGGAGCAGCCCCGGGGTGGGAAGTGCCACCATGTTGTTGCTGAGCCTTGGCCAGACCTGGGGAGTTTGTGGCCTCTTCTCATCGGCCTGTTGACCCGGCGAGGGGGGGGATTCGGCAGCCCCCCGTGCACCAGAGACTGCAGTGTGGGCTTAATAAATAGCCTCTTGGAATCCGTGGGGTTGTTTTTTAAAGAAACCTTTCGAAACCTCCGTGCCTCTGGATTGTAACAACTGTAAATATTTGTTTGGAGGGCGGTGAGGGAGGGAAAACTCTTTGTTTTGGCTGTTTGTTCTGCGACAATCCCTTTTCTTGACCTGGGTGGGAGGGGGGGAAGAGCGAGGGGTATCAGCTCCACGCTTTGGAAGAGATTGGCCGCCTTTTCCCCAGAGCTGGACGGGCCTGAAGCATCTCTGAGCATCTGTTGGCGGGGACGGAGGACGGGCCGGTGGCGGTGGCCTCGCCAGCGTCTGAGGCTTCGCAGCACAGCCCATCTCTCTGTGGCGATCGGGGGCGATCGCTGCTTGTGTAACGCAGGTGCCTGTTCCAACAGGAACCGCACTGAAACATTTTTCTCCTCCCCAATCCTCTTGCCGTTTGTGTTATGTATTACCAACCGACTGTCAGAAGGTAATAACTTTGCGTGTGCAGATCTGGACTTGTTAGCTACAGAAAATGGCTTTAAACCCCACTAGGGCAGTAGGTGAGGGGTGTATTTGCGAGTCCTGTTGAATCTGGCAATGCAAACGTGCTTTAGGGGAGAGTGGCTGTGCTTTGTTTTAACCTAAAGTAAAATCCAGCCTTAGGAAGGTGTTTCAGCTTTTCTGTGATAAATGGCAAAGCAAGACCGAGTGAGACTCGTCACACATCTGCTCTCAGACTTTCGCTTTGCATTTTATATACAGCTGGTGTTTATTAAAAAAATAAATAAATAAACAGGAAAAGGCCAATTGACTGTGCGTATCTCCTGGAAAGTCGCCTTTGATAGTGGGCTCTGTATGGCTGGCTATTGTTTCCGCTCCATATGTGCTGGAGGTTTTTGTTCACGCTGTCCGGTGGAAGGTGTGAGCTCGGCCTGGCTTCGGGGGCGTGAGGGAGCCGCGTCTGTGGAGCTGGGCTCAGGATGGCGGGGAACGGGGACTCTAACCCCGTGAATTGTTTGCTGCTCGAGCAGCCATGATGCACGCTCGGCGTGCCTCAGCCAGCCAGGCTGCCCTTACTATTGTGCTTTATACAAGGGGTCTTAACAGCTGCTTGTTTCAGGGTAGGTTGGAAAAACATCCTAATTTCTGCAGCGCTTGGGAACTGTGAACCTCTGTGTGCATTGGTAAATAGGGTAGAAAACACCCCCCTACGCTCCTTCGTTTAAAAAAAAAAAAAAAAGGAAAAGGGGGGAAAAAAAAAAAAAAGGTGCCTGTGCAGCGATGGCTAGAGGGTGGTTGTAGGTAGGCTTTGTTTGCATGCTTGAAATAAAGCAAAGGAATACCGTGGGGAGCAATCTTGGGCCAGCAGATTTTATTATTAACACCTGCTTAAAATATTTACCCGGTTAAATCAGGCAAACTCTGCGTGGTCCATAAGTTATATCTTACAACTTTCCAAGAAAGACTTCTGTAACTGGAAATTAAAAACAGTGTCCAACAAGCATTCTTGAACTCCTTCAGCTCCTTGGCCAGACAGCTCGGATTTTTTTTTCCCTGGGTACGCCATCCGCTGCCAGTAGTGGATGCTCCGGAAATCGCTATTGCGAAAGGAGTGAAGTAAAACGTCAATTCTCTTAACAGCAAGCAAAGTTCACTGGGTGTTGACCAGTGGAAATATGTTCTCCACCGCACAGCCAGCGCGGTTATCCGAGCAGACCGAGAAGGAATTGCTCATCTCGAGGGAGAAAGCTGCGATGGTATTGCAGGGATGAAACGTCCGCTGGTGCCGAGCTTGTAGAGTCAGACCCTCGTGTGCGAGCAGTCGTGTGGGGTGGGAGACCTCCTTCGTCCTCCTTATTTAAGCCACTGGCTTTCCAGCTTCCCTTCTCGTTGATTGTGGACCCGTATATTTATTTTTTTCATCAGAAAAGCCGACTTCGCTTGCACATTAGGGCCCCCTGACAAAGGTTGGTGCTTGTTGCCTTCAGTGGGCGTCTTGGGAGTAACCTGTGGACTGCTGGCTGTTGGAGTATAGACTGCACATGAAACGACTTGTTATTTCGACTCTGAAAAAGCGTGTGCCAGTTGCCCGAGAACACACAGCATCCGATTTAAGTCTCGCAAGCCGTCAGTAACGACCTGTGCGTCTGCCTGGCCGTGCGGCTGGTTTGCAGGACTTTCTTCCACGGTACTGGTATGCTATGGGTGGCTCCTAAACTGGTTTCCTAACAAGTTAAAACACAAAATAGGTGTCAGACCAGAGCCCGGAGAGGGAGTTCAGAGCCATGTGTCTGTTTTCTGAGTTGAAGAACAACAGCGGCAGCAATGTCAAGGCTTTTTCTAATTAACCTATTAATGATGAGACTCCTGTCAATTCACTTATTTAAAATTAATTTAGAAGCTCTCCTTTTGTGTTACTTGAGTAGATGCAGGGAAAGTTTTTCACTTTAAAGGTGAGAGCACGTTCTTCCTGCCCTTTTTTTTTTTTTTTTTTTCCATTTAGGATATGTTTTCTAGTCAGCCGTGATGTGTTCATGTCAGGTTCAACCTGTGCCAGGGGACTGCAGCCAGCTTGTGAAAAAGTTGGGACTCTTGTTTCCAACTTTAAATATCCTAGTATAATTTTTAGTTTCTGGATGACTTGAGTGAAAGTGCTTTTTTCATAGTACTTTGCAGCTAATTTTAACTCTGTTTCATTTAGCAGCAGTGGGTCAGTAGATTTCATAAGCACCAGCAAGGAGCAAAAGAAATGTTGAGATGCAAAAGTAGGAGAAGTTGATGGGGCAGCGAGATGTAGGAAGGATATTTGAGGTGGTGGTACTGTATCTACAGAAGGACAAATCTGCACTTATTTCTTCCTTTGTGAGGAAACAGGGGCAGTGTGAGCATCCAGAACTGGCCTTGCACTTGGTTTTGGAGGCGGGGTGTGTAGGTGGGCTCAGAGAAGATACTGTACGAGGCATTGTGGACGCGGACACATCCCACAGAGGGATGAAGGGATCCCAGTTGTTGACGCCAGGCAGCAGAAGAATCAAGGTGAACATGATGGAAAGTAAATCTTTGTTTTTAAAGTCCTCATCAGATGGCTTTGAGTGTCTTGGGGTCATGCGGTTGAAAGAGGAGCAAGAAGGGACTCTTGGAACAGACCTCTGCTCCCTTGCTGCAAGGATTTTATTCCTCACCTGCTCTTGGGCAAAACACTCTGTGATAAAGGTTATTCTTTATTTATTTCGGCACAGCATATAGCGAAACACTGAAAGGTATTTCTTTCTTCCAAGCATGTTTACACATGTCCCTCTTCATTATAGCATCTAAAGAAACAGCAGAGGTACGAAACCCAATTGTTTTCCATTTCTCTTGCTAACATTATGCTGCTGCAGCATTAAAACATCACTACCAGATTGGGTCTCATTAAGTTAGGTGCTGTACAGAGACATAATAAATTGCAGCTCCTGTTCCAGAGCCTTACAAAGGCTCAGAAGTCAGGGGAATCATTGTTCTTCCAGCCTCAATTCAAACTGTTGAAAAAGAACAGCAGCTTACAATCTCTGCAAAAATCTGTTTATCTGGTAAATACGTGGGTGGTTATTGGCAATTTTACCAATGATCATCTTCAGGTTAATTATCTTAATACATCTTGATCAGGTAGCATTTAGCCCTGAGAAAATGTCATCTTGCATAGCACAGCTTCAGGAGATTTGGGGAAATGTATTCCAAAAGGTCTTTAACACCATTACATTAGATTTTGCTGCGAAACTTTCCCCTGTCTAGCTGCAGAGACATCTTGACACATGCAATCCTGTGCGAGAATAAATATGTGCAAAATGAGCTCAGAGAGTTGCTGGAAAAAAAAGAAATGTTCTTTGACTGTCAGAGCTTAATATTTTAGTCTTTCTGGAGCTCTAATCCACGGACCCCCGCCTGTTTGTTTGGATTCGTTTTGTACATACGAGTTACTTTGAAGGGGGAATTTGGTGCAAGAGGGCCTTCTCTTGTTTTCCTCTCTGCTGTAGTTAATGCAGAGGGATGCTGCTACCTCCGTGCCCCTGGTTCCTGCCAGGAGCAATCCTGCTGCCACCCATAACCCGTGTCCCTCGCTGGGTACCTCACGGGGAGCAGCAGCAACTCTTGGGCTCAGGGGGGTCACTTGAAGGAGTTCCCGGCCCAGCAGCCGAGCCCTGGGCTGCCTTAGTCGAGGATCAAGGAGAGTTTGGCTTTTGGCAGCGCTGACCAACTGCTCCAGTTTTTAGGAAGAGCGCTGAGGACCGGCACCGGGCTGGCTCGCTCCTGCGACTGATGCCACGACCGGCTGCGCCCTGCCTTGGGTTCAATCGCAGCGAGGGTTTGCTTCAGTATAAACACCAACCCGCTCCATCTCTCGAGGGAGAACAAAGCTTGTGTTCTGAGGATCTGCAACTTAATGTTAGGCTTGTTTAAACAGCTTCTTTAAAGGGTTGGGTTCGTCTCTGAGCAGAATGTCAGAAAGAGTGTGCTGAGCAGATAGAGCAGGCTCTGCTGCCAACTTCTGCAGCACCTTTCATGCAGACTCATCCCGGGGCGTTTTGCGAGAGGGGAACTCGCCGCCCCGGCTGTGTGAACTGCTCTTTTGTTTTCCTTTGCCCCATCTATTTTCTTCAGCCCAGTCAGTTTCTTTTATTAAGTAGATTATATGTTTTGGTCAATGGGAGCTTTTCTTCCCAAAGAAAAAGAATGCTGTTGGCATGAAAAACGCTTTTATTCACTTCTGTCTCCTTTTGCTTCGCCCAGGCGGCCCCAGCTGCTCTCAGGAGCGCCCGAGAGCTGCCTGCCGGGGGGCTCTGCGTACCTGACCCCCACCCAAGGGGAAACAACAGTCGCTTTTTCCTGACTTCTGGTGTTACTGATATGAGAAGAATTTTCCCTTCTGGTTAATCAAACTTGAAATGCTGGACCTGTGCGGGTTGCCTGGTAATTCTCCTCTGTGCCGGAAGCTCCCCGGTTCCCGGCGAGCCCCGGTGCAGACAGGCCTTTCCTCCTTGGCACAGCCGGTGCCCTTCTCGCCGCAGCGCTGGCAGCCGGCAGTAGGTGATGCTGAGGCAGGATATGGCTGTAGTGATGGTAGATGTAGATCCTGGGCTTTTTCATAACGAAAATAAAGACGGAGTCAACTCCTGCCTGCGCGAGGGAGGCTGGAGCTGTTCTTCAGCTTCTACCCGGGGATCTGACCATCTTTCCTAAAATTTGAGAGTGCCTAGGGGTTATGGACAGGAATATCTGGAAAACCCTTTGAGAGTCTCTTAGGAAGGATGTCGAGAAGTACACACGTGTGCTGAAGCTTAATTTTCTTTGTTCACGCTGCTCTCCTTACCGTCCAGGTTTTTGAGGTGCAAACGTAAGAATTGCTGTTAAAAAAGAGCCCTTGTCTCAAAGGGGGAACATCAGCTGACAGCACCATGAGGTGAAAGGAGGCCGTGCTCCGTGGGGCATACCCCTCCTGAGCAGGGAGCTTCTGCGTTCTGCGCAGAACAGAGAAGGATCTTCTTACTCTGTCCCTGTGCACTGGGGCTCTGGTAGCGTGCCTTGCAGGTAAACTGATTTCTTTTTTTTTTTTAATTCTACAAATGAAACTGAGCAGATACAACCCGCTCCTCTGCTTTCCTTCTCAAAGGGATGCTTAGTTTCAGGCCAAATACTTCAAGAAGTTTACAAAACCAGTTTTATTAGTGCGTTAAAGTGTTTTGTTTACTTCTGAGCTTCTGGAAGCAAAACTGCCGTAGCCTAAGTCTTGGGTTTGAGACCTTAGAAATGAGTCTAACAGGAACAAAGTTCAGTTTTGCTGTATCTGAATCAAGCTGAAAAGAGCCTACATGGTAAAACATGTGTGATTTAAATGTTTTTAATTTGTACCTTGAGTTTTTTATAAAGTAATAAAGGAGGTGCTTTCAAACGCTGTTTCCTTCAGGTATACTTGATGGTAGGAACGTGCCCTGGATGCTCTTTCCTACCTCATGTTTTCATAAAATCTCCATTATAACCAACCTTTGTTCCCCCAAGTGTGTATATTTTTCAGAAGAATTGTCTTTTCTGTGCTCTGCTGACCACTGGAAACCGGTGTACTCAGAGCTGTTTGTCAAGTTGAATGTTGGTGGGTTTTTTTCCTTTCATTATAAAATTTACACTTAAAAGCCGCGTAATCCATGGGCACGGTGCTCTCAACCCTTCTCAATACGGTTCAGTCTCAGGGTCTTCCCTGTCCGTTTTCTATCTCCCTTTTCCTTGGCCTGTGCTAAGCACATTGAAATAAGCTACATTTGCTCATGATGCTTTTTAAAGATGTCTCACTTCACAGCTCTTCTGGGTTTTACTGGCTTTTTACTGCTTCTGCAGTTTTGAATCTGTTGGTTCAGAACTCGCCAGCGTCTGCATTTAGCCTGTCTGAAATACTGCAGCCCACCTCGGAGCTGTTAAGCAGCTCCCAACAACAGCTAGGAAACGAGGAGCGCGGGGTCCAGAGAGAATTAAGGGAGTAATAATGCAATTAGCCTAACTGATTTACCTAGGACACTGGCGATAAGGGATAATGGGTGTCTTCCTCCTAAACGAACCCTGAAGTTGATCAGGACCCGCTTGGTTTTCATTAAGCTCAAGGTAACGTGCCCCCAGCAGCGTAACTCTGCGCCGGGGACCGTGTGCTGGCTGTGGGAGCAAGAGGCTCTTCCAGTGCCACGAATATCCTGGAGTGCTGATGCTCCTTCAGGCTGCTGGTTGCCAGAGATGGAGTGGCCGAGGGCTTGGCGCTTCCCTTGCCCCACGGGAAGGCGGCTCACCCTCGCACACACGAGTGTTGACCGTGACTTTGGTGTGTGTCTTTAGACCGAGAGGGTGCAACCAGGCGTAGAGGATTTAGCTGTCGGACTGGGGAGAGTTAACTGTGGCACTTGTATCTTTTAAAACACTTCCTCAGACTCTCTCTACCTGAAAGACCATTTCTGCAGCGGGTAAGTACATGTTTGTGAATCCCTCCGGGGAGGCTGAAAGATCTGATGAAAGCCGAAGAAAATACTGTGTGCTGCTAAACAAGCCCCACCCTTCTTCTTGACATTATTGTATTCGCTCTTTGTTCCCAAGGATGGCGATGCCTGGGGATTTGCTTACAGTTTTTCAGGCAGCTTGAGAAAAGCACAATGACAGCTGGGAGGCGGAAAAATGTGGGAATCTGCCTTGGAGTTTCTCCTTCGCTCTTTACCCAAATAATCTTCGTGGAGAGCAGGCAAAAAGCCAGGAATTTATTTGACCCAAGGTAGTGTCTCGGATCAGGAAAGCAGTTACTAAATAAGTGACTGATCTAGTTGGGCGTAGCACGCTTGGCTTGCGTATTCGGTTTGAATTGGTTTTGTCTTGGCATCTGCCCTCTGCCGCTTGTCTCCCGCGAGCTGGGGTGGTCGTCCCTCACTGACCTGGAACGGGCAGCTCGGCTTTGGCCAAGCTGAGGAAGCCTGAACGGCGAGTTCGGATGAAATCAAGTCTGTCAGTTTGAGTAACTGTTGTTTTCAATTTGAATTCTGACCCTAGCTCGGGTTGGGAGTGGATCTCGGTAAAATCTAGCCTAGTTTGCAGGGATGACTTGGTCATCGCTGTTCGTGGTCGCAACAGGGGCAGGAAAAAGGGCTGTCTGGACAGTCATCTTCTGGAAAGGCTCCTCTGCTTCCACACTCTGTTTTGTGCTTAAATTAGGTGCTTGTGGGTCTGAAATACTGAGTATGACTAGTTTTGTTCCTAAAGCCAGTTCCTCCTGAGCCTAAGAATGGCCCGTTCCCTCCGAAATGGGAAATTTAAAGAAAGTTTTCTCTTGTTTGAGCATTTTGTCTCCAGTGGGTTCTAAGGAGGTGGTCGTGGTTTGCTTTCTGCAGCTTTGACATGTTTGTGCTCCGACTGCAAACAAGCGAACTCCACGTGTGAAACGGACGGCGCCTGCATGGTCTCGGTCTTCAACCTGGATGGCGTTAAACATCACGTTCGGACCTGCATTCCCGAAGCCAAATTGATTCCTGCTGGGAAACCCTTCTATTGTCTGAGTTCAGAAGATCTGCGTAATACTCACTGCTGCTACTCTGATTTTTGCAACAAAATTGATTTAATGGTTCCCAGTGGTGAGTAGAGCGCTGAATAAATGGTCTGTTTGAAGTGGGGAGGAGAGAAGCTGTCTGTTTGGGACTGGGAATAAGGAGTTCTCAGCCCTGTTTTCACTTCTTCCCTTAGGTTGCTCTGTGAACTTGAGCACTGGGTTTATTTCCTCGATTTGTAAAGTGGAAATAATAACAAACTACTTCACATTTTAATTTGAAGTGGCTTGAACTCCCCTGTGGCCGACAAAATGTCACCAGATGAGATTGTACTTTAGGGTAGGAGAAGCTTCCAAAGTTTGGGGGCTTTGGCAGTTTTACTGCACTCAGCAGCTCCATATTAGGAGACTCCTCTCACCTTATCAGCCCTGCTGCTGGTATCCTACAGGCTCCCGACAGCAGCCACGTTCATCTACAGTTAAATACAAGCATCTGCTGCCCGATGCTCGGTGCCTGCAGTGGCCTGGGGACAGCGCGTGTTCCCTGGACACAGCTCGGGTCCCTTTTCTGGTGCTGAGTTGTGCTGTAGCCTCCCTTTTATCAGATAGAGTGGCTTTCCTTCTTCTAGCACGGCAGATCAAAAGTGATGAGCCACGAGTATGGGAACATTGCAGCAGCTTCAGAGTAAAGTGTGTGGGGTGGAGGGATGCCCGGATCCCGAACGCACGAAGAGGAAGCAGCCCTGCCTTTGAGTGAGGGTGTGGGAAACGTCTGCTCCTCTCTAATTCCTGGGACAGAGAGGGCATGCAGTACTTCCTCATACCTCGTTACTCTCCGTTTTGGGCTGTTATTTAGTGGGTCGTATGAAGACTGCGGTATCCATTTTCCTTGGGTGCAGTGGGGAAGTTTTACCTGGTCTCAAAAAGACAAATAATTGTCTTTAGGTACGAGTCTTCAGGGGTTGTTACAGGGCGAAGGGGAAGGAGGGAGAAATGACTCCTTACTGACCGGTGGTTTCTTCTCCCACTTGGGAGAGTTCAAGCAGAAGGTAGAATGCAGACTGTTGGAGCAAACTCAGCCCAGAACAGACTCCCATCCTCTTAATAGCTAAGTGCCGATAATCCCTGATCCCCCAGTTGCAGCACCATCTTCTTTTGGGGTTTTTAGCTGTAGTTTGCCAGTCTGATGACTTGATCAGTCCCATGTTAATGCTGTTATTTGATGTGTCCTCTACCATCCTGGAACAGCAAGCTAAAATTGTCCAGGCTCCGAGAGGATAATTAAAACACAAGAAGAAAGTCCTTAAAGAACGCTTGTGAAGGAGTGATAATTTTCTAAAAGTGTCTGTTTTTCTCCTCCCTTTCCTCTCCAAGGACACCTGAAAGATAACGAGCCCCCGTCGAGCTGGGGTCCTGTGGAGCTGGTGGCGGTGATTGCCGGACCTGTCTTCCTTGTGTTTGTTGTCATGATCGTAGTAGTCTTTGTTTTTCATCACCACCAACGTGTGTATCACAATCGCCAGCGGCTGGACATGGAAGACCCCTCTTGTGAAATGTGCCTGTCGAAGGATAAGACCTTGCAAGATCTAGTCTACGATCTCTCCACCTCTGGCTCAGGCTCAGGTATTCAAGATATGACTGGAAATGACGAATGAGAGCTTGTAATTGTAATGGAGTAGTCTCTTCTGGGCTCCTGGTTGCCACAGCTTTGCAGGCCATGAGGCCGTTGCCTCGTCAGCCTGTCCGGGTTGCCCTGTCGTGAGTAACGTGGAGGGCGTGTGCTAAATTCAGTCGTGCCCAGACGCTGTAGCCGTGCCCCCGTGTCAGAATTCAGGGCTCAGGCCAGGTAAGAGCAATAGTTCAACTCCTCCTTAACTGCTGATGCGTAAAAATAGTTTTGTGTGGCTTCCCTCCTTTTCTGCAAGAGGATAACTCAAATTGGCTGCATCTATTTCAAATTTAACCTTGGAACTGGGGTTGGGTTGGAAGCAGACGTTGACAGCTGACCTGTCGGTTGTTGGCTTTCCAAGGAGGATGCAGGATGTCACCTGCATCTGAGCTGGCAGGAAAATGGGAAAGATCCCAGCGGCTGCCAATTTTGTCGTGTGCAAATACTGCGTTTGCACAGCCCGTTTCATCCCAGAGAATCCTGGGGTCTTCCAAAGTGGACTATGTACAATGTTCACTCCTGTCACACTTAAATCACCCCCAGAAGAGATAGGGAAGTCACCATTTTATTCATGACTCTGAACTATGAAAGCAGTTAGGTTAAAAAAAAAAAAGTTAATTTTGCAGCAGATGGAAACTGTAGGGTAATCCACAGAGGCAGAGAATATAACAACCTGATATTTGGCCTGGGAATAAACCTTTAGCACCACATCTGCTACATATAAAATGTTTGGGGATCTCTTCAGCAGGTGAGCTCTGTAGCTCACCGAAGAGGTGGCAGCTGTGTTAGGACTCCTTTCCTAAGAGACGTTCTGGGGGTGTACTGCTTTTTAGCAGAGTCTGTCTTCAGCGAATTCTGTTCTTTGCATATTCAGGCTAAAGTTACTTTGATCTGCCATGGAGCAGAAGTTCCCTGAGTGCTCTGTGTCTAATCACTGGCGGTTTGCAACCTACTTCAAAGTGATATGCAGATGCTGCCCAAGCAGCCAAATGGCACGTCCTACGCAGGAGCTACCACCGTTTGGGTCTCGCTTAGGCTGCTGGTTGTTACCAAATGTAGAGCCTTGTAGGTTTGGTGCTGCTCTACTTCAGACTCGGAGGGGATTCAGGAGTTTCCTTTGCTGCAGCGGGCACTGATTCCTCCAACTGTCCCTAGGTTTGCCGCTTTTTGTCCAGCGGACCGTGGCTCGGACGATTGTCCTTCAGGAGATCATCGGTAAAGGCCGCTTCGGGGAAGTGTGGCGTGGCAGGTGGCGTGGAGGTGACGTAGCCGTAAAAATCTTCTCTTCACGTGAGGAGCGTTCCTGGTTTAGGGAAGCAGAAATATATCAAACTGTTATGCTGCGACATGAGAACATCCTGGGATTTATTGCTGCGGATAACAAAGGTAAGGAGCGCCCCGGTCCTGAGAGCAGAGACTTCACCAGCGTGCAGTCTGCTCCTGGGAGCTGCATTTCCTCACGTGGATTTACAGTTAAAAACCATCAGCCTGCGTTTCACACAGCTACATGTTTGAACGTTTCTCCCCAAAAGATGGTAAAATTACTGCTGCAGCTGAGAGGCGTGATGGTGTGTTAGCTTTACCTTAAAGCCGTGTTTCGCCTTAAAGTTCTTTACCTTATTTGCCCCCAGGTTGGCTGTTGAGCTGCAGCTCTCCTCTGTACCAGAGGATAGGGTGCAGGGTGCTGGGTGGTCGTATCTGGCTGAGCACAGTCTCTTTCCTGCTGCAGATAATGGAACGTGGACTCAGCTGTGGCTCGTCTCCGATTACCACGAGCACGGATCTCTCTTTGACTACCTGAATCGATACACGGTGACTATCGAGGGCATGATCAAGCTCGCCCTGTCTGCTGCTAGCGGGCTGGCCCATCTACACATGGAGATCGTGGGTACTCAGGGTAAGCGCAAAATCTGAAAAGGTGCTGGGAATTCTTGAGGGGAGAATAAAGCAGAATTGACGAGGGGGATTGATGTGCTGCACAGAAAACGCTGGCTGAGTCAGCCCGGGTTTGTCTGGTCAGTATTGACCAGGAATAGACGGAGTGCTTCGGCTGCGGCAAAGTGGGTTAGCCTTGCGCTGGCTCCTGGGAGTTATATCAGCATTTCACATCCCCGTCCTAAAATTGGCGCTACTTGGGCGGGATGTTAACGCAGGCAGCAGCAGAATTATAAACTCCTTATGCCCACATCGAGGCGTCTGATGCCTGGGACGACGGAGTTTATGTCCCTCTTGAGGCCTCTGGGTGCTATTGCATCAGCAGTGCCTGGGAAGCGCGAAGCTTTGCCTGCCACGGGCTGTCAGCACTCCTCTGCTGCTCAGTGTGTCCAAACAGGAAAATGTGTTGCAACACTGAGAGTTTAACGCCCTGAAATCCGGTACTGCCTCTGCGCCAGTTCGACTGAGAGATTTCACCAGACCTTGACCCCCGCTATTTTTTTATTCTGCTCTACTAGGAAAGCCTGGGATTGCTCACAGAGACTTGAAATCCAAGAACATCTTGGTGAAGAAGAACGGCACGTGTGCCATCGCTGACCTTGGTCTGGCCGTCCGGCACGATTCGGTTACGGATACGATTGATATTGCACCAAATCAAAGGGTCGGAACCAAACGGTAGGAGAACGGTGTTCTTGGCCAGCGTTCGAAGGGGTCAGAGTGCGACTAGCAAATGCCCGAGCTGCTGGTTGAGCACTGGTGAAATTCTCCATCTTAAGCACTTCCAAGTGTCTCGCAGAGCGTCAGCGTTGTGCCCGGGTTGATGTTGAAGGGGCGGCGGTACCTTCGTCTCCGGGTGCCATCAAGCTGAGAGGTGTAGGCCAGTGACGTAAACTCAGCACCAGGGAGCTCGTATAATCCTTGAGAACAAGCCTGGCGTTCTCAAAAGCCTTTTGGGGCCTGTCTGGAGCCTGATGTGCTTTTGGACGTTTTTACCTCTTACCCAACTTGCTCTTTGTTCTGAGTGATGTTGTTCGCTCTATTAGACCATGGGGCCCAGTTCTGTGCTGATTAAGGCTGTGCAGAGCTGAGTTCTGTCTGTTGGGAAGTGCTGTGTGGGAAAACTTGCCATTTACTATCTTCTGGAGAATCCCCTCTCAAAATTAATGTGTTGTTCTCTTCTGTTCTGCAGATACATGGCCCCTGAAGTCTTGGATGAAACCATTAACATGAAGCATTTTGATTCATTTAAATGTGCCGATATCTATGCCTTGGGCTTGGTCTACTGGGAGATTGCTCGAAGGTGCAACGCAGGAGGTAACGCCCTTCGTGTGCCCGTGCCGTTGCCTTGGCTTGCTCCTGGGTTTCCCGGCCTCAGTGTTTCTGTTGGTCGGGCGTTGGTGAGGTTTGAGGGACTGGGGGGATAAGTCCGTGTGTGCTGCTCCCAAGGCGTTAACAGAGGCGACCGGGACTGGCCCGTGCAGGGAAGTGGGGTTAATGCTCCGACTGGTGTTCCTTCGGATGGATTTTAAGGAACTGGTGGTGCTGATTTGGTGGGTGACTTTCTCCCCCCAACAGTAGAAACGAATGTCGCGGCGCATCCAGCGGCAGGCGGGAGCGCGGCGCCGTCGCGCTGTGACGGTCCTGTCGCGAGCCGGTGACCCTGCCCCTGTGCTGGGAGGTGCTGACTCTGTTCCAGTTCAGGCAGCTGCATTTTATTTCCCTGAAATTTTTCCTGTAAACTCGAATCCCAGATTCTTCGTTTCTGTTCTAAATAACTGCAAAGTGTTGACGCATCTCAGCAATGAGTCATGTAGCCCAAACCAGTCTCCGTCTGCCTTCAGCGAGCGCTGTGGTGAGGATCTGTTCTCCCAGGAATTGCATTTCTCCTTCTCTGCCTTTCAGGTATCCACGAGGAGTATCAGCTTCCGTACTACGACCTTGTACCCTCCGATCCTTCTATTGAGGAGATGCGGAAGGTCGTATGTGATCAGAAACTGCGGCCTAATATCCCGAACTGGTGGCAAAGCTACGAGGTAAGGTCTGCTTTCGTCTCTGCGTCCCCTTCCCCCTCCATAAGGTGAGTCCACAGGAAGAACTGTAAGTCGAGCTCTGATTTTCGGCCGTGCGGAGGCTGTGTCGGTGTCCAGACAGGCAGCAGCAGCCTGGCCGACCGCCGTGGGGTCGGGGGAGAGGAGAGCGCTGACGCCTGCCGTTGTTTCTCGCCTAGGCCCTCCGGGTGATGGGGAAGATGATGCGAGAGTGCTGGTACGCCAATGGAGCGGCTCGACTCACCGCCCTCCGCATTAAGAAAACCCTCTCACAGCTCAGTGTCCAGGAAGATGTGAAAATCTAGGCCCTGAGCCCCAGCAGGAGGAAACTGCACAAAAGCTGCCATGCTAGAGTAGACGTGTGACGGAGGCCTACCTCGTGTTTCTGCCCAATCTACTGCTACCAACCAGACAGCGTGACCTACAGGCTGCTAGGTGGGGTGACGGAGCCTATTGAATTGCTCTCTTCCCTGCTTGGGTATGAAACAATCAGAAACTTTTTATGATCACCTCCTGACAGCGTGAAGACTTGAGAGGGACAGCCATGATTGTAACTCTTGTTTCTTTAATGGAAATCCCTGTAAAGTTCAGTGCGTGCGGCGCACCCGTTGGCAGTGTTTGAGGCCAGGGTGCTAGGTGCTGGGAGTGGGAAGGGAAAGGGAAGGTTTTCTTGCCGTACTCTGAGGATTTTTCCAGGGACTGGCACGTTAAATGCAGAAAAAGCATTTGCAAAACAAATGGTGCTCCCTTCTGAGAGGCTGAGCCTGAACAGTTTATCAGCTTCACGAAACCATTTCCCTCCTTTTTTTCTTAAGCTTGAAAAATTCTAAGTCGAAAACCAGAATTCTGACTGGCTGTCGGTGTGCGCAATGGTGTATGCATGCGCGAGGTGCGCGTGTCCCCTGTGCCTGTTCACCTCCTTCCGTAGACGTGCGGTGTCTGCCCGTAGGGTGGCTCATCTCTGTTCGTGCTTTCTGTGCATGTGCAAATCTAGAGTGTCCTTTTTTTGAGCTGTGCGCGCTGGTGCTCTCCTTGTCGAGTAGTGAGCATTGTCTAGCTTGGACAGGCTGCTTAAAACCAGATCCTTAGCTCGCCGATGGGTGCTGTGGCCTTGCTGTCCCCACGCCGGCTGCAGGAACTTCCCATCAGGTTGCCTCACTGCCACCCCCTCCCTTTTTTAAGAAAAAACAAACGAGGAATTGACTTCACTCCTGGAATCCAGGTTTTTTGGTTGTGGTGGGTTTTTTTTTTTTTTGTCTTGAGCCCCCGGGGTTTGTAATTCTTGGTAGGGTGGAAAGAGAGACCTGGGGGCGAGAGGTGCCACGGAGCTGGGGTGCGTGTGGGAGAGGCAGTGCCCGGCCAGGGCGCCCGTTCTGGCAGGAAGGTGGTTCCTGAGGCCGTCCCGGCGCGCTCGGCGGCGTGGGGCAGACTGCCCACGGCCCGGGGGCGCTCTGCACCTCCCGAGGGGCGCTCGGCGCTTGGCAGGGTCTGACGGCGGGGTGCGGGTTTGGAAATCCATGTCCATCTTTTTAATATACATATATAAATATCTCATAATCTGGAAGTGGCTGTGTATAACTTGTGGGGTGGGGTGGGGGGGGGAACTGCATGAATTTTTCTTTTGATTAAATGCCGAATCAGGGTGAAGTAGAGTTGGTTTGACTGTTGTCTACAGCTGGGCCTAGCAAAAATGGAAGCAGCCGAGCGCTGAGTCCGTCGTGCTGATGCAGCGTTAAAGGCAGCCGGGGAAGTGCCGGTGGTTTGGTGGTTAGGTCAGTGTCTACGGTGTATAACTCTGAAGCCATAACTTTTAACTGGAGTGGTTTTGATTATTATTTTTTTTTTATTATTATTATTTTATGGGAGGGTCTGGATTTTAACTTTTTTTAATATTGTTAATTCTTTATAAGAGAAGAAAAACAATCTATAATTATTACCTCTTGACCTGTTTGTTTGTAAAGAAATCACTGCAAAAAAAAAAAAGAAAAAAAAAAAAGAAAAAACAAATGCACACAGCTCGATTTACACTGGAACTGTTTCTACTCAAACCTTGCGCCTGCTCTGTAAGGTGAGGTTTCATCTCTGCTCCGGCCACCGGGGTTAACCTTTTCTTTTAAACACTCTGTTCTTGCTGTCTGTGTATCTGTCCGTGTGTCCGTCTTCCCCCAGACTCCCTATCTTGTCTGTGACTCTGTGTAAAGTGAGGAGTGTGGTTTTTGCATCGTGTTTGGAGCCATTTTGCATCCTGCCGGGGCGTTTCGGGCGGCGCGGAGCTGGCGCGGGAGGGCCGGTTCGCGGAGCAGCGCGGGGCGTGCGCGTTGTGACCGTCCCGCTGCCCTCCCCTTCCCTGCCCGCTTTGTTCTGACTCGTGTCGGCTGCCGCTGTGTCTCCAGCGCCGTACGTCCCTTAACCAAACCCTTCTGCATTTAGAAACCGAGGTGGTGGGCGCTTCACAGACACCCTAAACGCTCTTGAGCTGCTGTAACAGGAGCCTGGCGATGCCCCTCCCGGCGGGTTGGGGCGGAAAGTTTAGCGCCTGTGGAATAAACTTGCCGTAGGGAAGGTACGTCCTCCGCGAGCGCTGCGGGTCTCCTTCCCGAGTACGCGGCTCCCGTCCCCGTTAACTGTGCGGGCCGCTTCCCGAGGACGCAGAATCAGCTACGGAACTTGCACTGACTCTCTCCCCCACCCCTCCAACTGTAGCCACACATGCATCTGCCTCAGCGCTAAACCAAACAGCACAGCGGAGCGGCCTCGGGCCGCAGGAGGGTAGAAGGGGTGAGGGCGGGACGACAGGGTGTCCCCTATAAGCAGGAGTGCAGAAAAAGCCTTGTTTGTAGAGAGATGCCATTGCGAGAGGGTCAAAAACAGAGGATGTGAGATGAGAACGCTGATTATGTAGCATTTATACAGCACTTTTCATGCAAACATGTGCCGGGGAGGTGCAGTGCTCACTTAGCTGACAGGTAGCAAACCTGGGAATCGCTGCCCGGCGCGGAAATGTGCCCGGCTCAGAGGTGACTGCAGCAGCTGTGGGGGGAAAAAAAACAATAAAAATAAAAAATACAACACTCCAGAGAGTTCAGGAGGAGAGAGCGACGCTGCAGCAGCTCAGAACGAGGAGGGGAGACGTCAGGTACTCGAGGGCAGATCGTGGTGGGGAGAGGCAGAGGTGCGGAGCTTGTGCTCCTCGTCTGTGGCGCGGGGTTAATCGGTGGTACGCTGGCTTCAGAACAGATCTCTTGGTACTTCTCTGCCCCTTTTATTTGTTTGGTTTTGTATATTTTATTAGAAATGGACTGTAAAATAGCCACTTAGACACTTTACCTCTTCAGTATGCAAATGTAAATACAATGTAATATAGGAAATCTTTTGTTTAATATAAAACAAGGCTGTCGATTTCTGCTGTACATTATTAAAAGTTTGTTTTATTCACGTGAGGTGTTGGAGTCTCTCGCCGTTTGCTGCGACGGGGGAGCCGTGGCCTGGAGGGGAAGGAACCGGGCGGCGGCGACTAGCGAAGCGTCTGGCAGGGCTTGTTCACCCGCAGCTGAAATAATCTCCCCGGGAATCCTGCTCAGCAAATCTTAACGTTGAATATTCCCCTCATCAGCGGAGATGCGGCTGCCAGCGCTCGCTGTGCGCTCGGGAGATGCGAGACGAGGACGTGGCGGAGCAGGATTCCCAACCCCCGCGGGGATGCGCAGCTGGAAGCGGGTGTCCCTCGCCGGGGGACGGTAGTTGGAAGCCGGGGTGGGGGTACGGCGGGCAGCTCCCCAAAGCTGGGTCCCCGCACGCGCCGCCGCACCTTCAAGGAAGGATAAATCTTACTCCAAACTGCCCGGCATCCCTATAAAATCCTGTTTGCTCCGAGGGCAGCTGGTGCTGCTCAACCTGCCCCCGCTAATTGTCCTTAATTAGAGCCTCCTGTGGGTGAGCACGTTGTGAGCGGATCAGGGGGAAAATCCGCCGGGCCTGGGGTCCCTCGTGGCACTGGGGAGGGGGAGCCGCCATCTGGGCTCGTCCCTCGATTTCCAGCCTTGGCCGCAGCTCCTGCCCGCAGAAACTCTAACCCCGTCCTGGAAATGGAGGCAGCGGGCGAGTGGAGAAATGGTTTATTTGGGTTTTTTTAAAGCAAAAATTTATCTTTATTCTTCTTTTAGGAAATGTGATGGGAAAATGGGTCTGGGGCGGCTCCGGCCAAGGGGTCAAGTCCTCACCTGGGCTGCTGGGTTTTGGGAGCAGGCTGGGATCTTCCCCTTCGCTCCCTGCTCCAGGCTGGGGGGGGATGCCCTGGGCTGGGTGGGGGGCTCCATCCTCTCCTTGCCGGAGCCGCTCAGCGCTGGGAGCTTCCCCCCCGCCCCCCACTAACCCCTGGGCAGCCCGTGGGCGGCAGGCTTGGGTGTAACGCCAGCGGGATTGTTCCAAACTGCTGTTTTTGGCCAATTTTAAATAAACGTCTGGGCAAACTCCTCAACTCCGGCTGGAAAATTCCCGCTCCCTCCCGGCGCAGGGCGGCGGGGGGCTGCCGGGAGCCGCACCACATGGCCGCGGCCGATGCGCCTCTGCCTCCGGGAATTGTTTTCCTCCGGTCTCCGTCCCCTGGAACGGTTTAAATCCTCTGGAAGCTCCAGCTGCCTTGTCCACCCCCCTCAGCACCCCCAGGCCCCCCTAAACTCCCTGTTGCCCCACAGCATCATCATCATCATCACACACACCCCCCCTGCACCCCAGGGGGTCCCTGCGCAGGCCCTGGGGCGCCGCGGGGGCGGGGCTTGCCGCCGAGGGGCGTGGCCTCTCGCGGTGTGGGCGTGGTTTGTTGTGAATGGGGCGTGGTTACGCGCAGAAAGGGGCGTGTTCTCGTCGAAGGGGGCGTGTCGAGCTCTGGTCACGCCCCCCGCGGACTGATATAGGGCCGCGCGGGGCGATGAGGCCCGGCCATGACCCTGCGGCGGCTGCGGCGGCTCCGGCCGAAGGAGGAGGATGCGGCGGCGGCGGCCCCGGAGCGCCCCGGCCCCGCCGATGTCTACCGGGCGCTGGCGGCTGCCGGCGGCACCCTGCCCCGGGTGCGCAAGGTAGGGCTACCGGCAGCCCCGGCCGCGGGGAGGGCGGGGGAAACCTCCCCGGTAACCCCCCGTTTGTGAGCCGGGGAGGGGGGGGCTGGGGGTGCGGGGTGTCCCCCCGCTGGTGCCTGCGCCCTGCAGAGCTGCCCCGGTGTCTTCTGCTGGGCTCTTGTCCTGCCCCGCTGTCCCCTCCCCGTGTCCCCATCCTGCCCCGGCGTCCCGGTCCTGTGCTGGTGACCCCCCCCCCGCCTCTTACCCTGCCTCAGCACCTCCCCCCCGCCGCTCCCACCCTGCCCCAGCATCTTCCCAGTGTCCCCATCCAGCCCCAGCGCTGTCCCCGCAAGTGTCACGTCCCGTCCCAGTTCCTCCCCAGGTCCTACCCCAGTATCTTCCCAGTGTCCCCCCCACAAGCGCCGTGTCCTGCCCCAGTTTGTCCCCACGTCCTGCCCTGAAGCCTTTGGGGCGCGGGGACAGGCCCCCACCCCGCTGTATGTGACCGTGTCACCGGGACAGACGTGTCCCCGTGGCCCCCAGACCCTGCCCCGTGGGGAGCGCTGGGGGACGGGGCACAAGGTACCGCCGGGGGCCTGACTTGGTGGGACACGGGACCAACCTGCCACCGCGCCCCTGGGAAAGCCCCTCTCCGGCGGCAGCACGGGGGCTGTCACCGCCCCGACGCTCCCCCCGGCCCCGCGGTGCTTCCTGAGCGTCGGGGGGAAGCGAGAGCGGAGCCGACATCCGGAGCAGAAGTGGCTCTCGCGGCCGCGCTGGCGCGGGCTGGGTCACGTGCGGTGGCCTGGCTCCCGCTCGCCGGCCGAGGCCACCGCCGGACACATCCCGGAGGGGGGTTTGGGCGTCCCACGTCACCTCCCCGTCACTGGGGTGACGTAGGGGGGCCGAGACGTGACGGGTGACAACTTTCCCCATGGCCAACACACCCGATTCTGGCGGTTTTGCACTTAAACGCCCCCGGGGACAGCCAGCCACGGGGCTGGTGACACCCATGTGGCACTTCCGCTGGTGGCACCCAGCCGCCACCAAGACGGGCCACGTGCCGCTCTCGAGGCGCTGGTCCTGGTGACACCGGCCGCACCGTGCCGGGGCTGCCGGAGCCCAGCGGCCGCGGAGGGGCATTTGGGGACAGCGCTGTCACCTCCTGCCCCGCGGCGAGGGTCCCGCTGTGCCCGGCCGGTCCCTCCGCCCGCCCACGCCTCCGCGCCCTCCACAACGGGGACATTGTCTGGGCCGAGGGTGGGGGGGGGAAGATTTTGCATGAAAAAACCCGACTTTGTGACCACAACAGGGCCCCTCTGTGCCCGGGGCCCCCCCGGAGCGTGGCGTGGGGTGGGGTGCGTCGCAGGGTGACGTCAAAGCGTGGGGCGAGCGCGGAGCAGATGTGAGGGTGGCTTTGAGCGACGATAAAAGCCTCGTTATGCCCGGCCGGCCCCGGGGTGGGGGGGACACACACACACACACCCCCCTGGGGGGGCCACGGGGCGATGGGTGCAGCTGGGTGCTGGTTCGGTGCCGGCTTGGCGCGGTGCTCCCCGGGGGGTTCGGCGCTGACCTGATGGGACACCCCGTTTGGGCTGTCCCCGGAGCGGGTGGCGGGGTGGGGGGGATCCCCCCACTGACGACTCTCCCTCTGCAGCAGGGCGCGGGGTTCAGGTGGGCGTCCCCGAGCTCGTCCCCAGAGGAGCACAGGTAGGGGACAGGGGTCCAGGCCCCGCTGCGGGGGGGCAGGGGTGGGGGGAACACACGCAGGAGCGGGGCTGGGGTCCGTGTCCCAGCGGGTCGGGGCTTGGCCCTGGGGCACCCCCCGGGGGCTGGAAATGGGGCAGGTGAGAGCAGCGATGGGGTCACAGCTCCGGGGGGGGCCCTGACACCCCTGGGCCCCACGGGGACCCAGCCCGACACCCCCGGGACAGGCTGCAGGGCTCGGGAAGAACAACCCGGGGGGGTCCCATCCCTGAGGGGGGGTTCCTGTCCTTGGGGTCCGGCCCAGCACCCAGGAAACCCAAACCCCGAGGCAGCGTTTTGTCAGAGAAGCTCCTGAGGCCCCAGGGGGTGTCGGGGAGCGGGGGGGTGCCAGGGGCTCTGCCTGTCCCTGATCCCCGTGTCCCCCAGGAGGGTGGTGACACTGGAGAAGAAGGCGGAAGAGACCTTCGGCTTCGAGATCCAGGTGGGTGCTGAGCTGAGCCGTGCTGAGCTGAGCTGTGCCGAGCCAAGCTGAGCTGAGCCAAGCCATGCTGAGCTGTGCCGAGCTGAGCCAAGCCAAGCCGTGCCGAGCCGACCTGTGCCATGCTGAGCCGAGCTGAGCTGTGCTGAGCTGAGCTGTGCCATGCTGAGCCAAGCTGTGCCATGCCAAGCCGTGCTGAGCTGAGCCGAGCTGTGCCATGCCAAGCCGTGCTGAGCCGAGCTGAGCCATGCTGATCTGAGCTGTGTCATGCTGAGCTGTGCTGAGCCGTGCCGAGCCATTCTGAGCTGAGCCATGCTGAGCCATGCCAAGCTGTGCCGTGCTGAGCCGAGCTGAGCTGTGCTGAGCCGAGCTGTGCCATGCTGAGCTGACCTGAGCTGTGCCGAGCCATTCTGAGCTGGGCCGTGCTGAGCCGAGCTGTGCTGAGCCGAGCTGTGCTGAGCTGAGCTGAGCTGTGCTGAGCTGAGCTGAGCTGTGCCAAGCCATTCTGAGCTGGGCCGTGCTGAGCCGAGCTGTGCTGAGCCGAGCTGAGCCAAGCTGAGCCGAGCCGTGCCATGCCACGCCGTGCTGTGCTCCCCACCCTTCCAGCCCGCACCTTGCTTTGCATCGAGGGTATTTTTAAGTTGTCTCTGAGCCAGGGTTTATTTTTAGCGCTGATGGAGCTGCCTGGTTACAGAAGCCTCCCCTGGCCGTGACGGGCGGGGGCGGCCGGGGGGGGCCCCGCTTGGGGGGCAGCCACTGGGGGCGAGAGGCCTCCCCCGGGGCCAGGGGGCTGCCCCGAGTCACCCCGCAGCAGTTAAATGCTGCAGTTGTTACCCCGTGGCTGCTGCCTGGGGGGGAACCCCGGGGTCAGGGGGTCCCCGTGCCCCTCACCAGGCCCCCCCGCGCCCCCCCCATTTCAGACCTACGGGCTGCACCACCAGGACAGGAACAGCGTGGAGATGTTCACCTTCGTGTGCCGGGTGCACGGCGGGAGCCCGGCCGAGGCGGCGGGACTCAAGGCCGGTGAGCGCATCCCCGGGGGGGGCCGGGGGGGCCCCGGCAGTGGGGACCGGCATCCCTGAGCCTGTTCCCCCCTCCCCACCCCTCCCCGGCTCCAGGGGACACGATCACGGGGGTGAACGGGCTCAACGTGGAGGGCGTCCGGCACCGGGAGATCGTGGAGATCATCAAGAGCTCAGGCAACGTGCTCCGGTGAGCTGGGGGGGTGCGGGGGGGGCGCGGGGGGGGCCCCCCAGCCCCCCACACTGACGGCTGCTGCCCCCCAGGCTCGACACGCTCTACGGGACGTCCATCCGGAGGGCCGAGCTGGAGGCCCGGCTGCAGTACCTGAAGGTGAGGGGGGGCACGGACTGAGAGGGGGAGCACGGGGGGGACTGGGGACCCCCCCCCAGGGTCTCCTCACCCCCCTCCGCTTCCCCGCAGCAAACACTCTACGAGAAGTGGGGGGAGTACCGCTCGCTGATGGTGCAGGAGCAGCGGCTGGTGCGGGGTGAGTGGGGACCAGGATTGGGAGCGGGGGGGGGGGGCTGGGGGACACCTCACAGCCCCCCCCTGACCCCCCACCCCCCACCCCTTCCCCCGTGTCCCCCCGCCAGGCGTGGTGGCCAAGGACCCCAGCATCTACGACACGCTGGAGTCGATCCGCTGGTGCCTGCAGGGTGAGGGGGGGCTCCCCGGCGGCTCCCCCCGCGCCAGCGCCTGCGGCAGCGACGACTCCCTCTACCAAACCTGCCTCTTCGCCGACGCGCTGGACGGGGACAAGGCTGGGGACAAGGACAGGGACAGCGGGGGGCCAGCACCCCCCCCACCGCGACCCCGGCCGACCCTGGCCCGCAGCGCCAGCCTCAAGTGCAGCGGGGGGCCGGGGGCCGCGGGGCGACTGTGGGCCCGGGCCGGGGACCCCGGGGAGGGGGCGGCCGCCCCCCGTAAGGGCCGACACAGCAGCTTCCACCGGCGGCTGCTCAAGTTCATCCCGGGACTGAACCGGGCGCTGGAGGAGGAGGAGAGTCACCTCTAGCGGGGGCCCCGCCGGCCCCCCCAGGCCTATTTATTTATTTATTGCAAGGGGCTTCGTGCCCCCCCGCCCCACCCCGGCGGCTACTGGAAGGAGCTCAAGGTCAGCCCCGGGGGTCCCGGCTTGGCCCCCGCGGGCCGTGGGGGTCGTGGCACCGAGGGACAGACGCGGGGACCCCCCCGAGGTGGCTCACGAAGCCACCGCTCATCTCAGGAATCGGTGCCCTCCCCACTGAGGGGCACGGGGGGGGGCCCTGCATCCCCCCCCCCCCCCACTCGGGGGGCACGGGGGCTTTTGTACCGCACCGGCGCTTTCGCCAATACAGACTTTTTTGCAGCGGCGTGTGGCTGTGACTTGGGGGGGGGGGGACAGAGCCCCGCGGGGACGGGGACAGGCTGGCTGGGGGGGGCGGGGGGCCGTGTCCCCCGGGGGGGCACCCCATGAGGCTGCACCCCCCACGCTGCCCCCTTTGCCCACCCACCTGCAGCCGGGCTCTAGGCAGGAAGGGCCTTGGGGTGCCCCACGTCACCCCAGCCCCTGCGTGGGGTCCTGGGGACCCCCCCCCCCCCCCCCCCCCCCCCGCCGCCGTGTCCCCCCCACCCCCCCGTGCCGTGGGTCGTGTCCCAGCGCTGCGGGGCCCCGGCCAGGCCCTTCCTGCCCCGTTTCCTCCGGCAGCCGGCGGGAAGCGGGGCCCAGCCCGAGCCCTTCCGGCTGCGGGGGCCGGGGGTGCCCGCGGGGAGCGGGAGGGCACTGGGGTCCCCCCCTTCCCCCCTCCCTGCCCCGTGGCCCCCCAGTCCCACCCAGGCAGCATCCAGAGTCTTGGGGGACACAGAAAACCCCCCCCCGGCTGCTGCAGCGAGCACCCGCTGGGGTGGCCTTGCACGAGGATTCCCTTGCACGAGGATTCCCTTGCACGAGTGTTCTGTGCCTCAGTTTCCCTCTGGCTGCGTGTTCGGGGCGCGCTGGGGAGCCCCCCGGGACCCGGGCGGGGGGGGGTCTGCTGGAGATTTTGGGGATGAGAACCAGGGACGTGCGGGGCTGTGGGTGCACGTGTGTGCATGTGTGTGCTGCAGGGCTGCGTGTGCACGTGTGTGCATGTGTGTGCTGCAGGGCTGCGTGTGCGTGTGTGTGCTGCACATGTGTGCTGCAGAGCTGCCTGTCCACACGTTACATGTGTGTACTTGAGCTGCATGTACATGTATGTGTGTGCTGCAGGGCTGTGTGTGCACAGATGTGTTATGTGTGTGTACTAGAGCCACATGTGTGTGTGTGCATGCTGCAGGGCTGTGGGTACATGTATGTGTATGTGCTGCACATGTGTGCACATGTGTGTGCGCTGCAGGGCTGTGTGTACACATGTGTGCATGTGTGTGTGCTGCAGGGCTGTGTGTACATGTGTGTGCTGCACGTGTGTGTCACAGGGCTGCCTGTGCACACGCATGTTATGTGTGTGTGTACTAGAGCCACATGTACATGTGTGTGTGTACTGCAGCACTGCGTGTACACATGTGTGCTGCATGTGTATGCTGCAGGGCTGCCTGTGCACACGCATGTTACACGTGTGTGTACTAGAGCCGCACATACATGTGTGTGCCATGGGGCTGCCTGCGCACACGCGTGTTACACGTGTGTGTACTAGAGCCACACGTACATGTGTGTGCTGTGAGGCTGCCTGCGCACACGCGTGTTACACGTGTGTGTACTAGAGCCGCACGTACATGTGTGTGCCATGGGGCTGCCTGTGCACACGCGTGTTACACGTGTGTACTAGAGCCACACGTACATGTGTGTGCCATGGGGCTGCCTGTGCACACGCGTGTTACACGTGTGTACTAGAGCCGCACGTACATGTGTGTGCCATGGGGCTGCCTGCGCACACGCGTGTTACACGTGTGTGTACTAGAGCCGCACGTACGTGCGTGTGCGTGCCGCGAGGCTGCGGGTGCACACGCGTGTGCCGCGTGCCTGTGCGTGTGACGGGGCCCGGCCGCCTCCCGCCGCCTCCCGCCTTGTCCCGGTTCCAGGCCGGCTCCGGGCTTGGACATTTATGGTCCGGCCGCCGGGGCCGCGGGCGCAGCCGCTGCCGGTGTCGGGGCTCCCCGGCCCCGTCACGGGACCCCCCCGGCAGCTGCCGCCCCACGCGCAGCTTTTTTTAGCCCCGACCTGCGGCTGCGTGTGCCCGGGGCTGGGCGGGCGCCGGCGGGACACCGGGCACCGGCTGCGGGAGCGGCCCGGGAACGCCCCGAGCGGCCTCTCGGTACCGACAAGGAGCAGGGAGCCAGCGCCGGCCGTGGGCACCCCGACACCCCCCGGCCGTGGGCACCCCGACACCCACCCAGCCCCAACCATCCTGGGGCCAGCGGGAAGGGCTGGCTGGTGGCCACCGTGTCCCCGAGTCCTCACCGGGGTGTTGGGGCGGATCCGGCACCCCGGGGCCGGTGCGAACCGGGGCTCCCCCCGTGCACCCCCGTGGCCTTGCCAGGGTGACCGGGCTCGGGTTTCCTCCCCCGGGGCCGGGCCTGGGCCCCGCGGCCTCTCCCGGGGTACAGCTACTCCCGGTGCGGGGGCCGCCGGCGTCACCCTCCTGCCTCCGGTGGCACCGGCACCGGCACCGAGCGAGGGGGCTGCGCCGGCCACGCTCCGGGACCCCCGACGGCTCCGGGACCCCCGGCCTGACCCTGTCCCGGGGGGCTCCTGGCCGGACCCCCCGGACTGGCACCGGCTGCAGCCCCGGGCCGAGCCCCGGTACCGGTCGCGCCGCTCGCGGAGTGCGGGGACCCCCAGAGATCCCGGTCGAGCCCCGGGGGATCCCCCGCGGGGGCGGCCCCGGTGATGCCGCGGGATCCCGGGGACGTCAGCGGCCAGGTGTGACGTCACGGGGCCCCCGCCTGGGGCGGGCGGGGCGCGGCGGCGGGAGCCGGGGCCGGAACGAGGTAACGGGCGGCGGGAGGAGGCGGCACCGTCACCCCCGGTGCCTCTGTGCCCCCCCCGGGCTCCCGGTGCTGCACCCCAGGTCCGCTCCGGTGCCGGGCGCTCCCCCCCCACCTCCCCCGCCCGCCGCTCCTCGCGGGGCCGGGGGGGTCCCGTGAAGCCGGGCAGGGTCCCGGTACCGGGGGTACCGACGCCCCGGGGATGATGGGCCAGTGCCCGACACGTACCCCCCGGCGGGGCCGTGCCGGGGGGGGCTCTGCCACTGCAGGGGGCATTGCTGGGGGGGCACTAACGGGGGGGAATAACGGGGGGGGAGTAACGGGGGGGAGTAACGGGGCTGCCAACCCGGGGGGAACGACCGGGCACGGCGGGCCGGGTCCCCCAAGACCCCCAGTTCGCCGCCGGGAGCGGGTACGGGAGGGTACCGGGTCGGGTACCGGGGGGTGTCAAGGGCACCGGGGGTTAGCGAGGGTTTACCGAGGGGTGCCGGGAGGGTACCGGAGGGTGCCGGGGGGGTACCGGCTCCCTCTCCGCCCACCCCTCGCCCTCCCGCCGGCCCGGCCCGGGCTGAGCTCATCTTTCCAGCCCGCGGGCGCCGTTCCCGGCGCTGGGCGCCCGCCAGCACCCGCCGCTCTTCTCTTTCCATCGGCCCCGCCAGGGTCTCCCCGCCGGGACCGGGCGGAGGGAGACCGGGGGGACCGGCACCGGGGCCACTGAGCACCGGAGATACCGGCTCATATGGGGACTGGGCATAGCGGCACCAGGAATGGGGGCACCGGGGATGGGGGGAGCACCGAGGGGGCACCGGAGGTGGGAGAATCAGAGATACCGGCACCGAGAGGGCACCGGGGATGGGGGCACCGGAGACACGCGCACCGAAAGGACACGGGGATGGGGGCACCGAGGGGGCACCGGGGATACCGGCACCGAGGGGCCACCGGGGATGTCAGCACCGAGGGAGCACCGGGGGTGGGAGCACCGGCGATACGCGCACCGAGAGGACAGCGGGATGGTGGTACCGGGGACGGGGGCACCGAGGGGGCACCGGGGATACCGGCCCCTGCCCGTCCCGGCTCGCCGCTCGTCCCGGTGCCGGCACCGGGGCCTCAGTCCCGTCGTTCCTCCCCCCCCCCGCCTCCCCATCGCCGCTGCCGGCGGCCCCGGGAGCCCCGGAGGTGGCGGGGGGGAAGGGGGGGGGGGCGGGGGGCGCCCGCGCTATTTTTAGCCGGGGCCGCGCGGGTATTTTTAGCGCGGGCGCCGCGGTTGCGTCAATGGAACCCCGCGTGCGTCACGGCCACGCCCCCGCCGGAACCGCCCCCCCCGCGCCTTCTACGGCGCCGCCGTGCGTCACGGGCCCGCGCGCCGCCCCGCGCGTCACCGAGCGCTTAAGAGAAAGTAGTGGCGGGGCCGGAGCCCGGTGGAGCGGCGGCACCGGAGCGGGCACCCGGGTACGGGGAGCACCGGGGGCGGGATGGCCGCGGGGGGTGCGCGCACCGGGAGGTGCACGGGGTCCGGTGGCACCGGGGGCTCAGGGCGGTGGGCGTCCTGGAAAGTGCAGGGGGTCGGGCGTCCCGGTGGCACCGGGGTGGGAAGAACCGGGTCGGGCGTCCCGGTGGCACCGGGGTGGGGGGAGAAGCGGGTCGGGCGTCCCGGTGGCACCGGGGGCTCAGGGCGGTGGGCGTCCTGCAAAGTGCAGGGAGGCGGGTGTCCCGGTGGTACCGGGCGGGGAAGACCCGGGTCGGGTGTCCCGGTGGTACCGGAGAGGCAAGTCGCAGCGGGTGTCCTGCAAAGCGCGTGGAGTCGGGTGTCCCGGCGGTACCGGGTGGGGTGTCCCGGTAGCATCGGGGACTCAGGGCAATGGGCGTCCTGCAAAGCGCGTCGGGTGGCACCGGGGGGAGCCGGATCGCGTGTCCCGGTAGCACCGGGGAGAACCGGATCGGGCGTCCCGGGGAGAAGCGGGTTGGTCTTCGCGGCGGGAGCCGGGTGGGGTGTCCCGGTAGTACCGGGGGCTCGGGGCGTCCTGCACAGTGCGTGGGGTCGGGCGTCCCGGTGGCACCGGGGGAGCGGGGGGTCCCGGTGGAAGGGACCGGTCGGTGTCCGCCGTGCGGGGCTGGCCCTCGGGGGTACCCGGTAGCACCGGGGAGAGCTCGGGGAGGGGGGAGGCGCACCGGGCAGGGACAGGCAGAGCGAGGGGTCCCGAGGAGCGCCCGACGCCGGGCTCCGGGAGGAGCCGTGCAGGACCGGGAGCCGTTTCGGGGGGGGGGGGCGGGCAGAGACACCCCCAAAGCGGGCAGCGCCCCGGGAGCCCCGAGCAGAGCGGTCACGGAGCCGGAACAGGCAGCACCGTGCGGGCAGGAGCGGGCAGGCAGCACCGGGGACAAGGCGGTGCGGGAGCACGGGGGACGTCGCGGTGCAGGCAGCACCGTGCAGGCAGCGCGGGGGGGGCAGAGCAGTGCGGGCAGCACCGGGGGCATGGCGGTGCGGGCAGCACGGTGCGGGCAGCACCGGGGGCATGGCGGTGCGGGCAGCACGGTGCGGGCAGCACCGGGGGCATGGCGGTGCAGGCAGGCTCCCCGCTGCCCGCACAGGCCTGGCAGCGGCCGCGCTTTGGCAAGGCAAGGCAGCAGGTGCCGGCAGGGAGGTGGGCAGCGTTCCCCCCCCGCCCCCCCCCCGGCGCTGCCGGCTGCTCTCGCCCGCCCGCGGTCCAGGGCCCGGTGCCAGGGGCTGCCACCAGCCTCCAGGCCTGGGCACGGGCAGCTGCCTGCACTCCCAAATGAGGAATCTGCAATTAGCGCCCGGGCCGTGGGCAGCGTGGGGGCTGCCGCCGGAATTTGTGCCCGGTCCCACGGGGGGGTTCGTGGCAGGGGGGACCCCAAACGCCGCCAGCGCCTGGGTGAGGGCAAAAGGATTTGAATAAGGAAGCGGCGACCGCGCCGGCCGCTGCCCGCTGCTGCCAGACAAACCCCGCGCCGGGCCGGCGGGAAGCGTCGAGGCTTTGCATGGCCCGGCCGGGATTTGCAGCCGGGATTTGCATGTGGGTGAGGAAAGCAGAGCCAGTGTCCCCCCCGCCATGTCCCCAGCGCAGCCTCGTGTCCCCTGGAGGGGGGGGCCAGGAGGCAGCTGGGGGGTCACCCTCCCCTCTGAACCCACCGCCTGAGCCCGGCCCAGCCCCGCTCCCCAGCAGACGGGCACAAACCCCCCCCCCGGGGCACCGGGAGAGGGCTGGGGGTCGATGCCACCCAGTGGGTGCCAGGGCTGGACCCACGCTGGGTATTTTTAAACGCGGCTCCCAGGGCGGGTATCGACTTTCTGGGCGCCGGCAAAAGCTGCTCGGACTTGGCCGGGGGAAGCCGGGGGCCGGCGCTGAGCTGGCAGCGGTGCTGTGCCGGGGCTGCGGCGGCCAGGGGCCAGGCACGACGTGACCTTTAAAGGTCTGCAAGATGAATTACATTATCATCTTGCCACCGGGGTCACTCCTGGCTTGGCTTTCAGCTGGACCCGGGACTCCGGCGAGGTCTTACGTGCGGCCGGATCTGTGCCGGGGGGCTGCAGGGCCGGGGGGGCGGCTCTGGCTGCGTTTGCTTTTCCGAAAGGCTTCGAAACGGGTTGTGGGGGGAGAGTGGGACCCTCGAGCTCTGGTTCAGCCCCGGCTCCGTCTTCCCCCGGCCGGGCTCGGGAATCCACCGGCCACATTCCTCCCTCCTTGCCTTTCGGCGGCTTTGCTAAGCCAGCGTTTTGGGGAATGTCCTTTGCGCCCATTGGCTGGGCGTGACCTTTCCCAGGGCCGCCGGCAGCTCCGGGGGTCCCACTCCGGCAGGAGGGGGATCCCGGGGAAGCCCCCGCGGTTCTCACCCCGTCTCATGGGGCCGGAGAGGCCGCGGGGGGCGGTGGGTGGGCGCGGTGGCGGGGTCCCCGCTGACGCCCCGCTCTCCCCGCAGAGATGCCCTGCATCCAGGCGCAGTACGGCACAGCGGGCGCTGGCCCCTGCGAGCGCTGCCCGGCCGAGCTGCTGAGCCCCGACGGTGGCCGCTTCCCCATGGAGGTGGCCGGAGCGGATCTGGCGGCCGCCCCCGCCCTGCCCAGCTTCAGCACCTTCATGGAGGGTTACGCCGGCGAGTTCGACGCCTTCCTCTACCAGCTGCCGGCCGGCAGCCAGCCCACCGCCGCCTTCAAGCTGGAGGACTTCCAGGTGTACGGCTGCTACCCCGGCGCCTTCGGCGGGCAGCCGGACGAGACCCTCTCCTCCAGCGGCTCGGACTGTTACGGCAGCCCCTGCTCCGTCCCCTCGCCCGCCACGCCGGGCTTCCAGCCGCCCCAGGCTGCGGGCTGGGAGGGCTCCTTCGGGGCTTACTCGCCCCCCCCGAACTACGAGGGCGGGCGGCCCTGGGCTGAGCCGGCCAAGGGCGGTGGGTCGCAGCCCCCCTTCTTCGCCTTCGGCCCCCCAGCGCACAGCCCCGGCGGGGCCGCCGGGACCCTGAAGGGACAACCAGGCCCCTCGCCCCGCCTGGACCCGCGGCTGCTGGACACAGACGCCTTCGCCCTGGGCCAAGGTTCCTCCGGGGGCTTCGCTGGGCTGCCCCTGGCCCCCCCCCTCGCCACTGCTGGAGGGGCCGGCGCTGGCCCCCGCCAAGGCGCGCAGCCCCGGGGCGGGCGAGGGCCGCTGCGCCGTCTGCGGGGACAACGCGTCCTGCCAGCACTACGGCGTGCGCACCTGCGAGGGCTGCAAGGGCTTCTTCAAGGTAAAGGGAACCCCCCGCCTCTCCCCTTCACCCCAACCCGCTGCCGGGATGTTCCCACAATGCTTTGCAGCAGCGGGAGGATGCTGCGGGTCACCCCGGGGAGGGGCAGGGCAGGGAGCGCGGCCCCGGGAGCCCTCTCCCCGCGGACGCGGAGCCGGATGCCGGGCTGGAGCGGGAGGCAGGGGTGGACAGAAGGGCTTTTGTTCGGCGGCTCAGCGCCCCGGGCTGAGCTTGGGCCGCTCCTTCCCCGCCCGCAGCGCACGGTGCAGAAGAACGCCAAGTACATCTGCCTGGCCAACAAGGACTGTCCCGTGGACAAGCGGCGGAGGAACCGCTGCCAGTTCTGCCGCTTCCAGAAGTGCCTGGCCGTCGGCATGGTCAAAGAAGGTACCGGGGTCCTGTCCTGGGGGGGGGGGGGGCGGGGGTCCCAGCAGGAGCGTAGTCAGGGAGGGCTCCGCCGGGCTGCGCTGAGGACAAACATACTCATCGCATGTCCCTCACCGCAGTGGTCCGGACCGACAGCCTGAAGGGGCGGCGGGGCCGGCTGCCCTCCAAGCCCAAGCAGCCGCCGGACGCGTCCCCCGTCAGCCTCATCACCTCCCTGGTGCGGGCGCACATCGACTCCGTCCCCAGTGCCACCAAGCTCGACTACTCCAAGGTAGGGCCGGGTACCAGCCCCACGCCCTCCCCGGGGTCACGCCGAGGCCGGATTCTGACCCCGTCGCCATCCCCGTGGCAGTTCCAGGAGTCGGCGCCGTGCCAGTTCGAGAAGGAGGATTCGGTGGACGTGCAGCAGTTTTACGACCTGCTCACCGGCTCCATGGACGTCATCCGCAAGTGGGCTGAGAAGATCCAGGGCTTCGCCGAGCTGCCCAAGGAGGACCAGGACCTGCTGCTGGAATCAGCCTTCCTCGAGCTCTTCATCCTGCGCCTGGCATACCGGTGAGCCCTGGCGCGGCGTGGAGGGGAGCCCGGGGCCGTGCCGGGGGTATAGGGGGGGTTTGACCCCGTGGTTGTCCCCGCAGCTCCAAGCCGGAGGAAGGGAAACTCATCTTCTGCAACGGGGTGGTGCTGCACCGCCTGCAGTGCGTGCGGGGCTTCGGCGAGTGGATCGACGCCATCCTCGAGTTCTCGCAGAGCCTGCACCGCATGAGCGTCGACGTCCCCTCCTTCTCCTGCCTCGCCGCCCTCGTCATCATCACAGGTGGGACCCCCCCGCCATGGTCCCCACCCCACCGCTGGGCCCCTTTCCCCACCCGGCGGCCATCACCTTGGCCTCACACCTCTGTTCCCCGCCCCGTCCCCATCCCCTCCGCAGACCGCCACGGGCTGAAGGAGCCGAAGCGGGTGGAGGAGCTGCAGAACCGCATCGTGGGCTGCCTGAAGGACCACGTGGCCGCGGCGGGGGCCGAGCCGGGCCGCCCCGGCTGCCTCTCCAAGCTGCTGGGCAAACTGCCCGAGCTGCGCAGCCTCTGCACCCAGGGCCTCCAGCGCATCTTCTACCTGAAGCTAGAGGACCTGGTGCCCCCCCCGCCCATCGTCGACAAGATCTTCATGGACACGCTGCCCTTCTGACCCCCCCCCTGCCTCCACCGGGGACACCTGGATCGCCCCCGGGGACGCTTGGGTCCCCCCCTCAGATGCCTGGGTCCCCTTGGGGACACCCAGGTCCCCCCATGTGCCTTCACGGCACCGGGCACAGACGCACAGCAGCCCCGGTGCCATTCCCCCCCCCTGGGGGGGGCATCGCCGGCGCGGTGCTCCCCTTCTCCCCTGTAAAAATGCCCCCGTTGTAAATAGCGAGCGGCCGGGTCCTGTACAGAGCGGGGAGCGCGGGGACAGGGAGGGGGCTCCAACCCCCCCAGCCTCGTCCCCCTCCCCTTTATATTTTTTCTTTTTTTTTTTTTCTCCTCTTTTGGCCATTTTCTGTATATAAACTTGTACGTACACTGAGAACCATTGAAATCTCTCATGCATCCCCCCCCCGCCGTTACTAATATCATCTATATTTAATAGAGGGTGATTTGAGGGGGGGTGGCTGGGCACAGCCGCGGCGCCGGAGCCGCACGTTGCCCACGCTGCTGCCCTTGAACCGTCACTCACCCCCGCGGCGGCGGCTGCCACGGCCCCGCACCTGTCGCCCGCCTGATTTATCCTCCCCAAAATAACCGGGAAGCGTGACCGCGTCCCCCGCCGCGTCCCCAGGGACGTGGCCATTGGCAGGGTCAGCCGTGGGGGGGGAGCTGGGGGTGTGTGTGATGGTGGTCGGGGTCCCCATCCCCACTGGTGACAGGGTGGGGGGCCCGGGGTGGGGTAGGGGACACGCCAGGCTGGCGTTGTCCCCTGGCTTGTCCCCTTCCTCTGGCCAGGGACAGCCTGGCCCTGGAGCAAATGTTAATGGGGACACCAAGGGCCGGCGCTGAACAAGGGCCACATTGAGGCGCTGGGCCGGGGGGGGCCCTGTGGCGGCGAACAACAAGGGCCCCTCTGTCCCCTGTCCCCCCCCCCGCCCCCCTCCGCCACCCACCCCCGCCATGGGGAGAGCGCTGACGCACGGCGGGGCCGTGGCCAGGGGGTCGGTCTGTGGGGGGCCAGGAGAGCTTCCCCCCCCCCACGGGGATGTGGGGGGCACAGGGTGGGCTACCAGCGTGGGCCAGGAGTGGCCGTGCCACACTGTGCCATGTCACAGCTCAGCACCCGCCTGTCCCACCGCCCGTCCCGGTGCTGACCCCCCACCCCAAAGCCACCAGGAGGCCACCGGCTGCGTTGGAGCGGGGGTGGCGGGTCCCTGCCCCCTCCCCGCAGCACAGGACTGGCCTCTGCCCACCTTGTCCCTGTCCCCAGCCCCTTGGCAGGGGCGGCTGCAGAAGGGACAGGGACGATGGTGCCAGCAGAGCCAGGTAAAAATAACCCCGCGGCCGGCTCCAGCCATGCCGCTTGCCCCGGGGCCGCACGGCACAGACACGTGTGTCACGGCGTGTGCCCGGCCCTCGGCCCGGTGACACCCCGCAGCCGCAGCCCTCCCTGCGATTCGCACCAGGACTCGTGTCCCCGTGGCAGCGGGGGTGGCCTGATGCCGAGACTGGTCAGGGGACACTGGCGTGGCACGAGGCCGGTGCCCAATGTCCCCATGGTGTCCCCAGTGTCCCTTTCTCCAGTATCCCCAGTGCCCCATGTCCCCCTGTCCCTTGTGTCCATTATGTCCCCCTGTCCCCAATGTCCCTTTCTCCAGTATCCCAGTGCCCCATGTCCCCGTGTCCCCCCGTCCTTTGTACCCATACGTCCCCCTGCCCCCCATGCCCCTGTGGTCCCACGTCCTTGTGTTCCTGCTTTCCCCCTGTCCCCCCTATTCGTGTTCCCCTTGTCCCGGTGGCCCCGTGTCTGCATGTTAATCCCCTTGTCCCCTGGGGCCGCGTCCCCCACCCCGTCCTGGCCCATGGCGCTGCGGGGGTCACTGGGGGTCACCGGGGGTCACGGCGCCCCCCGCCCCGCTGCAGTACCGCCGCGGAGCCTCCAGCCCAGGGGGCGCTGTGCGCCCGGGAGCGCCCCCTCGGGGCAGTGAGCCGCTCTGCGCCGCCACAGCCCCCAGCTCTATGGTGCCCCTTCCCGGAACGAACCAAGCGGGCGGAGGCGCGGGGGGAACGACCGGCGGAACGCGAACGGCCATTCAGCCCCCGGGGCTGCACCGCGGTGGGGGACGGCATCGGTGGGCGCAGCTGGAACGGTGCGAGGTGTAGATTGAGGGAACGCAGCGGCGGCGGCGGGAGACGCCGCCACTTCGATAGACGGTAAGTCCCGACCCCCCCATGCAGATGGGCTGCCCCACCTCCCTCCTCCCCGCGGTCAGATGGTCGGGCCCGGGCGGTGAGTGCGGGCCCGGCCGGCGGCCCGGGGGGGGCCGGGGTCCCGGGAGAGGGTGAGGGGGGCCGGGACCGCGGGGGTAAGGGGGGCTGAGGTCCCGGGAGAGGGTGAGGGGGGGCCGGGGCCCTGGATGAAGGCGGCTGGGGCCGGGGTGGGCCGGGGCCCTCGAGGCTGAGGGGGGGCCTGGGGCTCTTGGGGTGTGTGTGGGGGTCGCAGCGGGACTCCTGGGTTCTTGTGGGGTATTGGGGGGCCCGGACCGCGACCCCTGGACCACTGTGATGTGGGGGGGTCTGTATCGGGACTCCTGGGTCTCTGTGGGATGTGAGGGGGCCAGAGCAGGACACTGGGGGGTCGAGGGGCGCCCGGACTGGGACATCTGGGTCCCTGTGGGGTGGGGGAGGGCACACACGGGGACACCAGAGTCCCCGGGGGTGGGTGAAGGGAGCGGCTGTTACCCAAGCAGGGGCACAACTAACCCCCCCTGCCCCCCAACACCTTTCTTTCCCCCGCAGGATCTGTCGTTGTGCCCCCCCCAGAGCCACCCCCGCCATGAACTGCCGCGCGGAGGTGCTGGAGGTGTCGGTGGAGGGGCGGCAGGTGGAGGAGGCCATGCTGGCGGTGCTCCACACCGTCCTGCTGCACCGCAGCACCGGCAAGTTCCACTACAAGAAGGAGGGCACCTACTCCATCGGCACCGTGGGCACCCAGGACGTGGACTGCGACTTCATCGACTTCGCCTACGTCCGCGTCTCCTCTGAGGAGCTGGACCGGGCCCTCCGCAAGGCCGTGGGGGAGTTCAAGGTAAGGGAGCCCTGCGGGGACCCGGCAGGGCCGAAAGCGGGAGCTTAAAAACGTGTGGGCTGTGCCGCGGCCTCGCCGGCGAGGGGAAGGTGAATCCCTGGCCCCCCCTGAGCCGCGTGCTCTCTCTCCGCAGGACGCGTTGCGCAACTCGGGCAGCGACGGGATGGGGCAGATCTCCCTGGAGTTCTACCAGAAGAAGAAATCGCGCTGGCCCTTCCCGGATGAGTGCATCCCCTGGGAGCTGTGGACCATCAAGGTGAACGTGGTGAACCTGGCTAACGAGCAGGAGCGGCAGATCTGCCGGGAGAAGGTGGGCGAGAAGCTTTGCGAGAAGATCATCAACATCGTGGAGGTGATGAACCGCCACGAGTACCTGCCCAAGATGCCCACCCAGTCGGAGGTGGACAACGTCTTCGACACCAGCCTGAAGGACGTGCAGCCTTACCTGTACAAGATCTCCTACCAGATCACGGACTCCCTGGGCACCTCGGTCACCACCACCATGCGCCGGCTCATCAAGGACACGCTGGCTCTGTAGCACCGGGTGCCAGCGAGGCAGGTTCACCCTCTGGGACAGCGTCGCCGCTCGGATCCCTCCTCTCCACCTCCAAAAAGCCTCTGCAAGGAGCTTGGACGTGGCCTGGCCCTTAATTGGGGGGGTTGCTGCTGGTTTGGTTTGCGCCGCGTCCTGGAGAACCGGCTCGGCAGCTCCCGGTTTGGCTGAGGGATGGTGAGTCCTGGGGGTGGGAGGTGCTGGTCGGCGCCTGTGGCATCAGCGCTGGGCTCGCAGCCCGGCAGATCGGCCCGGAGTGGGGGCACGTGCCACCCGAACCCCCTCCCGCCGTGCCAGCAGCCGCTCCAACTCGCTCTGCGTGGCACAGCCAGTCCCACGTCACCGTGTGTCCCCCCGCCCCACCTCGGTGGCACCCCCGGGGCTGAGCCGCTTCCCCGCGGGGCCCGGAGCTGCACTCGCTGCCTCCTCTGCGGCAAAAATAAAAGTATTTCTCCTTCCACATGGAATTTGGTCACATCCTGGCAGTTGAGGGGGTAGTGGGGTGGGGGACAGGCCTCTGCACCCCTCCACAGCACCGAGGGAGGGGGCAAAGCTGCTTTCCCCACCCCGGGGGGGGCATCTGCTGGGCACCAGCGTCTCGGCAGAGCGAGGGGGGCCACGCGGGCGGCGAAGACGGTCCCTGACATCACTTAAACCCTCCCTGTCTGTCGCCGCACGCCCCGCACTCCGCTCCCGGGAGGAAGAGGAGGAGGAGGAGGAGGAGATGAACGCCACGCTGGCCCAGGCCAGCGCCCGGGGGGACACGTGGGTGGCCCAGGCCACCCAAATCGCCGTCGTCCTGGTGCTCTGCCTCACCGTCGCCTTCGCCATCTTCTTCCTCGGCTGCAACCTGCTGCTGCAGGCGGAGAGTCTGGCGGCCGCCCCGGCGCAGGGCGAGCGGCGCCTGTCCCGCGAGGCCGAAGGGGCCACCGAGGGCGTGTAGGGACCAGCCCCAGCCCAGCGGACGGACAGACAGACAGACGGATGGACGGACGGCAGCATCTTTGCCTGCGGCATCTTCGGTGGCGCTTGGCGATGGAGCGGGACGGCGCTGGGGGCTGCAGCGTCCCTGGCTTGTACGGATGGATTAAAAGGCAACGGGGGCCGGTCCTGGGCCGGGTCAGGATGCGGCCATGGGCGCGGCGGTGCTGGTAATCCCCCCCCGAGAGGATTAGGGGAAACTTTTATTCCCCGTTTCGGGGTTAATCCCTGGGCTGGGGGGGCAGGCTCGGGGAGGGAGGTCAGGCACCTGCCCTGCGTGGGGGCCTCATCCTGCCCCTCTGCGCTGCGGCTGCGGGGAGGGCTGGGGCCACATCCTGCCCCTCCCAGCCCTTCAGACCCCCCCTCAGCTCACAGGGGGTCCCCAGGGCCCCCGTCCTGCCCCTCCGTGCCCCCTTTGCTCTGCCCCAGGGTGTGCTCAGGCCTCATCCTGCCCCTCCATCCCCCTTTTTCCTTTGCTCCCGGGGCCGCATCCTGCCCCTCCGCCCCTCCTGCAGCCCCTCCCTGCCCTAAGCTGCTCCCAATCCCCCCGCAGCTGCTGGCACTGAGGTGAAATGGGGCCGCCCCACCCCGGAGCAGGGCTGGTGATGTGGGGGGGGCTTCCACCCCCCCCAAGCGGGCCCGCCCCCCCCCTTAATCCCACAGCTTTAATAACACCACCGCAAAGCCCTGCTTAAGGGTCTGGTCGCTGCGCCTATGCGCCCCCCCCAACCCCGGGACATGGGACCCCCAGCATGGGGGGGGCTCCCCAGATGCCTGGACCCCCTCTGTGCCCCCCAGTCCCCCCCAAAAGCAAGCAGTGGCCATGTAAAAGATTCCATATATTTCACATGTACAAAAAGTCACGGGGGAGAGAGGAGGGTCCGGGGTGGGGGGGTTTTTCTGGGGTGGGGGGCACCATCCTGCTGCCCCCCACCGCCCCCACCCCGGCCTGGCTTTGGTCCCTTTTTTTTTGGCAATTAGTGTTCACATCAGTGGTCAAAGTGACGAGCGCGGGGGGGGCCCCGTGGTCTCCGTGGCAGGATGGGGGCTCTGGGGTGATTAACCCCCCCCCCCCGGGGACGAGGGGACCCCAACGGGGAGGGGGCACCCCATGGGTCAGCCACCGGCGCTGGGCCCCCACCGCGGCCTGAGGCAGGATTTGGCCTCTGCTGGGGGCTGACTTGGGGTGGGGGGGGTGGGTCCAGGCCACGAGTTCCCCCCCCACCAGGTGAGGGGGGGGACATGGTGACAGCGCCTGTGAGTCTGGGCGAGGACAGCGGCACGGGCTGTCCCTGTGTGGGACGGGGCCCTCCCGTCGGAGCTGGGGGGCGCAGAGCAGGGTGAGGAGGGGAAACTGAGGCAGCCTGGCCGCCACAGCCCCCCCCCGTGCCCCCCCCCCCCCCACCCTGCCCGGGGTCCTTACCCTCGCTCGGCTACAGGCGGATCCACCTGCGGGCTGTGGGGCAGAAGGGACAGTGTCAGGGGAACCCCTAGGTGACCCCCTCGGGGCTGGGCCTCCAGGCTGGGACCCAGTAGTGTACTGGGACCCAGTAGTGTACTGGGACCCAGTACTGGGGTCTGGTATTGCACCAGGACCCTGCTCTGGGATCCCGTACTGCACTGGGACTCCACACTGGGATCCAGTATTGCACTGGGACCCCCCCCCACTGCAGCCAAGCCACCCCCCCCCTCATGCTGGAAACCCAGCCCTGCGTCAGGACCCTCCCTGGGACCCTGCCCTGCTCTGGGATCCAGTGCCGGGACTCAGCCTGCAGGGGGATCTGTGCTGGGATCCAGTTCTGCACTGGGACCCTGCACTGGGACCCTGCACTGGGACCCTGCACTGGGACCCTGCACTGCATCAGAGACCCCACTGGAAACCCAGCTCTGTGCCGGGACCCTGCACTGGGATCCTGTGCTGGGATCCAGCACCTGGATCCTGTTCTGGGATCCAGCCTTGCACTGAGATCCTGCACCAGGATCCTGTGTCAGGATCCAGCCTTGTGCCGGGACCCTGCACTGGGATCCTGTGCCAGGATCTTGTGTCAGGATCCAGCTTTGTGCCAGGATCCTGTGTTGGGATCCAGCACTGGGATCCTGTGCTGGGATCCAGCCTTGTACGAGGATCCAGCACTGGGATCTTGTGTCAGGATCCAGCATTGGGATCCTGTGTCAGGATCCAGCACTGGGATCCTGCACTGGGATCCTGTGTCAGGATCCATCTTTGTGCTGGGATCCTGCGCTGGGATCCAGCCTTGTACCAGGATCCAGCACCGGGATCTTGTGTCAGGATCCAGCTTGGTGCTGGGATCCAGCACCGGGATCCTGCGCTGGGATCCAGCCTTGCACCAGGCTCCGCCCCAGGACCCTGCTGCGGGGTGACAGCATGCGGGGAGGGGGACGTGCAGGAGGGGACATGCGGGGCCAGAGGAGGGTGGGGGGGCGGATCCGGTGGGATCTGGAGGGGGGATCCGGGGGGATCCGGGGGGGCCGGGCATGCAGGCAGTACCTGGGCGCTAACAGCTGGACTCGTCGTGGTGGGACGGGTCGCAGAAGAAGCGCGAGCCCCGCTTGGCAGTGCGGGCCGTGAAGGGGACGCTCTTCAGCGCTGCAGGGGGGGCACGGTGGGGGGGGCCGGGGGGTGGACAGGGACACATCAGCCCCTCCCCGTACACGGGCGGGGACCCAGGTGTCCGGGCGGGGGGGGCAGCGGGGGCCGTACCGGTGATGATGTCCTCGATGGTGCCGTCCTTGCCCTCGTAGACGGGCCGGTGGTCCTTGGCCTGGCGCCGCCGCAGCTCCGCGATCAGCTCCTGCTGCTGCCACTTGTTGCACTGCTGGTGGGGGGTGGGGGGGGCACAGGGGTCTCAGCGTGTCCCCTCCGTGTCCCTGTCACCCCCCAGCCCACCCCTGTGCCCCCCACCCCAAGCTCACCTTCTCCTGCTTCTTCGCCTCCTGCGCCAGCAGCTTCTCCCTCATCACCTCCTCCTGCTTCTTCCGCGTCTCGTTCTCCTGCTCCGCGTCCTGCCGGGGCGAGGGGGTGGCGATAGGAGCCCACCCCCCTGCACCGCTGTCCCCCCCGCCCCGCTGTCCCCCCCCCAGCCCCTCCTCACCTTGTAGGAGCGGATGAACCGGGCAAAGACCGGGAAGAAGACGGACGGGGGGGTCGTCTTGGGGCTCTCGCCAAAATATCGCACCACGGTGTTGTAGGCGTCCTGGAGCGGGGGCCAGGGCCGTCAGCGAGGGGCTGCACGGGCCGCCCGGCACGAGGGGCGTGCGAGGCACACGAGGGGCGTGCAGAGACCAACACACACGAGGGCCATGCAAAGCAAGACAGGAGAGCACGAGGAGCGTGCAGATTAAGGCGTGCGTGACATGGCATGCACGAGGATCGTGCAAATCAAGATGTACACAAGGGCCGTGCAAAGCAAGACGTACATGAGGGCCGTGCAAAGCAAGACATACACAAGGATCATGCAAATCAAGATGTACACAAGAGCCGTGCAAATCAAGACAGGAGAGCACAAGGGCCGTGCAAATAAAGACAGGAGAGACAAGGGCTGTGCAAATCAAGGCGTACAAGAGGATTGTGCAAATCAAGGCGTACAAGAGGATTGTGCAAATCAAGGCGTACAAGAGGATTGTGCAAATCAAGACATACATAAGGGTTGTGCAAATCAAGACGTACACAAGAGCTGTGCAAATCAAGACAGGAGAGCACAAGGGCCGTGCAAATAAAGACAGGAGAGCACAAGGGCCATGCAAATCAAGGCGTGCAAGAGGATTGTGCAAATCAAGACATACACAAGGATCGTGCAAATCAAGATGTACACAAGAGCCGTGCAAATCAAGATGTACACAAAGATCATGCAAATCAAGACATACACAAGGGCCGTGCAAATCAAGACAGGAGAGCACAAGGGCCGTGCAAATCAAGATGTACACAAGGATCGTGCAAATCAAGACGTACACAAGAGCTGTGCAAATCAAGACAGGAGAGCACAAGGGCTGTGCAAATCAAGGCGTACAAGAGGATTGTGCAAATCAAGACATACATAAGGGTTGTGCAAATCAAGACATACACAAGAGCTGTGCAAATCAAGACAGGAGAGCACGAGAGCCGTGCAAATCAAGACATACACAAGGATCATGCAAATCAAGACGTACACAAGAGCCGTGCAAATCAAGAAGGAGAGCACGAGAGCTGTGCAAATCAAGGCATGCAAGAGGATTGTGCAAATCAAGACATACATAAGGGTTGTGCAAATCAAGACGTACACAAGAGCTGTGCAAATCAAGACAGGAGAGCACGAGAGCCGTGCAAATCAAGGCGTGCAAGAAGATTGTGCAAATCAAGACACACATAAGGGTTGTGCAAATCAGGACGTACACGAGGGCCGTGCAAAGCAAGGCGTGCGTGACACGGCGCGTGCGAGGCCCGTGGGCGCCGCGGCCCTCACCCCTCACCTCGGCCGTCCGCGCGTCCTTCTGCAGCCGCTCCAGCTTGCCCTCGCTGGCCGCCAGGAAGCCGCGCAGGACGCTGTTGTCGTGCAGCCCACACTCCCGCCGCAGCAGCTCCATCCCCCGGCCCAGCTCCTTCACGTCCAGCAGCACGTTCTCCAGGGACACTGCGGGGACACGGGGACGGGTGAGGGGACCCTGGGGCGGGTGGCAAGGTGGGGATGTGGCCGGGGGGTGGGGGGGCACCTGCAGCCGCTTTCTCCACAAAGTGCAGCTCCTGCCAGAAAGTCGCCAGCTCCGGGTACTTCTCCCGCACCGTCAGCGCGATGAAATGCAGCAGCGTCATCTTCCTGTCTGTCGACTTGGTGTCCAGGAGCTGCAGGGTGATTGAGGGGGGGGGGATCAGGGCTTGGGACCCCCACCCTGGGAGCCCACACGGTCCCAAGGACCCGGGCAGGGGGTTTGGGGGGTCCCACCAGGTCCAGGCTTTGCAGTTTGAAGCCGTAGACGGCGCCGCGTTTGCTGCTGTTCATGTAGTTGCCCAGCGCCAAGATGATCTGTGGGGGAAAAGCACCGGGGATGGGGGGTCAGGGAGGAGCCAGGACCCCCCCGCCCCGGTCCTTGCTGGATGGGGCAGCAGGACGCTGGTCCCCAATGTCCCCCCCCCACGCTCACCTCCAACATGTGCTTCAGCTTCTGGGAGGACTTGACAGAGGCCGAGGCCGCGATGATGGCGTTGAGCTGCTGCAGGGGGACAGGACGGGGAGAGGGTGGGGCTCAGCTGGGGGGCGCAGGGTCCAGGCACCCCCGGGGAGGCGCGAGCCCCCCCCGCCACACTCCCCAGCTCCGTACCGGCGTCAGCATCTGGAGGTTCTCTGCGAAGTTGCCGAGGAAGGCCATGATGGCCATGCGCTGGGGCAGGCGCTCCACCTTGCTGAAGTGCAGCATGAAGCGATCCTCGTCCGCCAGCTCCTCCAGCGGCTTCCGCTCGCGCTCGTACTGCCGCAGCGCCTTCGCCTCCGCCTCCGTCGGCAGGAACCGCATCAGGCACTCCACGAAGTCCACCGGCAGCGTCGCCAGGTCGAACCTGTCCCCCCGCCCCGGCCTGCACCGTTGGGGACTGGCGCCGCACCCCAGAGAGCCCCCCTGCACCCCAAACAGACCCCCTGCACCCCAGAGAGACCCCCCTGCACCCCAGAGAGACCCCCTGTACCCCAGAGAGACCCCCTGCACCCCAAACAGACCCCCTGCACCCCAGAGAGACCCCCTGTACCCCAGAGAGCCCCCCTGCACCCCAAACAGACCCCCTGTACCCCAGAGAGACCCCCTGCACCCCAGACAGACCCCCTGCACCCCAGAGAGCCCCCCCTGCACCCCAGAGAGCCCCCCTGTACCCCAGAGAGACCCCCTGCACCCCAAAGAGCCCCCCCTGCACCCAGTCTGGACCCCCTGTACCCCAGAGAGCCACCCTGCACCCCAGACAGACCCCCTGTACCCCAGAGAGCCCCCCCTGCACCCCAGACAGACCCCCTGTACCTCAGACAGACCCCCCTGCACCAGTCTGGACCCCCTGTACCCCAGAGAGCCCCCCCTGCACCCCAGACAGACCCCCTGTACCCCAGAGAGCCCCCCCTGCACCCAGTCTGGCCCTCATGCACCCCAGACAGACCCCCTGCAGCCAGTCTGGACCCCCTGCACCCCAGGCAGACCCCCTGCACCCAGTCTGGACCCCCTGCACCCCAGACAGTCCAGTCTGGCCCCCCTACACACCAGACAGACCCCCTGTACCCCACACAGACCCCCTGCACCCTGCCTGCCCCCCTGCACCCCACACAGCATCCCTGCACCCCATGAGAGCCCCCCTGCACCCCAGACAGACCCCCTGCACCCAGCCTGCCCCCCTGCACCCTGCCTGGACCCCCCCCCACCCCACACAGCACCCCTGCACCCCAGACAGACCCCCTGCACCCTTCTTGGGACCCCTGCATCCCGTCTGGCCCCCCTGCACCCCAGTCAGCCCCTCTGAATGCTGCTTGGTACCCCTGTACCCTGCCTGGACGTACTGCACCCCAACCAGCCTCCCTGAACCCTGCCTGGCCCCCTGCACCCCAGTCAGACCCTCTACACCTCCACTAGCCCCCCTGCACCCTGCCTGCCCCCCCCCCACCTCAGCCAGACCCTCTACACCCCCACTAGCCCCCCCTAGTCCCCCCAATACCCCTTCCCGCACCCCAGCATGGGGGCACATACGTGTGGATGGCCCTGCAGATCTCCTCGGTGCCGCGGCCCGCCTTGCGCAGGGTGATGGCCAGGTTCTTGGCCCGGTTGGCCTCCAGCAGCGTCACCTTGCTGGCCGCCTTCTGCGACGCCTTGTTCTTGGCGCAAACGAGGTCGAGGGCCGGACCCTGCGCCTTGGTCTTGAAGAGCTCCTCGAAGCGCTCCAGGTCGAGGTCCTAGAGGCGGGGAACGAGGAAACGGGGGGTTCTCAGTGGCCGGTGGCTACCCAGCTGCCCAGGCCAGTGGTCCCAGGCTCACCTCCAGCACCCGCTCGTCGTCCAGCTCGCTGAACACCGTCCCGCTGATCTGGTTGGGCTTCAGCGCCGTCCAGTTGAAGACAGGCAGCCGGAATTTGGTCTTGATGGGCTTTTTGATGCGGATGGCTGCCAGCGGGGCAGGAGCTGGCTCAGTCCCGCCCCGCTGGGGCAAGGGGACACATCCTGTGCCCCCCCCCCCCCCCCCCCCCAAGCCCAGTGCAGCAGTCCCCAGGCTGTCACCATCCCCTGGGTCACCCCCTCCCCGTGCCATGCTCCCGGCACCCGTCCCTTCGCCGCTGTAACCCCGACACCCTGGTGCCTGCAACCCTCCCTGTTCCCTGTTGTTGTCCCTGTCCCCACGGTCCCTGCACCGTCCCCACTGTCCCTGTGCTCTCCCTGTCCCCACACTCTCCCTGTCCCTGTCCCCATGTCCTCCCTGTCCCTGTCCCCACGGTCCCTGCACTGTCCCCATGCCCACAGACCCTGCACCATCCCCGTCCCCACACTCTCCCTGTCCCTGTCCCCACAGTCCCTGCACCATCCCTGTCCCTGTGCCATCCCTGTCCCTATGGTCCCTGCACTGTCCCCACACCCTCCCTGTCCCCATGGTCCCTGCACTGTCCCCACTGTCCCCACAGTCCCCACACCCGCCCTGTCCCCTCCCCATCCCTGTCCCCACAGTCCCCGCACCCTCCCCACCTACCCGAGAGCCCCACAGTGAGGGCGATGGAGGGCGAAGCCCCGGGCAGCGGCGGGGCCGGGGGGCACTTCCCTGCGAAGGGATGAGAGGGTGACACTGTACCCCAGCAGGGATGGCCCAGCTTTGGGGATCCTCCCCCGCCCCTTGGGAGTGGCCCAACACCAGGGACACCCCAGTTTTGGAGCCCTCCCCCATCCTGGGGACAGCCCAGCTCTGGGATGTCCCACTTTTGGGGATGCTCCGGGGGCCTCCCCCCATCCTCACCTGGGAGCGGGGGCGCGGGGGGGGGCAGGGGGGGCGGCGGAGGGGGTGGCGGGGGTGCAGCCTCCACGGGGGGCAGGACAGGGACCCTCAGGGCCTCCTCCAGGGGCTCGGGCTCTGGCTGGGGAGGGGGCTCAGCGCCTGGCACGGGGGGCGGCTCGGAGCCGTAGCGTCGCCGAAAAGCCTCGTCCTTCTCCTTGATCATCCGCCGCAGCGTGTGGACCTGGTGGCTCGTGTGCTCGTAGGTCTCCTGGGGACGGCGAGTGTCAGGCCGGGGTTGGGGGGGGGGGGGGGCCAGGACCCTGCCCTGCTCCCCGTGGCCCCCCACAGCGTCCCCCCTCCATGCACCTTGACTGCCTCCAGCTCCTTCTCCCGCTGCAGCAGCTGCTTCTCCAGCTCCGCCACCCGCATCATGTTCTCGTTCTCCAGGTCCAGCAGCTTCTCCGTTAGCTGGGGGGGGGGACACACACGGCTGTGACACCGGCTCAGGGACCCCCCCGGTATCGCCACTGGGGCAAGGCCAGACACCCCATGACCAGCGAGTCCCCGTGTCCCCCCGCGCTCACATACGTGGGACAGATGCTCCTCCAGCTCCTCCACCTTCTCCAGGGCCACATTCTTGGTCTCGGCGTCCTCCAGCAGCCCCCCCACGTCAAAAACATTGTCCAGGTACGCCTGGATCTGCACCTGCAGCTTCTCGCTCTCCGTGTGCCTCGACTTCTGCGCGCAGTGGGGCGGCATCAGGGACAGAGGAGGCGGGGGTGCTCCTCGGGGTGGCTCCCCCAGCCCTCCCTGACCCCCCCCCCTCCCCCCATACCTGCAGGAATTCCTCCAGCCCCAGTTTGGTGAACTCGTACTGGAGGTGGACGCGGAAGTTCATGTCCTCCACCGAGTGCACCACGATGTTGATGAACTGCATGCAGGCGACCTGCGGGCAGGGCTGGTGTCACCACAAGCCCCCCCCCGGCAAAAAACATCCCAAAGACACCCCCCCCCTCCTCACCCACAACCGGGTGTCCCACCATGAAGTCGATGCTGCTGTCCTCGTTGCGGAAATAATCCATGAGCCGCTCGAAGCGGTGCTTCTCCTTGCAGACCTGAGCAGGCAGCGCATGGGGGGTTAATGGTTGGGCCCCCCCACCCCAGCCCCTGGGCTCCAGTCCCCTAATCCCAGTCTGGTCCTGGTGCCCCCAGACCCCTCGTTCCAGCCTGGCCTCATCCTCCCTGACCCCCCCATCCCCTGCGCTCTAGACTCCCCATCTCAGGCTGATCCTGGTGCCCCCCCAGTCCCAGCCTGGTCCTGTGTCCCCCCCAGTCCCCCCAATCCCAGCTTGATCCTGGTGCCCCCCCAGTCCCCCCCATTCCAGCCTGGTCCTGTTTCCCCCCCAGTCCCCCCACTCCCAGCTTGATCCTGGTGCCCCCCCAGTCCCAGCCTGGTTGTGTCTCCCTCCCAGTCCCCCCAGTCCCAGCCTCATCCTAGTGCCCCCCCAGCCCACCCCCCCAATCCCCACCTGCCCCCACTCCCCCTGTACCTCCTTGAAGTTGTCGAAGGCAGCGAGGATGATCTCGTGGCCGCCCCTCACCAGGCAAACAGCCGCCAGCAGCTCCAGCACCAGCGCCTTCGTCCTGCGGCAGGGCAGCCCCGGCACCGTCACCCCCAGCCGGCACAGGGGCCCCCCTGCACCAGATACACCCCCCCCAGACCCCTCCCCGCCCCGTCCTTACCTCGGGTTCTTGTTATTGAGGCTCAGAGCGATCTCATTGACGGCGTGGGGATGGGACATGACCAGGTTGAAGCCGTACTGGGGGGACAGAGCGGGGACGGCGTTAGCAGCACCGGCGCGGTGGCATCGGGGAGGGGGGGTGTGTGTGTGTGTGTCCCCACACGGGGTGGCAGTACCTGGTAGTTCATGATGGCCCGGAGACACATGATGCAGAGGTGGACGTCATCCTTCTGACTCACCAAGCGCGAGTTCTTCAGCGCCCGGCGGCTCGGCAGCGTGCCGTAGCTGGGGGGGACACGAGGCGCCAGTGAGCGGGACCCTTGCAGCGCCGGTGCTGCACCGCCAGCGCTCGCCCGGGTGGGAATCGGGACCATGGTGGGGACTGGGGTGGTGATGGGGGGACAGCACGGGGACAGCGTGGGGACAGTGGGGCTTTCGGAGGGGTAGAGGCAGAGAAAAGCGGCCACAGGGCGAGAGGGACAGAGGAGACGTGGAGCGAAGCCGCCGCGAGCGCCGGGCCGGGCCAGGGCAGCCGGTACTTACCCGGCGGGCGAGCGGCGAGGCGGGTGCGGAGGAGAGAGAGAGAGAGCGCAGCCAGAGGAGGGGGGGGCCCGGCCCTGGAAGCAGAGACGGGGCGCGTTACCCCGGGGCGCGAGGGCAGAGGCAGAGCGGGGAGCGAGCGGAGGCAGCGCGGCCGCGGCAGGCAGAGGGACGGGCAGGACACAGCGCGCGCGGGCGGGACGCGGCAGGTGAGGCGGCGCAGGACGCGGCACACGGGCCATGGCACGGGCAAGGCACAGCCCGGCGCTCGGGGAGCACCGCGGGGCCAACGGCACAGGGGACGGGGCACGTGCCACGCACGCGATGGTCCACGGCACAGTGTGCGCCGCGGGCAGGATGGGGCTTGGCGCAGGGCGTGATGGTACACGGCCTGGCACAGACCACGGGCAGGATGGTGCTTGGCACAGCACAGACCATGGCACGATGGTGCCTGGTGCACGATGGCACAGAGCCTGGCATAGACCATGGCAGGATGGTGCTGGGCACAAGGCCTGATGGCACGGCACGCACCACAGAAGGATGGTGCCTGGCCTGGCACACGCCACGGGCAGGATCGTGCCTGGCACAGGGCACAACGGCACGGCACAGACTATGGCAGGATGGTGCTTGGCACAGAGCACGATGGTACACAGCCTGGCACACACCACAGGCAGGGTTGTGCGTGGCACAGGGCACAACGCCACAGCACAAACCATGGCAGGATGGTGCTTGGCACAGGGCACAACAGCACAGAGCCTGGCACAGACCACGGGCAGGATTGTGCCTGGCACAGGGCATGATGTCACGGCACAGACCATGGCAGGATGGTGCTTGGCACAGCATGTACCAGGGCAGGATGGTGCTTGGCACAGGCCACGATGGCACGGCACAGACCATGGGTACGTACCGGAGTGCGGTCTGGCGGGCGGAGCGGGCCAGGCTGCTGGCGAAGGGGGCGGGCAGGGCGCTGGGGTGCTGCAGATCCTCGATGGACCTGCTCCAGGCGCGCAGCTTCTCCAGCGCGCCGTCCTCGCCGCCTTCCAGGCCCTCAAAATCCAACCTGGGTGGGACACGCGCGCGGCGGCGGGGGGCACACGGCTTCGGCGCGGAGCGGCACAGCCACCGCGGCAAGCGCTTGAAGCGGGGTTTGGGGGCGGGGGGAGCTGGGCAGCGGCGGGGCAGGGAGAGGCGCGAGGGTGACCCTGGGACCCCCCCAGCCCGGGCAGGCAGGAGGGGGACCCCCACAGCAGGCGGGTCCCCACGCCCCGGTGCCGAGAGCCGAGTGGTATCGGCCGCCCGCAGCAGGGAGCTGCCACAGGGCACCAGGACCCTCCACATCCCGGGTCCGCCAGTACCCCAGGGACCCCCCTCAGCACCCCAGGGACCCCCCCCCAGCACCCTACTCACATGACAGCGCACTGGGCGAAGGACAGGTAGTTCACCAGCACGTCCAGCCCCTTGTTCTCATCGTTGAGGAACTCGCGCACCCACCTACGGCACCAGGCACCCATCAGGGCCCGCAGGAGTTGGGGACCCCCCCCCGGCACGATCCCCAACACCGTGGAGACCCCCAGCCTGGCGCAGGGGGTGTCCCAGGGCTCCGGCGGCAGTTGCAGCCCCTCTGCTATCACCGGTGCCAGCGCCAGCGCAGCTTTATCTGCCGGCTGCAGCGCAGGGAGGGCTTGGCCCCGGGCGCAAGGCGGGAAGCTGAGCTGGGGGGCCGGCGCTGTGCCCCCCCCATCCCGGGCACCCCACGCTGAGGGGGGGTTCGGGGGTCCCGGTCCCCTGGGGGGTGCTGGGGTGCATGTGTGAGGTGCTGCGCAGGGCACAGTGCCCGGCTGAGACGTGCGTGGGGAGAGGGGGGGGTGTGCATGGCCGGGGGGGGGCACAGAGAGGGGGCACGTGTGTCTGGGCAGAGAGGGCTGCACCCAGGAGCACGGTGAGCACGGGGGGGGTCCCCACGCCTGCCCGTGCCGCTGCCCGCAGCCCTGCCTGCGGCCGGTGCATCCGTCAGGCCGGGAGCTGATGGCGGCGGGGGGCCGGGGGGGTCCGTGGCCGCCCCTTTCCTGCCGCCGCCAGCCCCTCGCCCCAGCCCGTTTCCTGTCTCCAGCTGCTGCTATTTTCAGGTCGCAGGCGGGGAAGAGCCGGCCGGTGGCGGGGCCGGTGGCGGGGCCGGTGGCGGGGCCCAGCCCGGCACATGCACGAGGTGCCCCGAGCACGCGGGCACGAGCGCGTTGCCGGGTGCCCGTCGGTGACGTCCCCGTCCCTCTGGCCAGCCCGAACGGCCCCCGCCGTGTCCCCTCGCACGCCCCAGGGACCAGCCGCCGGTGCGAGGTCACGGCATTGCCGGCTCGGGGATGGCGCTGAGCCCTCCGGTACCGGGAGGAGCCGGGCAGGATCCGGCCCCGCCGCCCGCCCGCGGCATCCGCCCCGGGGACCTGCCCCCGCCAACGGCCCTGGCCCGCGGCACGGCCGGGGCAGGAACCGGCCCAGTTCCTGCAGCGCCTCCGACTTCCCCTGCAGCTGCAGCAGGGCTGGTCCCGGGACCCTGTGACCCCCCCTCCGGAACCCTGGGACCACCCCCCTGGAACCCTGGGACCCCCCCCGGGACCCCTGAACCCCCCCCGGGACCCCACGCTCACCCGATGTGGTTCGTCCTCAGGCTGATCTCCAGCTCCCGCAGGACCTTGGTTGACTCCTGCACCCTCCTCCGGAATTTCTGGGGGCAGAGTGAGGCTGAGTTGGGGCCCCCCAGAGCCACCCCCCCCCAGACACTCCCCCCCCCCCAGCCCCTCACCTTCCGCGTGACGCCCGGCTCCAGGAAGCTGCGCAGTTTCTGGATGTAGGCGTGGGGGGGGCTCTTCACCTGGAACCGCTCCTGGGGGGGACAGGGGGGTGTCGGTGACACTGGCACGGCAGCACAGCCCCCCCCAAGACCCCCCTATGACCCCCCCCGACCCCCCCCAACCTGGTCACAGATGAGGTCCCACTTCTTCTCGTTGTCATACTGGCGCAGGAGCCGGGCTTTGTCCGGGGGCAGGTTCATGGAGCTCTGGGGGCAGAGGGGGGGGTGTCACCTGGGGGGACACGGGGACGCTGCCCCCTCCCCGAGGCCACCCTGGCTCCAGGGTCCCCCCTGAGACCACCCAGTTCCCACACCACAGCCGCAGTCCCCCCCCCAGGGGCACCCAGTCCCATAGCACGGCCCTGGCACTGGGAAGCACCAGTAGCCACAGGGCCAGCTGTGTGGCACGGGGCCGGCAAGTGCCACCGGGGCCACATGCCAGCCGCTGGCAGCACCAAAATCTCCCCAGCGCCGCCGGGTCCTTCCTGTCTGCACCCGCTTCCGCGCCGGCAAACCGCAGCCTCCGCTCCCCGACCGCGGCGCGAAGCCCGGCGGCTGTGCCCGGCTCACGGGGCCACTAGCCACCTCCGTGGCTGGCGCAGGATGCGGCCCCGGTGTCACCGAGGACACAAACGGGATGACACGGTGGAGCCTGGTGATGCCGGATGGCCCCGGTGGGTGATGCCACCCCAGTGAGGCGGCTCCCCGGTAGCCCCGTTAACCGGCACTGGCCACCGCGGCGGCAGGGAGGTGCCGGTGCCCTGTGGCAACTAAAATTATCCTTCCTGTGGTCATCCCGGTGCCGCAGGAAGAGCCGGGGTGAGGCCGTGCACCCCTTGAGGGGACACACACACACACACACACGCTCCCACGGGAGCAGGGACGTCACCACCGGGGTGGGGTCCCCCCAAAATTGCCCTGGGGATGGGGACGGTGCCACCCTCCCCACGGGGCCACCGGTTCTTTAGACATCGTGGCCCACGGCGCAACCGCGAGGCCCCCGGGGATGGAGGTTGGAGGCGGGGGGGGACACACACAGAGATTGGGGGGGGGGGGGGCCCTGCGCCGGGGCGGGGGGCACCGGGAGGGGCGGCCGCCCTCGCCGGCATTCCCGCCGCTCGGTTTCCTGCCTTTGTGGCGGGAGCGGGGCCGCTCCCGGCTGGGCACTTCCTCCGCCACCCCCTCACCGGGGACCCCCCCCCCCTCCCACCCCGAAGCCCCCTCTTTGGTTGCCCCCGGGGCTCAGCCGCGCCCCCTCCGCTTCCCCCGGGACTGGGGCCCACCCTGGGGTTGGGGGACGCTTGGGGACGGATCGGGGGCCACCGGCGCTGCAGCCCCATCACATGATGAAATATTTTCCTCCCCGGTAGTAGCCAGGACGGCACCGGGCGACGCCGACGCCGGGGGGGGGGGAGGATTTTGGGGGTGGCGGCACCGGGGGGGACCCCCGGTGCCGCCACCCCCAAAATCCTCCCCCCCCCCCGGCGTCGGTGTCGCCAAGCAGGACACGTCCCCCCCCATCACTGGCCCCGCAGCAACCAGCTGCCACATCCACCCCGCGTGCCCCCCCTCTATCAGTCCCATACCGGGGGTACCAGTACCCCCCAGTATCCCCCAGTACCCCCCAGTTCCGGCTCCCACAAGCCCCATGGGACCACACTCGGTATTTCCTGCCCGGACGTGGCTTCCGCTGGCTCCGGCCACCGTCGGGGGGCTGTGTGTCACCCGGCCACGCCGTCCCCAACGGTATTTGGGTGTCGTCGTCCCCCCCCCCCCAAATCAAAGCCAGCAGCGCGGATGGGCCACCACTGCGGATGGGCCACTAGCCCGCTACGCCACGAGCCAGGCGCCGCTGGGACGCGGTGGCCCCTGTGGTGTCGTTGGTGGTCCTGATGACACCGGGGTCACGGCGTGGGGACGGGAGTCACCGCTGAGCCCTGGGGTGGCACCGCAGCCTTGGCTAGTGACCACTGCCAGAGGGCCACCGCCCCGGCCATGACAGCGGAGCGGGACCAACGCAGGGCACCCACACCCACGGGGACGCCGCACCCACGGGGACCCCCATCCCCGGGGACCCGCACCCACGGGGTCCTCCGCACCCACGGGGCCCCCCTTGCGCCGCCTCGACGGGACTTTCCCGGCTCAAAAAGTCCCGGAGCCAAAGGGCCCCCCCCTCCCCCCGGTGGCACCGGGAGTGGCGTCACCCCCGCCGGGACCGTCCCAGGACGGGCTTCCCCCGCGGCCACCCCCGGCCCCGCGGCCACTGCCCATCCCCGCGGGCACTGGCGCTCCCTGCCCGCCCCCGGTTCCCCTCCGGGCGCCGGTGCCGGCCCCGGTGGTGCCCGCCCGCCCCGCCCGCAGCCGGACGGTGGGAGGGGAGCGCGGCGGCAGCGGGGCGCGTCCGGCCCGGGAGGGGTCCCGGGTAAGGGCGGACCGGGAGGGCGCAGCGGGACCCGGAGGAGACGCAGCGGGAGCAGGGACGGAGCGCGGGGGAAGCGCCCCGGGGACCGGAGGGGCGCAGCGGAAGGCGGGCGGGGGCGCAGCGGGCGGCCGGGGCCGCGGCGGGGGTCGTTGTCTCACCAGCACCAGGGCGAAGCGCTCCTCCAGCTCGCAGGGCTCCGGCATCGGCATCTTGCCCGGGGCGAGCAGCCCGGGCCCCCCCGGGACCGCCGCCGCTCCCGGGCCCCGGGGCAGCGCCTCCCCGTCCGCGCTCTCCACGTTCCCCATCCCCGGCCCAGGCACCGGGGGGCGGCGGGGGAGGCTCAGCCCGTCGCGTCCGGCCGCCGCCGCCGCCTCCCGGGCCCGCCCCGCCTCGCCCCGCCCGGCCCCGCCCCACCGGGCCGCGGCGGAGCCGCCAGGGGGCGCCCAAGGGCGGGCGGCGGCGCCACCGGGGGGCGCCCAAGGGCAGGGAGCGAGCGGGAGGCGCCGATTGGCCCAGCCGCGGCCACGGCGGCCAATGAGCGTCGCGCTTCTGTGCGGGGGAGGGAGGTGGGGCGGGGGTCGCCTGGCCAACGGCGGCGCTCGGGCGCGGCCGGCAGCCAATGGACGGTAGCGACGGCTCTCCCCGCCCCGCCCCGGGTGGTGGCGACGGGCCAATAGACCGAGGCGGGGGGCGGGACTCCGCCGCGCGCCGGCCAATGAGCGCCGGGGGCGTGGCGGAGAGGGGAAGCGTTCGAGGCCTGGCACGGACGGCGGAGCGCGGCGCAGGTGAGGGCTGAGGGGACCGCGGCCGCGGCGGGGGGGGCCCGGCCCGGTCTCGGGGGTCCCCGCCGCCCCCCGGGGCCCTCGCGGCGCCTGCGGGACTGGGCAGCCCCCGCCGCCCCCCCAGGCCTCACCCCGGGGGGCCCGGAAGGCTCCTGCCCCCGCCCCCCCCAGGCCTCATCCTGGGGGGCCCGGCCCCGCCTGGGCAGCTCCTGCCGCGCCCCCCCGCCAGGCCTCGCTGCCGGCGCGGGGGGTCCAGGCGGGTCCGGCCCCCCGGGGGGGCTCCGTCTGGTTCCAGTGGGGGGAGCCGGGGGGAGGCCCCCGCGGGGGAAGCGGGCGGTTACTGGCGGGCCCGGGGCAGCGCCGGGGCCGGGGGCAGGCGGCGGGTAAAGGTCGCCCGGCAGTGCCGGCCCCGGTTACCCATTGACGACAGCAGCCGCCCTCGGGCCACCAACCGGGGACGTCACCAGCGAAACCGAAACGGCTCTGGGCCTGTCACCCGTGCCAGGGGAAGGGCCGCTGGCGCCCCGGCCCCGGTGTGGGAGGCCCCGGTCCTGCCGCCATCCCGAGAGCCGGGACCCACCCGCCGTCCCCGCAGGGAGGCCGGGTCCTGCCTGACGAAACTCGCTGTCACAGCCACCCGCCACGCCGGGAAGAGGCTGTCACACACCTCCACAGCCACCACACCCCGCCCGGACACAGCTTCCCCACTGCCTTGCGCAACCCCCGGCGAGGCCACGGGGCAGCAACCGGCCAGTTGTGCCCCACCGTGAGCCGTGGGGCCGAGCCAGGAGGTCCCTGCTGGCATGGTGGCACCAGTGACAACCAAACTTCCGCTGTCCCAGTGCTGGGACAAAACCAGTGCAGCCCTGGCCACGGGCAGTGGGTTTGGGGGTCTGTGGTGGTGTGGCAGGAGGAGACCCCAGGCCCTTCCCTGTACCAGGGCGGCCAGTTGAAGCCCCACGGCCTGTGCCCCCTTGGGCCCTGACTGCCCCAGCCTGTCTGGTCCCCTCCACCCTTTGGGGACAAGTGGCTCGTGCCACTGGCCAAGCTGGTTGGACTCCCATAAGTGCCAGGGTGAACTGCACTGGCCAAGCTGGCTGGACGAGGGGCTGGAGGAAGGGAGGAGGAGGAGGAGGAGGCCCTGCAGGGAGCCTCGCGCTGCCAGAGCCTCCTCCAGGGACGTCATTACGGGCGCTAATAGTAGCTTGGCACAAAGACGCTTTCCAGCTGCCGGCAGCGCTCCCGCGGGGTCGGGGCCTCCCCGGGGGCAGCTCCCGGTCTCGCAACAGCCCGCAAGGCTTGCGCCAGCTGGGCCAGGAGGGCTCCAGAGCCCGGCCGGCGCAGCCCGCAGCTCCCGCCGCTCGCTCCGGGTGGGCTGGGCAGGTCCTTGGCTCCTGCTGAGCTCCTTGGGGAGCGTGGAGAGAGTGGGGGGGGGCTCCGGCATCCCCCTGACCCACCTCCGCTCTTGCAGCTTGTACCTCGGTGAAGCGGCCGGCGGGCCCCCTCCCAGTCGGGCACCATGAACGTCTTCGATCGAAACATCAACTTTGATGCCCTCTTCAAGTTCTCCCACATGTGAGTAACACCTGGGGCGGGCCTGGCTCGAGGTGGGGGGGCTCACGGGGGGGGGCTGCGCCAGCCTCGCCACCCTCCCTCACTGCCACCCCCTCCCCTGCAGCTCGGCCTCCACCCAGGAGCACCTGAAGAGGGTCTACGCCAGCTTCGCCCTCTGCATGTTCGTGGCGGCGGCGGGGGCCTACATCAACGTGGTGACCCACCTCTTCCAGGTAAGGGGCCTTTGGGGTGTCGTGGGTGACCCCCATGCTCACACCCCCCTTCCTGGGCCACCCCGGTGAGGCGATACCGAGCCCCCACCCACCTCTCTCCCCACAGTTCAGCCTCCTGACCGGCCTGGGCGCGCTGGGGCTGATGATCTGGCTGACGGCCACCCCGCACAGCCGGGAGACGGAGCAGAAGAGGCTGGGGATGCTGGTGGGCTTCGCTTTCCTGACAGGTAGGTGGGTGCTGGGGACCCCCCCCAGAGTCCCACAGGACCCCAAGCCCTGGGGAATGAGGGACGAGAGCCCCAAAACGGGGTATGAGGGCCCCAAAACGGCTCCGGTGACACCCTGCTGTCCTTCCAGGCATCAACCTGGGGCCCCTCCTGGAAATGTGCATCTCCATCAACCCCAGGTAGGAGCGTTCCCCCCGCCCCAGCGGCCACCCCGCTGCCCCCCCAGCCCCTGTTCACCCCCTCTCCTCTCTCCTAGCATCATCCCCACCGCCTTCCTGGGCACTGCCACCATCTTCGCCTGCTTCTCCTTGAGTGCCCTGTATGCCCGGCGCCGCAGCTTTCTCTACCTGGGAGGTGAGAGGGGCTGCAGGGGGGGGGCTCACAAGGGGTGGGGGGGCTCCCTACAGGGGCTGGGGGGCACCCCACGGTGGGCCGGGGCCTGGCCTCACCCCCTGCCCTCTCCCTGCAGGTTTCCTCCTCTCCGGCCTCACCCTGATGCTTCTCTCCTCCGTGGTTAATGCCTTCGTGGGATCCACTTGGCTCTTCACGGTGAGGCCCCCCCGCTGCCCCCCCATTTGTCAGGACCGCCCCCCTGAGGACAGACACCAGCACAGGAGTGTCCCCGCTAACGTCCCCCCTCCCTCCCGCAGGCCAACCTCTACCTGGGGCTGATGATCATGTGCGGCTTCGTGCTCTTCGACACGCAGCTCATCATCGAGAAGGCCGAGAGCGGGGACAAGGATTATATCTGGTGGGTGCTGGGGACATGGGGGGGACACAGGGGCCGGGATGGGCCCCCCCTGAGCGCATCCTCCCTCCCTCCCCTCAGGCACTGCGTCGATCTCTTCCTCGACTTCGTTGACATTTTCCGGGAGCTCCTCATGATCCTGGGCATGACTGAGGTGGGTGCCGGTCCCAGGGGTGGGCAGGGGGGGGACACAAACCTGCCCCGTTGAATTTTGGGGTGGGGGAGACGAACGCAGCAGTGACCGGCCACTTCTCCTCTTGCAGAAGAAGAAGAAGGAGAAGAAGTGAAGCGGCCGCAGGCCGAGGGGGAGCCGTCCCCACGTCCCTGTCCCCCCCCTCCCCGTCCCTTCGCCCGGTCATTAAAGGGGTTGCGCTTTGCTGCCGACGAAAAGCAGCCCGGAAGCTTTTGCACCTTGTGGGTTTTTTCTCTCGTTTAGCTTTTCTTTGACTAGAAACCACCCAATTGGTGGATCCTGCTGAAATTCGGCTCCCCCTTCCCCCCCCACCCCACCCCAGAGCCTCCCTCGGGGTTTCCCCCCCCCCCCCCACCCCCCCCCCCGCCACTGCCATGAGCTTTCTCCAGAGGTTTCTCCCCGGCCCCGTGGGCACCAACGTCCCCACCACGCCCCTGCACCCGCAGACGGGGGGTTACCCCCGACCCGGGCAGCCATGGGGCGCCCCCCCTGCCCCGTGCCAGCCCGGGGTGGGCGGCAGGACCCCCCCTGAAGCCGAACTCAGCACCAGTGCCAAGAAACGGAGCAGAAACCGCTCTGCTGGGCGAGCCGGCCGGCGGGGCCCGTGTCTTTTAATTCCGAGCTCTCCCACTCCCGCCGTCACCTCTTTGTACACCGGGACGAGTCAATAAAAGCTCAGAGTTGAATTTCTCAGCCCCCTCCCTCCCTCTTTTCCCCCCCCCCTCCACCCCCAGCCCGGGCAGGATGCGGCCGACGCAGAGACGACAGCGGCTGCACAATAACGTATATAAATAAACCGGGGGAGGGCGGCTTTATTGAGTTAAAAACCCGGCGGCGGGGGCTGTACACTGCGATAGCACCATCGGAGAGAGCCGGGGAGGGGGGTACAGGGCACTGGGAACCCCCCCCCCCACTCCAGGCAGCACCCCCAAAGTGGGAGCGGGGAGCAGCGGGGTGGGGGCGCGGAAGACGTGCGAGTGCGGCGGTGGCGGGGGGAAGGAGATGGGGTGGGGGGGACGTGGGGTGGTGGGAGGGGGGCTCAGCCCTGGCTGCCGCAGGACGAGAGGCTGTCGTAGAGTGAGTCGCTGAGGGACTCGGAGTGCTCCAGGCCTGGGGGGCCGTGCCCCCCGTCCCGCGAGCGAGCCTCCGTGCTGCCCTCGTCCCCCACGTCCGAGGCGCTGGGCGTCCGGCTGCTGCTGGCGCTCAGGGCGGGGGGCAGCGGCGGGGGGGCCTCTGGGGACGCCCCTCGATGTCCCGCTGGGCTGCACACGGGCGCCTGGGGAGGGGCAGCACGGTGAGGACAAGGCGGGGGGCGGGGGGGGGGGGCTCACTGCGCCCCCCCACTCCCCAGCCATGCGGGGTGCTCTCACAGAACCCCCTGCCCCCCCCTTACCAGCGCGGGCCGGTGCAGCCCCTCCAGCCCCCCGGGGGGGCAGAGGAAGGGGTCGGGGGCGCCGCAGGCTTTGGCGTTGGGGAAGGTCCAGTTCTTGCTCTGCTGGACGCGCCGCGGCTTCCCGGCGGCATCGCCGGCATCTGGGGGGAAAAGGGGGGGGTCAGCGCTGGCCTTCAGGGCCCCCCCGTGACCCCCATCTCCCTGCTGGGGGGAGCTGAGCCCCCGTTGCACCGTGCACAAGTGGGGGGTGCACACCCGGCGCCATCGCTGCGGCCTTGCATGTGTCCCCGTCCCCCCCCAGCATGACACCGACCTTGGGGTGCAGCGCGGTGGCCGGGGGGGGCCGGGGGCCGGCAAACCGGGGCGCTCCGGTGTTTGCCGGCCACCAGCAGCTCCTCAGCGCTGGGCACCTCCCGCTCCAGCGTCCGGGCCTTGCGCGGCACTTTGGTGCTGCTGGCGGGCGGCCGCGCCGCAGCGACGCTGGGCAGCGGCTCGGGGCGGCCCCGGGGTTTTGGGGTGCTCTTGGCGGGGACCCCCCCGTAGTCGGGGGGGGGGAAGGTCCCGATTCCACTGTCCAGCGTCCGCGTCAGCGACCCGCAGGCTGTGGGCACAAGGGGAGGGGTCAGTGCTGGTGTGGTTAGGGGGGGAAAGGAGGAGCCACCCCGGTGCCCCCCTCCCCACCGTATCCCCCCCCTTCCCCACCATATTGCACCCCCCGGCCCCCCCCTCACCGGCGAAGTGCTGCGCCGTCCCCGACTCGGACAAGCTCTCGTCCGACGGCAGCTCGTCCCGGAGCCCCACGTCGGGCACCTGAATTTTGGGGTGTGGGGGGGAGAGCAGAGGGTGAGCGGCTGTGGGGTCACCCCAGAGCAGTGACAGTGTGTGTGCGGGGCGGGGGGGTGGGGTCCTCACCTTGTCGGGGGGCTCCCGCAGGTGCCCCACGATGCCGTTGCGGGCCGGGCGGCAGAGCCGGGGGTCTTTGGCGTCGGGAGGGACGTGCCGGAGGTCACACAGCTCCCGCTTGTCCAGGCGGCTCTCGTAGGGCGCGTCCTTCCCGTCCACCCTGGGGGGGGGGACACAGGGTCCCCTCAGTGCAGGCTGGGGCGGGGGGGGGGGCACAGAGGGCACCCCCCAACCCCACCCAGGTGGGCACCGACCTGTCGAGCAGCTGCTGCATGAAGGTCTCGGCCGTCACCTCCTGGTACATGACCGGGAGGTGGCCGGGGCCGCGGGGGGGCCCGCGCGGGCGCCCCTTCTCCAGCGCCAGCCCCTGCAGGAAGGCGTGTTCCTCCCGCAGCGCCTTGCGCAGATCCTCCGCCTTCTCCATCAGCTTCGAGATGTTGAGGCTTTCGGCTTCCAATTTACGGGCGGCCAGTTTGACCTCCCGACGCAGAGGAGCCGGCGTCCCGGCCCACTCCCGCCCGCGGCCGCCGTCCCCGCGCCGGCTCAGCGCCGGCAGTTTGCTGCGCCGGAGCCCGAACCAGCTGGCCAAGCCGCTGGCCCCCTTGCCCTTGGCTTCTCCGGCCGGCGCCCGCTCCTGCCCCTGCAGCCGCAGCACGTTCTCCTCGATGCCCTTCATCACCTTCTCCTCGATGGCCGAGTGCCCGGCGGCAGCGCCCGGCAGCGGGGGTGGCGGCGGCCCCCCGCCTGTGCCGGGGGGTTCGGGGACCGGCGGCGTTTTGTGGGGGGCCACCGCCTTGGCCCCCGCCGCCTCCTCGCCCCGCGGCGTCCCGGCTTTGCCGGCGCCCGCCTTGGTGGGCAGTTTGGTGGGGCTGCCGTGGGGGCTGCGGGAGGCCTTGGCGGGGGGGGCCGGGGGGGCCCGCGGTGGGGTCCTGCCGCCGGCGGGGCGTCCCTTGCCCCCCACCTTGCCGGGCTCGCCCATGGAGCCGGAGGAGTAGCACCGGGCCAGGGGCTCCCCGCCGTGCGCCGGCTCGGGGTGCTTCAGGCTGCCCCCCAAACCCCCCCGGGGTGGGGGTCGCGTCTCGGCGCCGTGGCCCCGCTCAGGCCGCCCCGGGCCGGGGGGTTCGCGGCCCTCGGCCCCCCGCAGCTTGCCCAAAGCGGCCAAGCGCTCCTTGAAGGGCAAGTAGCCCGGCTCGGGGGGCTTCTTGCCGGGGCGGCGGGAGGGGGCTGAGCCCCCCGTGCCACGGCGGGTGCTGGGGGGGGAGGCGGCCGCCCGCTCCCCACTGGCGGGGGGACCCGGGGGGCCGGGGGGCTGCTCGGCCACCTCATAGGCGCGGGGCGGGGGAAAGGCGGGGGGCTCGGGGGAGCCGGGCTCCGGGGGGGCGTCGGGGGAGGCGCGGCGGCTGAAGGCTGGCGAGGCCTCGGGGTTGCCACCGCGACAGGGGATCTTGGAGGCGCGGGCGAGCTGGGGGCTGAGGCGCAACGCCCCGGGGGGGGGCGGCAGCTTGAGCACCTTTGGGGGGGAGGGCAAAGGGTTGGGGCCCCCCCCGGGCGAGAGTGGGGCGAAACCCCCCTCGGGGCTCTCCTCGCCCGGGGTGTAGAGCCCCAGGAAAGCGGGGTGCTCGCTGCGTCGCTGCCGGGGGGGTCCCCCGGGGGCTTCGCCGTTGCGCCGGCAGCAGCCCCCCCCCGCCTCGCCCCGCAGCAGCCGCTCGGCCAAGGCGCTGAGCAGGGCCCCCCGCGGTGGCGCAGCCTCCTCCGGCGAGGAGCAGGGGCTGCCCTCGGCCCCCCGCCACCCCCCCCCCGGCAGCCCCTGGCCCCCGCAGCGGGCAGGGGGGCCAACCCGGGGCGGCGCAGGGCTCGGGGGAGCCGGGGGAGGCCGGGGGGGGCCCCAGCAGCGGGTCCGTCTCCTCCAGCTTGCGCAGCACCTCCAGGATTTGGGCTTTCTTCTTGAAGAAGGGGGAGAGGGCGTCCAGGGAGGGGGCGCCGGGGCTGAGCCCGGGGCTGCCCGATGGCACCGACGGGGTCACCTACGGGGTCCGGGCACTGTCACCGCGCAGGCACCCGGTGCTGAGCCCCGCGGCAGCGGGCTGGGGCAGGGGGGGGGACGGGGATGACACTCTGGGGACACCACAGGCGGAGGGAGAGGGGGAGAGGGACGCAAAAGGGGTGGGAACACAGCGGGGACAGGGACACCAGGGGAAAAGGGGTTTGGGGACGGGGATGGGGCCACCACGGGGACACTGGGGACAGAAGAGGCTCAGGGAGGGCGATGCCATGGGGACGGGGACACCACGGACCAGGGGAGGGGACACCGTGGGCCAGGAAAGCAGGGTACCACAGGCCGGGGGACACCGCAGGCTTGGAGAAAGGCAATAGGAGAGGGGGGGTGGCACAGCCCAGAGTGGGGGGGGACACCGGGGTGGGGGGGTTTGGAGACGCCAGTACCCACCTCTGGCAGGGGGACACAGCGGCCGGGGGGCAGCGGGGGGGGCGGCTGCTCGGCAGAGCCCGGCTGGGGACTGACCGGGGCATCCGAGGGCACCGGCACCGGGTGCAGCGACAGCTGGAGAGGAGGGAGATGCTGGGTTAAGCTTTGGGGGGGCGGTTTTTTTGCCCTGTGACCCCCCCCACCCCTCGCTCTCCCCAGCACCTGGGGCAGGGATCCGGCCGAGAGCTGCAGCTTCTGCTGGAAGAGGTCGCTCAGCGCCTGGTTCTGGCGCTCCAGGTCAAAGACGCGTTTCTTCAGCTTGATGCACTCCTCGCGCAGGTCCTGGCCGGGGGGGGGGCAGGGGGGGGACACACACGTCAGTCAGGACCCCCCCACCCAGCCCCCACCAACCCCCCCACCCCTCCCTGACACCCACCTTCTGGTTGAGCAGCGCCTGCACCACGTGGTTGGCGACCTGGGGAGCAGAGGGGGGGCCTGGGGGGGGGGTGTGCGAGGGCACACGCAGCCCCGTGCCCCGGCACACGCGTGTGCACGCGTGTGTGTGTGTGTGTGTGTGTGTCCCGGTACCTCATCCAGGCAGCGCTCGTACGTCTCCCGCTGGTTCTCGTTGGCCTGAGCCAGGGCCGAGTTTTCCGCCTGAGGACAGAGTGGGGACACCTCAGGGGACGTGGTGGAGGGGCCCCCCCCTGCCCCGTGGCACCAAGGGGACCCCTCGTCTGCCTGGTGGCACCCAGGGCCACGCGTGGAGGGACGGGGCTGCCCCAGGAGCGGGGGCACACGAGGGCCACGGAAAGCAGGAAAGTGCTGACCCCCAGCGTGGTGTCTGGGCTACCGGCTGTGGCTGCCTCTTAGCACTGGCTGCACGGTGGCACTGGCCACGGCTGCACGGTGGCCATGGCTGCACGGTGGCACTGGCCACGGCTGCACGGTGCCACCAGCCACAGATGCACAGTGGCCATGGCTGCAGGGCGTTAGTGGCCATGGTTGCCCCGTGGCACCAGCCACAGCTGCCCAAAGGCAACGGCCACGGCTGCCCTGGTGGCCCTAGTTTCTGGTGGCCACAGCTGCCCCGTGGCACCAGCCACATCTGCCTGAAGACAATGGCCACGGCTTCCTGAAGGTAATGGCCACGGCTGCCCTGGTAGCCCTAGTTTCTAGTGGCCATGGCTGCCCTGTGGCGCCAGCCACAGCTGCTTGAAGGTAATAGCCATGGCTACCTCGTGGCACCAGCCACACATCCACAGTAGCCACGGCTGCAGGGCGTTAGTGGCCATGGTTGCCCCATGGTGCCAGCCACAGCTGCCCAAAGGCAACAGCAACGGCTGCCCTGGTGGCCCTAGTCTCTGGTGGCCATGGCTGCCCCGTGGCACCAGCCACGGCTGCCCGGTGGCCCTGGCTTTCAGCGGCCCTGGCCCCCGCCGTACCTCCAGCTCCCGCAGCCGCTGCAGCAGCTCATGGCTGGTGCCCGTCTCGCCGAGTGCCGCGGGGCTCCCGTCTCCCGGCACCTCGGCCACGCTCTCCGACATCGCTGGCTGCAGGGGGACGTGCGTCAGGCCGGGGCCACCGCTGGCCCCCGGCCACTGGTCCCCCTCCCACCACTGCCAGGCCCTGGCCAGCCCGGACCCCCCCTTACCTCGCTCGGGATGTCCCCAGCCCCGTCCCTCCGCGGTGTCACCTGCGGGGGGGAACAGGGCTGAGGAGGGGGACGGAGCCTCGGGGGAGCCCCGGGGCCGAGCCCCGACTCCACCGGCACCGGGAGCCACAGGGACCCCTCCTGCCGCCCAGCGCCCCCCGCCCCTTCCCGGGGTGGCACCGGCACCGGTCCCGGGGCACCGGGATGCGCAGCACCGCCGGGGCTGGCACCGGCCCCGGGGCACCGGAACGCGCAGCACCCGGTGCTCAGGATCCCCGCGGTGCAGACGGGCCCCCCCCGGTGCCGCACACGCCGCTTACCCCGGGGCTCCCCCCGGTGCCGGTGCCGGTGCCTCCCCCCGCCGCTCGCCCCGTGCGCACCGGAACAGGGGCCGGCCCCGAGCACCGGCCCCGAGCACCGGCCCCGGCCCGGGCCCCCCCCGCCCCCGCCGCGCTCCCGCCCCCGCCGCGCACTCACGCCCGGGGCTCCCGGTGGCGCCGCCCGTCCCCGCTCAGCGCGGCCCCGGGGCCGGTCCCGGTGGCGGCGGCTCCATCCCGGCCCGGCCCGGCCGCGCTATTGTTGGGAGGCGGCGGCGGCCCGGCTCCGCCTTCCCGCCGCGGCCGGGGAGGAGCCGGGGCCGCCGCCGCCCCCGGTGCGCGGCTCCGCCAGCCCCGGGCAGGGAGCACCGGGGACCCCCGGGAGAGGCGGCACCGGGACACCGGACATCCCGGGAGAGAAAGCACCGGGCATCGCCGGGTGGCACCGGGCGCCCCCGGGGGTACGGGGCACCCCCACAGAGAGGGACCCCCCCCGGGGCACCCAGCACCCTTTGGAGAGGGACCCCCAGGATCCTGGGCACCCTCTGGGGGGCCCCCCCGGGGGTCGCGGCCCCAGGCCGTGGCCTCCACCCCGCACCCCACGAGCCGGGCAGGGGTTGGGGTTCACACGGGGCCACGTGGCCCCGGCTCACCCGGCCCCCACGGGCGTCAGTGGCCGGTGCCCCGGCGGGGGGGTTCGGCAGTTTGGGGGCAACCGGAGGGTGTGGGGGTGATGGAGCTGGCGAGGCCCTGGCCCCCACCCTGGGGACCCCGCGTGGCTGCACCGTGGGTGGGGGGCACCGGGGGCCACCGGACGGCCCCGGAGCAAACTCCGCCGCCTTCTCCCACCCGACGCACCGAGAGCGGCAAAAATGACCGGGGGTGGCCGCAGCGGGGATGGGCACAGAGGGGGGGGGGCTGCGGCACCTTCCCCATGTCCCCCCCCAACCCCCCCAGCCGGTTGTCCCCATTGCCACGGGCTGCGTGGCCCCGGGACCGCGCGCCCTCGCCAGCACACGCGGCCGGACCTCGCACGTGTTTGTCCCCGTCCCTGTCCCCGGACCAGCAGCAAACCCAGGCAGGTCGCCAGGGTGGCCCGTGGGCCCCCCTCGCGTTGCCCCCGGCGCAGGAAGCGGCCCCGGGGCCGGCGGCTCCGGCTGCGTCACGGGGGGAAGTGAGACTCTGTCTGGAGGGGAAGAGCAGCCCGCGGCCCCCCCAGGCCCCCGCCGGGGGGGGGGACCCGACAGATGGACGGCGTGGCCGTCACCTCCCCCAGCACGAGGCCCCGCAGGGACAACGCGAGGGTCCCTGTGGGGAGGGGGACACAGCTCCGGCAGAGCCGGGGGCACCCAGAGCCTGGGTCCCCCTCCCTGGTCCCTGTCCCTGTCCCCCCCCCAACCCCGGGGTCACTCGCACCCGCCGCCCCGGGGACGCGGCACGTGCCCAAACCACGCGGCGGTGGCCGTGCCAGCGCGGCAGCGAATGGTCCCCTGAGCCCCGGCCACGACGGGCTGGCCTTGGCCTGTCCCCCACGCCAGGGTCCCCAGCTGCCAACCTGGGGACAGGGGGTGACAGCCCCGAGTGTCCCCAACCCTGCTGGGCTGCTACTGGGGCAGCCGGGATGCACCGGGGACAGGCCAGGGACAGCGAGGACACCCTGGGGACAGGCGGGATATACTGGGGACAAGTGGGATGTGCTGGAGAAACAGCCTTGGGGGAGCAGGGACACATGGAGGACAGCTGGGAGTCCCCAGGGACACACGCCAGGGACAGCCAGGATGAACTGGGGACACTGGGAACAGCCAGGATGCAGTGGGGACAGCAGAGACACACAGGGGACAGGCTGGGGTGCACTGGGGACAGTGGGGAGCTGCGGGTGGGGTGGAGGACAGTGGAGGACACCCCAGGGACAGCCAGGATGAACTGGGGACACTGGGGACACCCCAGGGACAGGCAGGATGAATTGAGGACACTGGGGACACCCCAGGGACAGCCAGGATGCAGTGGGGACACTGGGGACATCCCAGGGACATCCATGATGCAGTGGGGACACTGGGGACACCCCAGGGACAGCCAGGATGAACTGGGGACACTGGGGACAGCCAGGGTACAGTGGGGACAGCAGAGACACACAGGGGACAGCTGGGGTGCACTGGGGATGCTGGGGACACCCCAGGGACAGCCAGGATGAACTGGGGACACTGGGGACACCCCAGGGACAGCCGGGAGAGCCAGGCAGAGAGCCTGGATGTACGAGGGGCCGGTGGGGACACCCCGGGGACACCGGGGACACACCGGGGACAGACGGGATGCGCTGGGGACAACAGCCCGGGGACAGCGGGGACACGCGGTGGGGACAGCCAGGACGCACCGGGGGGCACCGGGGACGTACGGGAAGCGGGGGGACCGGTCGGGGCACCCCCGCCCCCCCCTTCCCCTCCCCGCGGCACGTTCCGGTGCCCGGCGGCAGCGGGACCCCCCCCCCCCCTCCCCCGCCCCGCTCCTTCCGCACCGCGGGGCTGCCGGTGCCCCCCGAGCCGCGGCCCCGACTTCCCCGGGGAACCCCCGGTGCCGCCACCCCCCCCACCCGCCCTCCCGCCGCGGCGCGACCGGACTCACCGGGAGCTACGGCGGGGGGGGGACGGCGGGCGGCATGGCCAGGACCGGGACCGGGACCGGGGCTGGGGCCGGCCCGCCGGTGATGACGTCATGGCTCCACCGGGCCGGCTCCGCCCTGCGCCCCCGCCGCCGCCAATCCGCGCCCGGGGGGCGGCGGGGGGGTCCCGGGTGTCCCGGTGCTGCCGCCGCCGCAGCCCTTCCCCGGGGCCGGGCTCAGCCCCTTTCCGCCCGCCCCTTCCCGGTGCCTCCCCCCACCGCGACCCCCGGAGCTGCCCGAGAGGGTCCCGGTGCCCCCTCCCCACCCGGGGATCCGGTACCGGGCGACCGGGAGCTGGAACCGGACCGGGCCCCTCACAGCCCGCAAGGGCTGGGCCGGTGCCCCCCCCCCCCCCCCCCAGGGTCTTGTGTGAAGGACCAAAATAAGGGAGTGACAGCCAAAAGTGGGGACCCCCCCAGGGGGGCACAGAGGGGTCACCCCCTCCCCGGGGTGGGTGTTCATTGACCCACGCCAGCCCGAGCCCCCCCAGACAGCCCTGAGCCCCCCCACAAACAGCCCCAAGCCCCCCAGGACAACCCCCCGCCCCCCAGAACTGCCCCTGCTGCTCCGTCCGCCGCCATCCCCAGCCCCCCCCTCACCCCAGGACACAGGGACACGGGCAGTCACCTCCATCAGTTTATTGGGGGGTACCTGTGCAGGGGGGGGGGGGGGGGCGGGGACGGGACACCACCCCCCTTTAGATGCCCCCGTCACACCCTCAGAGCCCCCCCAGAGACCCCCAGCAGCAGAGGAGTGTGGGGAGCCCCCCCCGCCCCATCCTTCCCCCGAGGTTTCTCCCCGGCCCCACAGCGAGGGTGGGAGGGTCTGGGGGTGTCACCCCCCTCCTCTCCCCAACTCCAGGAATGACGGCAGCGCCGGAGCCGCGGCTCAACCCGGTTTCCAGACGCGTCCCGGCACCGGGCTCAGCTCCCAGAACCCGGCTCCAGGCTCCCGTTGGCGGCTGCTCCCCGGGGCTGTGCGGAGGCGGCTTCCTCGGGGTGCCGGGGGTCCCAGGGGGCCGGGGGACACGCTGCCGGCGGCGGGCGGCTCTGCTGGGGACAAAAACAAGGGCCGGTGGGGCGGCTGCGGCAGGACGGGCCCGGGCCGAGGCGAGGGCGAGCCCAGGGGGGTGTCGCTCCCCCCCCGCGCCGCGGCGGAGGGGGAGGCGTTTGCTCTGGGCTCCTGCTTGAAACCCGACGGCTACGGCAAAACCGGGGGCTTCAGTCAGGGCCTGGGGTCCCCCCACCCCAGCGCTGGGCGAGGGGCTGCAGGGGCGGCTCCAAACCCGCGGGCAGGGCCGGAGCCAGCCCCAGGCTCCGGGTGGGACCCGAAAGCGGCAAGTTCCAAGTGAAAAATGACTCAGAAGGAGGAGACAGAATCCCTGTTGTGCCCAAAAGGCGTCAGCTCCTCTTAAAGTCCCCCAGCTGGGTAAAGAAGAGGCTTCGGGGCTTCCCCCAGCGGGGAGTCGCCAGCCCGAGACACCCCCAGCGTGTCCCAGACAGGAGGAGGGTGGCACCGAGCCACCCACCAAGAGGCGACGGCCCGTCCTCCGCCGCGTCCCCGGGGCCAGGCTCTGGCTGTCACCCCAAAAACACTCCCAGCCCCCTGCAGAGCGCGAGGACAGCGCGGTCCTGACTTGGGGGGGGGAAGAGCGGGGCAGAGGGGGGAAATGGGGGCTTCTCCCCCTGGGAAGACGCTTCCTTCAGAGCCCCAGGGGCTGGGGGTTGCCCCAGGGGCAAGCGGGGAGCTGGAAGCCCCCGGGGCTCCCCCCGCTGTACCTGGGCTGGAGAGTCGGCAGGCGGGGGGGAGAAGAGGTGGGCAGAGGAGCTGCCTCTGTCCGTCGGCGCCGTCAGGCCGGGCTGGGAAGGTTCCTCCAGGGCCAGAATGTCTATGGGGGCCTCGGCCACGTCTCGGAGGGCCGGTTCGAGGGCCACGGAAGGATCGAAGAGCAGAGGGGACGGGGGACACTGCATGCCATCGCCCACCACGTCCAAATCCTACGAGAGAAAACACGAAGGTGGGTCCTGAGGAGAGATGGAAGCAGCGAGGCCTCGCAGCCCGTCTCCGCCCCCCCCTCGGGCAGCGGGACCCCCGTCCTCAGCACCTGGAACACAACCTGGGGCCGCCTCCGCCTCCTCCTCCTGAAACAGCATCACCCAGGCTCACCAACAACGTGCGAGGCACAAAATACGGAGCCCAGCGCGACGCACGGCCCCAGAAACATCCCCGCAGCAGCCAGGAGGGCTGGCAAAGGGCCCGATCCTGCCCGCCTCAGGACACCCGGAGCGCTCCCCGCTCTCCCAGGATTTCACACCCCCCCCCCTTTGCTTGCCCCGACACAACTGCTGCGCGTGTGGATCACTGGGATTCCTGCGAGGCTCCTGGGAGAGGACGGGATTTGGTTTGGAGGGTGTTTGACATCAAGGTGAGACGCCCGCGACCGGCCCAGCGTGACGCGAGAGAAAACAGACACCCCGCGCAGCCGTAGGAGCTCCGAGGGCTCTCGCTGGGTGTCTGAGGTTTACATCCACGCACGGCTCGGGGTACAGGGTGGGAGAAAGGTGCTTCCTTTCCAATCCCGGGGGTGCTGGGCCCCGCCTGACCCCACAGCAGCAGCACCGGCTCTCCCGTCTTAACGGCCACCCCGGGACACCGCAGCTCCTGGCGATGCCCCCTCCGCCAGCAAACTCTGAAGTGGCCACGAGATTTGCCTCCCGATGGCCACGCTCAAGAATCTTGGGGGCATTGGTAGAGCAAGGGACACCTCGTTCAGAGGAGCAGCTCCGAATGACCGTGGTGTTTTTTTGTTTAAACAAATTCCAGAGGATTTTAAGCGTGTAGGCTTAACATACATGCAGGACATCAGAATAATCTGGGATTAAAATCCTCATGGATTCCTCATGGGAGTGAAGACGGGGGAAAAAAAGTCTGCTTTTTTAAAAGCCCCTAAATATTAAATTAAGCCATGCTCAAGAATTTCAGGGGCATCCAAATACTAGAGCAAGGGACACCTCGTTCAGAGGAGCAGCTCTGAATGACCGTGGTATTTTTTTGTTTAAACAAATTCCAGACAATTTTAAGCGTGTAGGCTTAACATACATGCAGGACATCAGAATAATCTGGGATTAAAATCCTCATGGATTCCTCATGGGAGCGAAGATGGGGGAAATCTGCTTTAAAAAGCCCCTAAATATTAAATTAAATGAGCACAGCCCTTCTAAAGGAGCACTCACCAACTCTACAGAAACAAACATCTCCCAAACCTCTTGCACATTCTTCAAGAGACTCTTCTTCCCCAAACCAGCAAAAATAAAAATCATCCTACGTTATTTCTGCTGGGGAGGCAGCGCTTTACGCGACGTCCATCCACGCTCCACGTGGAGCAGCGGGTCAGCTGCACGGCAGCCCCCTCCCTGAGTATTTCAGAGCGACTTCACGGCCCAGAATGAAGAGAGAAACATTGGGGGAAGTTTTTCCACAGGGCACCTTCTTGCACGGCCCGTCCCAAAGCACGCTGCACAACTTACGTCGCTGAACTCCAGGGGCAAACTCTCCGTGGGCTGGAGCTCAGCAGCGCTCAAGTACAGGTCCGTGGGGGCAGCTTCCAGCTCCTCAGGGACAGCCAGAACCTGCTCGGGTACGTACATCTGCGGAGGCAGGCGGAGGTGGAGCGGGCAGCAGGGATCCTCTGAGAGGCTCACGGGAACCGGCTTGTTGCAGGGCACTTCCTCGGAGCCCTGACACGGTTTAAAGAGAGTCTGATTAGCGTCCTGACAGATGTCTGGGCAGACGCGGTCAAGGAAAAAAAATCACAGAATCATCGAGGCTGGAAAAGCCCTTGAAGCTCCTCCAGCCCCACCATGAACCTCCCCCTGACCGTTCCCAACTCCACCAGATCCCTCAGCGCTGGCTCAACCCGACTCTTCAACCCCTCCAGGGATGGGGACTCCCCCCCTGCCCTGGGCAGCCCATTCCAACGCCCAACAGCCCCTTCTGCAAAGAAATCCTTCCGAAGAGCCAGTCTGACCCTGCCCTGGCGCAGCTTGAGGCCATTCCAAGAGGGAATTCTGGTTCCTTGGTTCCTTGGCTAAGCTAAGCTGGTTCCTTGGCTCAAGAGACGACTCCCCCCTCTCTGCACCCTCCTGTCAGGGAGTTGCAGAGGGCCAGGAGGTCTCCCCTCAGCCTCCTCTTCTCCAGACTAAACAACCCAAACCCGCACAGCAGACAAGCTACGGACACACACACACATCCAGAGGCAGAAACGCTCCCCACGCACCCAGCCACCCTCCAGCAAACGGCCTTAAAACCCCCCATCCACTTCTCCAAGGTCGAGTCCAGACTCCACGGGCGACGTGGGGGACGTTACTCGCACGATGGAAAACAGGGACAAGAGCAGCGGCCTCCCAGCGGGGGCTGGGAGATGTCGCCGGCTCCCTGCGAGGCACCCGCAGATCCTCAGATGGAAGATATTACAAACGCACGGGCTTGCTTTTATTTGCAGGCATCCATTTAAAAGGCATCTGCACAAGCCTCGAGATCTAACGCGCAGCGGAGATACGAGCACACACAATGCTTTTTCCACAGCCAGGAGTTTAGTTCCGGTATTTCTATCTTCCCAGCGCATTTTCCTTCCCAATGGAAAACCTATTCCTGCCAGAGGTGTAAATGGGATTTCCTGCCTTTAATCACAAACAGAAACTCTGCTCCAATGGCCTCGCGCCTGCAGAGCCGTCACCAGCAAAGAGGAGCTACAGACCAAATCCCATCCTCTTCCCAGAGCTGCAGCCGGACCCACCGCGGAGGCTGCGCGAGGGGCTGCAACATTTTACTGACAGTCGTGAAGTTTCTCCTTCCTGCTGCCAGGGACAAGAATTGTGTCACCGAGGGAGCCGTGAGGCAACAATCTCCACGCGGGTGACAACCTGGGGCTGGGGCCAAGGCAGATTTCAGGTGCAGATCAAGTCTTTCAGGTCAGACACCTCAGTATTAAACCCACCCAGATGTCGCTGATATTTGCGGGGTTCACGCCGCAGTTTCCTCTTCACACAGCGCAGCGTGGGAGAGGAAAAAACCCCAAACTTCCAAACCCACGCGAACTGGCAAAAAGGTGCAGAGTTTAACCCAGTCTCTTAAGCCGTCTAGGTTTCAGACTGATCCTTCCCTCCTCTCCTCCCTGCAGCGAGGCAGCTGCGAACACGCCGATGCGGCCGCCCCGCAGGTTGTGGGGAGCCCGTAAATCCCTGCTAGCGGCCACGGCGGAGAGCCCAGCCCAGAGGAGCCAGATCTCCGAGACACTCGAGGGCAGATGTGGCAAGGGAAGTGTCTCTGTATGAACAGCAGGGTGGGGGAGCCAGATTTTTATCTCTGAACGACTCCCAGATCAAGTGCTGACTTTATTGGTAGCCAAAAAGCAGGGATTGCCAAGATGACAAAATCACACGCTCCACCTGGAGCCCAACAGCCCAGCTGGGTTCGGTCCCTTTAATGCTTTGTCAGAAACAATCCAGCTCCTGAAAAGCAAACAAAGCCCAAGAGCCTCCCGACAATGCACAAAGCCGAGAGACTGCAGATGTTATCGGCTCAGCAGGGCTAACCAAAGTAAAATCTTGTTTGTGTCAGTGAAAGTCAGCTGACAGCTCAGACGTAAGGAAATCAAACCTCGCTTTTTCCACTCCCTTCTCGGCCTGCCCTGCTCAAAGCGAGCCAGCTGCAAGCAGCAACTTGGTCAAATCGTTTTATAGGTATTTACCCTGCCTTTATTTTCAAGTATATGGTCACTAGAGAGAAACAAAGGCAGCTTGCTGCTCCCTGGGCTGCTCCCTACGCGTAGCGGGAGTCGAGTCTGCCAAGTTCAGTAACAAAACAAAACGAAGAGCTCATCCTCCCCCTGGCTGCTCGCTCTGCTCTGGGACCCAGCGCCGGAGCTTCTCCTGACTCACACCAGCAACAGCTGCTAACGCGGCTCCGCCACGATCCAAACCTGCTCCCGGACACATCCACCCAATCCCACTTAGACAGGAGTTGCACAGACGCGCCCCGGGCGACGCTCGGTTCCTGGATCCTACGTTGGGGTGGTGATCGCTGAGCTGGGGGGATCCCAGTGGAAATTTCAGGGCTGACTCTCAAAAAGCTGAAGCTGTTTTGGGCAATAACAGCTCGAGGGTGTTCACACACATGTGTGAACCTTTTAAGGGGTCAGAGCAGACTGGAGCTGGTCCACAGCAGCCCCAAACAGGCCAGGAACTACTCCCTCATTCAGATCCTCCCAAAAATCAGTGAGCACATGCTTCAGCAGTCAGCCAGCCCTTCCCACGCACGTCCCTCGCAGCGGGACTCGTACCAAGAGCTCGCAGACCCTGCTCAGGTCAGCTGCTGGCACCCAGCACCGGCAGCCAAGCAGAGAGCAGACTGGCTTCCACCCTCCCTCAATACCACCAGAACTAGCTCGTGCTCCCCTCGGGCTCCGGGAGGTTCCCTCGTCGCTTCCGATCGAACTGGCCACCCCGTTGGGATGCTCGGGATCGGCCAACGTACCGCAGGAAGGCTGCGGCGGGACCTGCCCGGGCAGAGGCGAGGGCGAGCCCAACCTTTTGTCACTCCCACACGAATTGGCCGTTCCACGGGGATGGGAGCGCCAACAGACCGGGAGACGTTTCCTCTGGGCTCCTTCTTGAAACCAACGGCTACAGCAAACCGATGGCCTTGATTTAGGGCCAAAAAGGCAAAAAAAAAAAAAAGGAAGATCAGACACAGTTCAAACCACCAGCAAAGGCAGAAGCGCAGCCCAAGGCAGCACAGGCAGATCAAAGGATACGCGTAAGGCAGTGCCTGGTCATCGGGAGGGACTGGTTGGAGCATCGGACGTCGTCGACGAAGGCCAAGCACCTCTGGCTGGAGCGGGTGGTGTGCGCCTGCAAGGCCAAGAGGAGAGCTCAGCGTCGTCCGGCTCCGCTCCCGAGAAACCCCCTCGGCTCTACAACGCCCGCGTCCTGCTTTCAAAACACGCCAAGACCCAACTCGCAGCTCCACTCCAGCACAGCCTAGCTCCTCATTATGTCCTTCTCATTCAAGCTTTTATTAAACAGAGCTGAGATAGGAAGGCACGGCTCGATTTCAATAGGAAGAACTTCACCTCAGAAGTATGGCTCAAAAATGAGGTTTCTCAGACTTATCTTTCAGCCTTCAGAAGCCAGCTAACAGAACGCTGTGAATTTTAAAACAGTTATAAAGAAAACGGCTGCACACAGCTTCAAATTTAGTATCACGTGTGATGCAAGGGGCCTGCCTTTTGGTCCCCCACAGGTTTAGGAGGAGTCTGGATTTCACCACCACAAGGAGCGTTTTTCACACCTTTTTCAGTGATGAAATTCAGGCTGCCTCATCCTGAGCCCTCCCTTTTGAAAGGGAAAATTCTCCAACCCCACACTTGAACTTCTGCAGTTTTGGTGCCCGTTTAAAATGTCTCCAGGAACCTCCAATGTTTCACCCAATGCGGATTCTGAGGGCGCTGGGCAGGACCAGACCTTTACGCCCCTGCAGAAAGGGACCAGCTGGCAGGGCCAGAGCAGACCCGGCCTGGGATTGCTGCCAGGAAGGGAGGAGAGGAGAGACCCAGCTTCGCCATAACTCCGGCGGGCCGCAGCCCCCGAGCGCTGGAGGTACCTGCTGAGCGGCGCCGTCGGTCGCCAGCATCCTGCGCTCCTTCAGCTGCCGGTGCAGCAGGGCCTCCACGCCGTAGCGCTGCCGGTACCGGCGCAGGCACTTCAGGCGCTTCAGGTTCTCACGCTCCTTGGCCATCAGCCCCTCCGGGCCCGTCAGGAGGCTGCTGCCTGCGGGGAGCGAGGGAGGGGTCAGAAAATACCACCCCACCTGACACATCCCTCCATTTTATTTTTTTTTTTGGTACCAAAAGCCAAAATCAAGCTGTCGAGAGCTCCAACAGCTGACTAATGACCCAGATGTCACCACAGAGAGCGAATGAGCAGCGAGAGCTGCACGTATAAACAGGAAGCACATCCTTCAGTTACACAAGATTATGACAAAGCAGATTCCATCCCAAATTTTATCCCCGTGCACACGAGGAGCGCTTGGGCCAACAGAATTATTTTTTTAAAATATCTGTTAAAATAATTTGGCTATTCAAGAGTCTATTGTGATTTCTGCAGGCAGAACAGAAGTTTGTCAACTTTCAACGGCTCCTGTGCAAGTTCTGGAAGCTTCCCGTAAGCACTCCCAGCTGTAATTACAGGGCAACGCTCAGGATCTGCTTTTCTATTACTGGTTTGCTAAAAAGAGTTCTACAAAATTGTTATGTACCAAACTTCCAGTTATTTTTACTTGGGACCGAGCTGTATTATACCATTTTCCAGGATGAGCTATTCTAAGACTATGCTAGAGAAAGAATTCTTTACACTGCGATACTTCCAACCAGTTATACAACCCGGTTCTGCCTCTGCTCAGCTACAAACTGCTGCCTCCAAGAGAATTCCAACGGAGACAGAAGTGCTTCTGCAAGGGAAAGCTGCATCTGTGCTACGGAGGAATGTGGCATTACAGCAGTACTGGTGTAACCACCGAAACGTCTGCCGATACAGACAGGACCTTACAGATGAATAAATTTTTTTGTTTATAAAACCAAAAGCAGGAAATCCCATACAAAAAAAGAACTTTTGTCTCAGAGTTAACTTTGTAGTCTCATTTCCTGACAACACTGCAAACTTTGAAGAGCAAAGAAATCCGGCAACCTCTCTAACCCAAACGATACCAATCTCCAGGCGTGAGGCCAGACACAGAAATACCTCCTCTAACTGGGTTTCAGTCCTACAGCAATTTTCACCCTTACCGAGACAGCACTGCTCTGAAATCTGCTTCTGCAAAGGGCAAAAAACCCCCCTTTTTCCTTTTTTTTTTTAATACGGAGTCCTGCATGTGTTTTAGAGAAGCACCGTGCCCTCGGCCAGAGGAACACAGCTCGGTGACTACCTGGACCAGCACTTGCCTATGGCTTCGTGCTCTCCCTTGCGGCTGTGCAGGTATCGGCGCTTCTTCTCCTTCAGAAGGTGCTGGAGTCGTTTGAACTGGTCAATGTAGAGGGACTGCAGGCGGATCAGCTTCTCTCGCATGATCAAAGCCACCTCCTCAGCTGTGTATACACCAGCGTGCCTGAAAAACACCCACACAGGCAGGGTGAAGTTTTTAAGGGTCCCTCAGGGCTGTTCTCCTAACCAAATGACACAGTCGTTACCAGAAACACAGGTGGAGCAGGGCTGGATTATACAGATCAATGGGTGACGAGCAGAAATACGGAATTTATGGGGGTTTTTTTAAGTTGCAAGATCACCCAGAGACTGCTGCTGAACGGACCACTCCACACTGAAGGATGACTATCAAATACTTCCCAGAACCACCACCAGCTCTAAGGCTGGTGAGCGTTCACACCCAGCTCCTCACCAAAGCACAAAGTCCAACTGCAACACCGTGAAGATCATCAGCTCTTTAACACAACCGCCCTCTCCTCAGGCACCACGCCGAGCTAAGTAACCAGCAATAGGACAAGAGGGAATGGCCTCAGGCTGCGCCAGGGCAGGGTCAGACTGGCTCTTAGGAAGGATTTCTTTGCAGAAGGGGCTGTTGGGCGTTGGAATGGGCTGCCCAGGGCAGGGGGGGAGTCCCCATCCCTGGAGGGGTTGAAGAGTCGGGTTGAGCCAGCGCTGAGGGATCTGGTGGAGTTGGGAACGGTCAGGGGGAGGTTCATGGTGGGGCTGGAGGAGCTTCAAGGGCTTTTCCGACCAAGATGATTCTGGGATTCTGAGCTCAGAATGCTCTGCACGCTACACACGTGTAAGCAGCCGGCAGCTGCCAGCACTCAACTTACTTCAAGGGATCCTCCTGGTCACTGTCGATGCTGTCAGCCTCGCTGTCCGGGTCCCCTCGCCACGTCTGGTCCACTGTGACAGGGTCCTGCTCGCCATCGCTCCAGCTGTCCTCATCTGAAAAGACAAGTCACCCTGAGCAACAGGACACCGGAGACCCCAGGAGCTCGGCTCCACAGCCGCACGGAGATGAAGCAGCTCTGCCTTTTGCCAAAAGAGACTGTTCCTCCCCAGCACAGCGTGAGCAAGGGACATGGAACAGCACGAAACCCACCGACTCGGCGCAACCAAAACATCCGGCTGCCATGGAGTGACACTCCTGCCCACCTCGGAGCCACGATCCACCAGGGCTGGCCCTACCAAGCGACCCAACAAGATGGGAAGCTCAGTACCGAGCCAGCGTTTGACAGGCACCACTAGAGACTAACCCAGCAAAGAGGGAAGCTAGCGAAGGTTTCTACTCGGTGAGTGCAAGAGAAGCAAACCCGCAGGGTTTTGGTCTGGCACTGTGACTCGTCTACAGTCAGCGGCAAGCAAGACACACCAGGGTTTGCAGAAAACAATCTTTTACCCCCGGATCCCTGGGATCTTTTTTGCCACTGGATTTAAGAAGTGATATTCTTGGCATTTCCACACAAAACTGAGAACTCCAGGTCCTCTCTCAGCAGTTTTATGCTTTTAATTCTTACCTAGAATCCGACTGGCTTCACTGCGGCTGCTCTCTGCAGTCTGGGAGCCCAGCTCTGACTTGGCATAAGAGCTAAGCTGGCAAAGGAGAGTCTCGCTTACAGGCCCAGGATTGGACTTTTTCATCTGAGCTTGGAGCGCCAGCGTGTTCCTACGGGCATGCTCCGCACAGAACGACGCGCTGCAGGAATAAATCACAAGCTTGTTACAACTCCAAGCCCTCAGCCAGCAAAACGAACAAGCAATACAGTGAGAAACGTTCCCTGGCACCTGGAAAGCACATCCCCTCCACAGCTCTCTCACAGAGCGAGCCGCTGGCTGCAGGTACGGCTCAGAAATGCCGCAGAGCCCCAGGTGACTCGCAGACCACACACCACCGCTGAAATGCCACCTCTGGCACCAGACCCAGCAGCCACACGGCACGGCAGCAGGGAGAGAAAAGAGCTTTTTACTTAAACCCACTGAAGTGAGCTCTTCTGCTTCCAAACACTCACACTGGACTCTCAGTTTCCACGCAGAGCACGCTGGCCCACGTCGGATGGATCCTTTTTATCGGAGGGGGACCAAGGGCAGAATGAAGACTACCAGTGTCCACATCCCTGTAACCTCCGAGAATGAAACGCGGGTTGATGCTCCCGTAAGGGAAACTGTGCTCTGCTGACGTCCTTACTGAACGTCGATAACTGTTCTAGGTCCTTCCACCCGCAGCAGTCAGAACGTTTTATATGCATCAGAGAACAAGCAGCACAACCAGGTCATCAACTCCACGTAACACACGACCAGAGTGTCTGCGCTGAGGATTAGCCACAGGCAAGTTAAATACCCACAGGCAAGTTCAATCTGCTGGGCTGAGCGGAGGTACGGCACCGTGGGGGTGCACGTGTGGCTCTTACAAAGGACCTGGATCACTGCAGCCACCTTCTGATGGCAGAGGGCAGCAACCTGACAGTCCTGTGGGACCAAGATGACTCCACACAGTGTCCAGCGCTCACAGAGCCTTTTTCTAGCTTAAACGTTCTTCAGAAAGAGGGAGCCACTTGTCTGAGGTAATAGAAGGACCTTTTCCTGCTTGTTTTAGTTCTATATGGTACAGAACCGGGTAAGAGAGGTACTCACCCATCCTTCTTCTCTGGTTTGGGTGCAGCATTGGGACACCGCTTTCCGTTCTTCGTTGAAACGTAGCTGCACTGCTTGAAAGGGGCGCTCCTGTCTTCCAGAATGTGCTTAATACAAAACTCCTGCCCCTCCAGCCGCGGCTGGGAGCACTGGCGGTGGGTGAAGGCACATGACAGAGGCTCCTGCGGCCGCGGCACAGGAGTAAGGCGTCCTCGGCTCGACGGCAGAACGTGGATCCGAATTCTGTTCATGCCAACACCTGCTTGAGAGATGCAGAGCATGAAACAAACTGCTGATAAACGAAAGAGAAGCAGTATCTGCTAACACCTGCTAATGCATCTGAATTAAACTCTTTGACCCCCTCGAACGGGCGGGAGATGAAGTTGCTCCTATAAAGTTTCTTCCAATGTCCCAGCAAACTCTGAGCTTTGCAGCAACCCCACTTCTGCACAGAATGAAACGCATCTCACTCACCTGAGCTACCGAGCAGCACCATCCACCCCAAGGTGTGGGCACAAGAAGCGCTGCTGCCTGCCAGCGTTGGGGCCAGGGGGTGATCCATGTCCCAGAGGTACCCCTCCACCCCCCCCCCACCCCAGTGCAGGAGCCTTTCGTCCCAGCACACAAATCCCACCGCCACCAGGGTACCACGCTGCCTTCCCCCCCACAGCCCACCCCCCGCACAATGGCCAAGACAAACCCCCCCGCCTTCACGGCATCATCCATCCCCGGCTCACGGGCTCCTCCTCAGTGGGCACCACGTCCCAATCCCGCCCCCCGCCGCTTCCCACAGGCCCAGCGCTCACCCCAGCCCTGCTCCCCACCTCTCCGGGCGCAGCTCACCCATCCCACAGCGCCCAGTACAGGCCCCCTCCTCCCAGTACACCCCCCCCGTGCAGCTCCTCAATACGTAGCCCCTGCTCCCGGTGCCCATCCCTCGCTCCCGCTGTCTATCCCTGCTCCCCGTGTCCATCGCCGGTGCAGACCCCCCCCGCTCCCGGTACGAGCCCCTCTCCCCCCCCACCCCCCTCCCCACGCACGTGCTCCGCCACCCGCCCCGCGCCCAGTTCCTGCGCATGCGCGGTCGCGCCGCCCGGCCGCCCCGGCGCCGCCATTTTGTCCGCGGGCGGCGGGCGTGAGGGGCGCTCCCGAGGAAGGCCCAGGCAGAGCTGCCGGAGCGAAGGGCGGGGGGGAAACAGGCCCCCCCGGTCGCTGCGGGGTGGAAGGGCCCCGGGGGAGCGTGCAAGTGTCGCGGCGAAAGGCTGCGCGGGCCGCACTGAGGGCGGGCGGTGCCGCCGCCATCTTACCTCGCTGCCGCCCCGGCCTCCCTGCTGCCTCGCCGCACGCCCGCCCCGCCACCTTACTGGCCCGCCCGGCCGCCAATCAGCGGCCGGCGCGGGGGCGGTGCCGCGCGCGGTTGGCCGAGCCCGCCGTCACTCCGCAGGGACCAGCCACGCCTCCTGCAGTCACGTGAGGCCGGCGCGGCGGGAAGCCCACACGTGGGCGCGGCGGGACCCCGGGGGCGCCCTGGGCGAGGGCGGGGACACGGGAGCGGGTTTGTGCTTTGGCGCCGGGAAGGCAGAAGCTCCCGGTAGCCCCTGGGACACCGGCTTGGTCCCAGGAGCCCCCCTGGCTCTACCCCATCCCCTCCCGGTTTCCCAGGACAGCTGAAGGCCGACATTGCTCCCCGGTGATTAACGGAAAGGGCAGAAGGAGCCATTCACTGCCAACCCCGGAGCAGCCAGCCTCCAAGAGAGGCTTCAAAACGAGCCTGAAACCTAAAAACCGTACCCAAAAATCGCAGGGGGGGGTTACCAACGGCAGAGGCGCTGGCGAGGGTCAGCAGCACCAACTGCGCTTAAAAACCAGCGTGATGGAGAACGAGAGTTTCACAAAACCATACGGAGGCCGTACATTTATTGAAGGTTGGAAAAGGAAAGTCTGAGAACAAAGGAAATCAGTTTTTCTGAAATATTCAACCAAAACTCAAGTGGCTGCCCTGGCCCAAGGTTGAGGTTGTGGTAAAAGCTGTTTCCAGCCCGGCTGGAAGAGCTGCCCCGGGCACGGGGACACTTCGAGGCACCGTCCCAGCTGGGAACGCGACACGCCGCTTCTCTCCAGATCAACCCCGGCACCGCCATGGACCGAGTCCGCCAACACATTTCACACCTCAACCCGGCTCTGCCCGCGCCACAGCACCCCCGCGGCAGGACCCAGCCAGCTCCCAGCACCGGGCTGCTCCGCTCGGTCCTTCAGGCACAACCCGACCCCGCGCACAAGCCCCCTGCTCAGCAGCGCCCGGCCCCGCCAGCGCGGGCAGCTCCTCTGGACTCTCTCCCCCCAAAAAAAGCCGCCACGGGGGGCAGGTCCTGGGCCAAGCGCCCTCAATCTGTCACCTCACCCTGGCCACACAACGCCAGCCGCCCCAAAACGCCACCGACAGCCCCCGGCACACGCCCCTGAAGCCCCACTGCGGCCGGGAGCGAGGGATGGAGACGGGATCCCGAAAGCTGAGCAGCTTTTAGAGCGAGGAAACCGGACCCGCAGCGGCTGGGATTCCCTCGCCGCCCCCAGCCCGAGCAGCCTCCGGTCCCTGCCCTCCCCTCGCGCCGCATCTTCCCCTCCATCCCCCAAAAACTCCTGAACCCCCTTTCTGTCACCAACAGCTCGAGCGGAACCACCTGCCAAGCCACCCCAAACCCTCACCGAGGTCGTCCCCCCCCAGCATCACACAATTAAAATGAACAAAAACACTAAGATATAAGTTACTGCTTAAATTATTTGTAAAACATCTTAAATTTTCTGTGACATATTTTAAATACCCCCCAGAGCCCCCCCACAATGCGTGTTCCCCAGAGGGGGCTTCAGTTCTAGCAGGGACAGAGCCCACCACTAACTGGAAGTTGATGGGGGAGGGAGCAAGGAACAGAGAAAGGGTTTCTTATCCTTTCACAGCTTCAACAACTCCGCGTTCTAAATATCAATAATAAAAGTTATATTATAATAAAATAGTTCTTCGTGAGGCAGTGGAGATCGAACAAGCCCTTTCAAGCCCCCGCAGGGGCAGCCCAGGTGGTTTAGGCTCGGGCTCTGGACTAACTCAGTAGTAAAAAGGGGTTTTACTTGGGGAGAGGAGGGAGCGGGGGGGGCGGTTCTGAGGGCAGGGGGGGCGGTCGGGGCTTGTCCGTGTTGGCGACAGCTCTGGAGCTGGTAGAAGCCCGGGGGTTCAAGAGCTCGCCGTAAGAGTGGAAGTCAAAGGCAGGGGGTTGGGTGGGCTGCATCCCCTGCGCGCTCAACAGCGAGTGCAGCATATTGACCGTATCCTGGTAGTCACTGGCCTGGTTGGCGTTGTGCCCGTTGGCCCCCGTGGGACCCTTGTCCGATTTGCCGTGGGTGCCCCGGGCTTTGTTGGCCTGGGGTAAGGGAAGGTTGCCCGCATCCGAGCCGTGCCCCGGGAGATGGGCCGCCCCGGGGAGGTGGGGGTAAGGGAACGGCATGCCGGGGCCTTTGGTGGCTTTGCCGACTTTGGGCTGGTGCTCGTGGGCTGCGGCCGCCGCCGCTTCCTCTGGCAGGGGCCGCTTGCGGGAAGAGGCGAGGGGGCCGTAGCTTTTGTGGGGCACGGCGCTGGGCTGGCTGCTGTGTTTAGAGTCTCCCGGCCGCTTGTTCACCAGGCTGCTGGGGCCGGCGCCGAGCTGGGCGTGTAAGTGTTTGTGAGAGTGGTGGTTGTGGTGGTGGTGGTGGTGGTTAGAAGAGTGGCCCTTGTGTTTCTCCTTGTGCTCTCGGTTCTTGCCGCCGCTCTCGTCCGAGGAGCCGTGCCTGTCTGCAGCGCTCGGCACCTTGATCCGCATTTTTATCTCCTCCTGCTTGGAGGGGAGCGGCCTCTCCCCGCCTCCACCTGCCACCGGGATCCTCAGCTTCAGGGCCGAGGCTTTGTCGCTCTTCTCGGGGCCGGGAGGGCGCTCGGGGTTCTCCGAGCCGCCGATGGGAATTTTCAGGATGATGGGAGAGGGGTTGCTGTCCTGCTGGACCTCCCTCTCCCGCTGCTGCTGGACCAGGAGATTCTGCGCAGCGTAGGCGTACTGGGACCGCACGTTGGCCTCCATGTTCTCCAGCTGCCGCTTCTGGGCCGCCAGCTCCTCGGCGTGCTTGGCCCGGTATTCCTTGAGCGACACTTTGGCCGAGGGAGCGTTCTTGCCGCTCTGTTTCTGATAACCAGCGCCATCTTGCTGCAAAGGATGCTCAGCAGCCGACGAGCTTTCGTTAGTCCTGTGGCTGGGACCAGTGTCCAGCTTGGCTGGAGGATGCCAGTAGTCAGGCTGGGACAGATCCGCAGCGCTCTGGTCGCTGGGCGAGTCCGCTGCGGCGGGCAGAGACGGCCCCGCTCCGGCGGTCGAGGACGTCGACATGCTCATTAACCCAGCGATATTCATGTCCGAACTATTGTTCCTGGAAATCATGTTGAGGATTGTCTGCTCTGACAGGCTCTCATCTTCCCCGTGGTCATCAGCCTTGGTTTTCCTGGCTGCTTGAGAGGCCTGGAAGAAAAGCAGCGATCGGTGATTTACTTCGGGCTGTCACCAGAGCTGGTCTGACGCCAGCAGCTCACCCGGTACGGCGCACACTCTCATCTACAGACAGATCCACCGTGCCCCCATCCCTCCTCGTGCCAAAAGGCAAGCAGGGTGGCTAGCGTGGCTGGAAAACCCCAGGTCTCTACAGAGTTAACTCAGAACAGGTGAACTCGAGCGCCGCAGCCGCGTTTTGCAGACGCAGAGCGTTCAGATTCTCACACACACGCACACACACACGCCCTTCAGACGCCTCACAGCCTCGTGCACGCAGAAGAAATCAGAGCCCGTGTTCTCCTGCAAGCACCCGCGCTCCGAAGCGGATTCTTACCCGCCAGTTCCGGATACGTTTAAGCCGGTTGGGAGTTTTCTCAAGGATCTGCAGGAATTCGTGAGTCAGTTCTGCAGAGGAGACATAAACCCAAGCAAGAGAGTCAGAGGTGGGCAGAGCAGCACTAATCCATCAGGGCAACCCCCTACTTACTGATGAATGGAGCTACTGATGAGATGGAGCTACTCCAGGAGGGGAAATACTGACAACTAGTATCACTGACCACATTTAAACTCGTCTCACTGCGTGCCTTTTGCCATCTCTGTTGTACCATAAAGCTGCTGCTGCACTGGAAACCTTGGCAAGACCTGAAGTCCTGGAGTCCATGAACTGGCCAGTGGCCGTGTTTGAATGGCAGACCCAGGAACAGAGATGCCAAAATAACGTAAGAGCCTTTGGGGGGGAACCTCGCTCCAAAACTTACCATCTAAGAGCTCCAGAGTTACAGTGCCATCAACGTATTCCCACCAGTGCTTCCCGTCCGTGGAGACTGGGATCTCCCAGTTGGACCACTTACAAGCCAGGTGGATACAGACGCAGGCCACAACGGGAGGGGTGTACTGCAGGCTGAAGGTGGTCAGGTGCAGGCTGACGTCACCAGCAGGGAGAGAGAAACAGAAAGCCATGAACTCCCAAGCTTGAACTTCAGCACTCACTGAACAGACGCTGCACAAGAGGTGGACATGGTGGGGAAGTCCCTGCCGTTCCTCCCCCAGTACAACCCTACTGTTACGGGCGTCTCTATCCCGCTCCACCGATTTGCTTGTTCCTTCCCCGTTCTGCCGCAGGTAATTTGGGTCCAGGTAACTCTGTCAACTCAAGGGCTTGTGCGGGAGCAGCGAGACACGCTGCCGCCCCGCTCCAGCCCTCCTCCGAGGGAGGAAGCGACCTCTGCTGCGGGGCTCTGCTCAATCTCAGAAGAAACTCAAGACGCTTCCAAGCGCAACTCCTGGGATGGCGTTCAAGGAGCAAACTGGCCCTCTGTGGCTTTTAGGAAGGGTCTGGTCTTTCCTAAATGATTTTTAGGACAAGCACTGAAGCTTCAGCTGTGAATAGCACCAGAGACTGGAGTGACTCAGGAGCACCTAAAGGGAGCCTGGCCGCCTATCAAGCATTTTCATTAGTAAATTAATTTGCCACGTGACAGCTCGGACGTCAGTGCGGGGAGGTCTAGGTAGCACTGAGAACAGGAGAACCGACGGACTAGGACAGCTTCCTACTCTCCACCTGCAGGAACGCCTTAGAAACCGCGACAGCCAAGTCGAGCGCAGGATTTGCCCGCTGCCACCCTCAGGAATCGGCCCTTTCAAAGAGCGATTGATGGAAACGGTGCCACCGCGCATCTACGCGCGGCCGCAGGAGGGCACGAGCTGCGTTTCTTCGCCACGCTTGGGTTATTAAACGTTTTTCAACGCAATGCGGAGAGACAGAGATATGCATCAACAGCCAAAAAGTCTGAAGCCACTTCACGGATACTGTATTTATGAAGTCAAACCCAGGAAATTCAGAGCCTTTATCCACTCTGCCAAGGTAAGAAGTGAAATTAAGGTGCACAAAGAGCCTTAACTCTGCCCCACAATGATGCCAGAAGGAAATAAAAAACATCTGTAGCTACGCCTGATAAATCCAGCTCATCACTTAAGCACCTTAATCAGGCGTTTCATGGCATCACTTTAAGGCAAAATTGAGGCTGCCTGGCTGCATTTCTTACTTTCTGCCTGGATTTCTTTCAATTATAACCTTAACTCATAATTCCTTGGTTTTGCAATTATCGCTGCAGGGATAAAACACGTTTCAAGGCTGCGTTTACACCGCGTTACTACCACCTCCTTCCCTTTACGCTAGTTTATGCAGGAAACCCACACAGTGCCCTTTGGAGCTAGACAGCACCTTCAACAAACACTTTCCCAGCACGCTGCGGAGGGGAGCAGGTAACACCTCTCACAGGCAGAGAGGAGAAAAACGACTCGCCCAAGGCCACGCGCGTGGCTTGAAAGCATTCTCTGACTCCGCAGCTTCGCCCTGTGCTAGTGCCTAAACCATCTTTTCTCCCATCCTTTCACTTCCACGAGCTCTTTCACAAAAACACAAGATTTTCTGTGTCCGTGACTCGGTCTGTTCCAAACATTAACTCCACAATTTGCCTGAAGCTGGTAGTCCCACCAGAAGGGCTGCTATCAGCCTTGCAGTGAAAATCTAGTGACAAAACTACCCAGACCTCTCAAGGTGAAAAAAAAAATAGAGGTTTTTTTTTCCTTTCCAAGACTGCTTACAGAACTGTCTGCCCACTCACACAGGCCAGACAAGGCTATCATTTCCTCTTGTAACACCTCACGACTGCGTCCAACTACCCTTTTTCTCCAGTTACACTCTAGATCAGCCTTCTCTGGGGTACAGACCATTATTTTTTGACATTTATACTCTAGATCAGCCTTCTCTGGGGTACCATGTTTTTTGACATCTACACTCTGGATCAGCCTTCTCTGGGGTACAGACCATATTTTTTGACATTTATACTCTAGATCAGCCTTCTCTGGGGTACAGACCATGTTTTTTGACAATTTGCACAGCATCTAGTGCAGTGAAAACACTTAGGTACTAAGCAAGTACAAACGTATATATTAGTTTCAAGTCTACCGTTTGGGATTTTTTTTTTTTTCCCCTCAAACTTTCACAACTGTCTAACTCCCCATAAAAGCAAGCAGTGAAGTTCCCGAGCATCCCATCTGCCCCGCTTGTATGGCTGATTTTGCAGCTGGTTTTGACTAGCAGCTGGCAGGAGAAAGGGTTCCTGCTCTTTCTGAACCAAACCGAGCAATCCCCAGGTGCTCGCAGGCTGACCAATGCCCCAGGGTCACCAGTAGCACATCTCCTCCAGATAAGACCCTCTGTCAAATATGAATCAATTGTAAAATAATAACCTGTTGGTAGCCATGAAATAGGAAGTTTGCGCCAAGTCCTTGCTGGCTGAAAGAGAAAAGGAAAAAGCGGGGCGTTAGTCTGCATACCCTGACAAGTGTTACTACATTTTAGCACAAGAACCACGGGCCTCTCGCCACCACACACAGACACACCCAGCACAGTCCGACTAACTCTATGCCACAGCTAGAAGGATTTTAGGAATTACTGCACGTAGAGAGCTTTGCGTGGCTCAGCAGAGCCACAACACTGTGTCAGTCCTTTGCAACCGCCTCTCCTTCGCCGCTCGTTACGGTTATTAAGGAGACTGACTGCAGGCGAGTTCTCGGGCAGCTCCGACTGAATGCTACAACATATTTTCACAGCTCTTCTCTATTGAGCTGAGGTTACCCGGAGGAAAAGCCACAAGCACCCGACATCTGCCATCGCTTACCTCGCACTAGCTGTGTGCACTTCACCACGTGGGTATGGGGGTGGTCAATAGTGATCTCAAAACCTGGAAGAACACAGACATACAGCCATCAGAAAACCAGCAGCACACGCCCACAGATCTACGAACCTCACGTTTCCTGCTCCTGGGGGACAAGGCCTTCTCCCCTTCCCTCCTACAGCCCCTGCTCTCTGCTCGGAGGCAAGCAGGAATAGAGGAGCCTGTTTTCCTGTAGCCAGAAGACTCAAGTTCTCCAGTCACAAAACCTGAAGGTCACTGCTGCTGCCAGACCTCCAAGCAGCTAAATGACTTCTGCGCTTGAAAGACCTCACTGAAAACAAAACAACTATTAAGGATTTTAAAAATAGCAGGACAAAGCCTCTTACAGCAGCTGGGAGGAAGGAGAAGACAATGGCATCTGCTCAAAGGAATTTCTGTCACCCAAAAAGCTAAGAGGAAGCAGACGTTTTCCCTTTGAAGGAGCCTACAGCACTAAAGACAACTGAACTTAATCCTCACTTCAGTTTCCTATTCAGTTTGGGCATTATGCTTTAAAGAAAAAAAAAATAATAAGATCGGTCCATGTGTGCAACAGATTTGGTTCTTCCCATGCAGAACATTCTAGAAGAACTGGGACGTTAAAAAAAGGCAACTGGAGAACCGAGTCATTGCAGAACCGGGGTCACAGTTTAAGCACCGGCTTGCCAGGCCAGCGCGTGTGATCCATCGACAGAGCTGCCCCTCCTGTCCCCTCGTGAACGTTTACTCTGAACCGAGTCAGAAATAACAAAGTAATAACTCAGGAACTACTGAGTATTTTGGAGTGGAACGCTATCTACAAACTGCCTCTGAAATGGAACGTATGTTAGTAAAAACAAGTTTTAACAGTACATTTTATAAAGGAACAGGGTACCAGATCCAACGGCCACAGCCCTAAATGTAGGCTCCAGCTTCTACTTTCAAAAAAACCCCAAAACTGTTGCTGGTTTGGAGTTTTTTTTTTTTTTTTTCCACATTCAGCTAACTGATCAAAATATTAACTTTCAACCCAGGTTTTGTTAGACATCTCTCAGTGCAAACTGCTTCCTGGCCACAGGACTAGAGCATTATTAAGTTCAACAGCACAACGGAGGACAGCGACCGGTGTCCAAGCAGTACAAAACCTGTTGTGGGGTGAAAAAAAAAAAAAAAAAAAAAAAGAGACGAGCCACACTTCCACGCTTTAATTTCTCTGAGCATTGAACCTGACACAAGTTACACCTGCAAAAACTGATGTTAAAAGGAAAACAGAAGGAGTGGGTGTGAAAAATAGAGTTTGTTGCCTGGACTCTTGCTCTCCCACTGGCCAGCTGTACATCTGCCCTCCAGCTGTGGAGAAGACTGTGCGGTTAGGCTCTCCGCTCTGCGGAACACTCCTGGGTCTGGGATTCGTGTGGCAGCCCGTCCGCTTTGAAAAACTTACCCAGGGTCTGCAGTATTATGCTCTCTAGAATGACCAGGTCTTGGGCTTGTTGCAGGTAAGCCTGGGGTTGAGAGGACAGGCAAGTTACTCACGATGAGGCACTCCGTATAAAGCCTGCACATTTCTAACACCCTTTTCTCAGGGAGGCAAAAATAGCAAAGGGGAATCTTTAGGCCGATCTGCACTGGGGGAACTGGCACAGATTCCCTGCCAGAAAAGAGAAAGCAGAGCGCTGGGGTGGACCCGCTCCCCTGCTAGTGCTTCTGCTAGGGGACGGCTGCTTCGGGATCCACAGCGGCCCTCTCAGTCCTGGTCCCTCGCACTGCACGGGACGGCTATATGAGCAGTACAGGAGAGGAATTAGCTGCTTTTTTTTTTTTTTTTTTTTTCCTTAAGCTTTCCTGGATAAAGCTGCCCCTTTTCAGCAGGGTTGGCTGCTCAGTTCCAGGTAAGACGGGCTGTCTCGAGAGATGGGGGAATCGGCAACGTTTTTAATAAACCCACCATTAAACGTGTGGGGACAGAACAGAACCAAACTGCGCACACCACCTTCTGCTCTGCCACAGACACTACTCAATCGCAGCAGCCAACATCCATGCCCTCCTCAGAAGCTTTTCACGCAGACACCGTTACACAGTCACATTTGCAGCAGCACAGCAGAGGAGAACGGAAGAGAGGTTGCCACAGAGCAGGAAAGAAAAGCCTTCTGCTGTACAGAAGCCAAAAAGCTCTCGGTAGTGTAAGAGCAGTCGAATTGGAAAGCTGTCACTGACCATCCCAGGACACAGCCGCTCGCTTAGAGCGCGGGTCCTGCCGAACCCGATTTAACGAGACGCTGTAGCCACGCGATTCGGGATGCAGCACGCTTCCGCCATTCCCATTCCTCGTGCCTCCGCTCCTCACATCAGAGCCCAGTTCTCCGATCTCGACACTTACCTCGCTCTTGGTGTCTAGAGGAGTTTCCTGGTGATGCAGACAGGCATGTGCTACCTTGATTACGTGCTCCAGCTTACGAGGCTGCTCCTCCACCTTGGCTGCCAAGAACAGTGCTGCCGGTACCACCGACTTTGGAGAAAAAAAAAATATTTTTTTTTTAAAGTTAGTAAGTCCACGATTAAAACAGATAAACCAGGTTAATTCTTACATCTAAAACAAATATTCCTTTAGGAAACAAAGCTTGTGCGAGCCCAACCACCACCAGGAGGGAAAAGGGTCTCTGGTGACTACTGACAGCTACCAACGACCCCCCCCCTTTCCAAAGCCACTCCCCAGGGTTGGCCCCACCATGTCAACCCCCGAGCTGGTGGCCAGGCAACAGCAGGAGCAGAGCTAGGGGGGGTTCCCGGTGTCCCCCACCCCACCAGAGCCCAGCACACTTACGTTCCTGTGGAACTGGGTGAAGGACTGCACCATATAGAAGCGGTGCATGTACACGATGGCCGTGTTGATGGTGAGCTGGGAGCTGATGGGATCGTTAAGGAAACACACAGCCCCGGCAACGACACCTGAGCAACGCCCTTAACTCCCGTAACGTCCCACCGGCACCGGGCCGGGCCCGGCCTTCCCCGCACCCCAGCACAGCTCTCCCCGCTTCCAGCCTCACTCTCCCGGCAGCCGGGGCCGGCTCTCCCCGCTCCCGAAACGGGCCTGGCTCTGCCCACTCCCAGAACGCGCTCGGCAATCCCCGCTCCCGGGCCGGGCCCGGCCTTCCCCGCACCCCGGCACAGCTCCCCCCGCAACCCTCCGCGGCTCTCCCCGCTCCCGCACCGTGCCCAGCCCTCCCCACACCCGGGGCCTAACGCTCCCCGCGGCCGACCCCGGCTCTCCCCACTCCCTAGGCTGGGCCAGCCGCCGCCCGCCCCGCGGCGGCGGCGGCACCTAAGCGCAGGCCGCGCGGCCTAGCGCGGCCGGATACACGTTGAGACGCTGCCCCATGTCCTGCAGCAGGTTGGCCGCCTGCTGCCGGTACGAGAGCTCCTTATCGGGGTCGAGCCCGGCGCGGCGCGAAGGGCTCCGGTCCAGCTGCTCACGGGTGAAGTACCAGCGCCGCCCCGCCGCGCCGCCGGCCCCGCCGCCCGCTGAGGCCTCCATGGCGATCTGCGCCCGCGCGCGCACGCACGCACGCACGGGCGGGCAGACGCACGCACGCACGCACCGACGCGCCGCCGTCAAGCGGAGGGAGGGAGGGAAAAGTGGGGGAAGAGCGGAGGCGCGCGCGCAGGGCGGAGGACGCGTCTCCACGCACGCGCCGCCGCACGCGCCTGCGCGTTGTGACGCGGAAACGGTTGCCCGGGAGACAGGCCTTAGCCCCGCCCCCCGCCGACCTCCCATGAGCCCTCGCGCCTCCCATGAGCCCTTGCGCGCCCCCCCGCCACTTCCGCGGTGTTCCCGTAGGCCGGTTCCGCCTCAGGGCCCTGCCTGGGCGCCCCCCCCCCGGGGATTCCCCCCCCCCCCCCGCCCCACACGCCAGGCCACAGCTCGTATCCAAAGTGAGTTTTATATATAATTTATCTGTACACACGAAGGACAAAGTACCTCAGGTCTGCGCTGCGGGGGGGGTGGGGGCAGGCCGATGCCTCCCTCGCCCCCCCCCCCTTTCCCCGGGCTGAGCCCCCCCCGCCCCAAAACTGCTTCAAAAAAAAAAAAAGGAAAAAAAAAAGAAAAAAGTCACTTCATTATTTTTTTTTTGCATTTAAAAGGGGGGGAGCTGCTCCCCCTCCCCACCGGCAGCCCCCCCTCCCCTCCCGAAGGAGCAGGACCCCCTGGCCGGGGAGGGCTGGGACCCCAGGGGGGTCTTGGGGGGGCCACGAAGGTGCTTTGCCTGCGCCCCCCCAGGCAGGCGGCACTTCAATTTGGCACATGGAGGGGGCTGGGGAGACCCCCCCACCCCCAAACCCCCCCCCAGCCCTTTCCCTCGGGGAGGGCCCATCTCCCCTCTTTGGCACATGGGGGATTTCAGCAAAGGGGGGGGGGCTGCACCCCAACTCCCCCCCCCTCTGCAAGCACCCCGGTGCGGGGCTGGGAAATGCCCCCCCCAACACACTGCCCTGGGAGGGGGGAGCATAGCAGGGGGCATCCCCCCCCCCGCCACCTCCCTTATGTCCATTTCTCCCTTTTTCCTCTCTTTTTTTTTTTTTTTTTTTTTAAATATGTGGATTTGGGGATTTTTCCTTTTTTGCCTGACCTTGGCGCAGGCTGGGGGGCACCAGCCTTGGGGGCGGGGGGTGACAGGGGACAACCACAGGGCCCCCCCCTAACTCCCTCCAGGGCCAGCATTGAGGAAATAGGTCGTCATCTCCCCCTTGCCCTTGACCTTGACCAGCCCCCGGCACTCCAGCGCGTAGCCCTTGGCCGCCAGCACCTGGTACAGGTCCGTTGTCACCTGGGGGAGGGGGAGATGGGGGTGAGGGGGACCTGGGGGTGAAAGGGGCTCGGGGGGGGGGGCCCTGTCCCCCCACCCCAGGCTGACCTGGATGCGGTCGGGGACGCCGGTGCTGTCCATGCGGCTGGAGACGTTGACGGTGTTGCCCCAAATGTCGTACTGCGGCTTGCGCGCCCCGATGACCCCCGCCACCACCGGGCCCATGTTCAGGCCTGGGGGGGGGGACACACACACGTGGGCAGAAGGTCACGGCCCCCCCCCCCCCCCCACCACGGTGCTGAGGGCACGGGGGTGTGCAAGGGCACGGGAGGGGGGAAAAGGGGGGCGCGAAGGGCAAGGGGGGCAAGGGGGAGGGGGTGGGTAAGGGTTTGGGTGTGCAAAGGGGAAGGGGGGTGCAAAGGGGTGTGAGGGTCGTGTGTGCAAAAACAAGGGGTGTGCAAGGGCCGGGGGGTGCAAAGGGGAAGGAGGGTGCAACATCAGCGTGTGCAAAGCGGGGTGTGAAGGTTGTGTGTGCAAAAACAAGGGGTGTGCAAGGGCTTGTGTGTGCAAGGGGATGTGCAAAGGTGTGGGTGTGCAAAGGGGTGTGCAAGGGTTTCGTGTGCAAGGGGGGTGTGCAAGGGCTTGTGTGTGCAAGGGGATGTGCAAAGGTGTGGGTGTGCAAGGGTTTGGGTGTGCAAAGGGGTGTGCAAGGGTTTCGTGTGCAAGGGTTTGTGTGTGCAAGGGGGTGTGCAAGGGCCAAGGGCTTGTACACAAAGGGGTCTGCGAAGGCCGCGCGTGCAAAAGGCCAGGAGGCGCCCACGGCTTTGCCTGTGCCGACACGTGCAAAGCCGAGCGGGCGTGCAAAGCTCACGCGTGCGAGGCCGCAGCACCGGCACCGCGCGTGCGAGAGGGACGAGGCGTGTGAGAACCGGCAGACGCCGGGCACGCGCGGGGGCCGCTGCGGGCGCCGAGGGGTGTCGAAGGGGCGCGCGAGGGGCGCGCGAGGGGCGTGCAAGGGGCGTGCAAGGGCGCTCACCGATCTTCATCTGGAAGTTGTTGAAGGAGTGCTCGTTGATGTACTTCATCTGCTCCATGAGGTGCATGGCGTAGTCGGCCAGCGCCGCGATGTGGCTCCGGCCCTCGCGGTCGTAGGTGGAGGCGTTGAGGCCCGAGGCCGCCATGTAGGTGCTGCCGATGGTCTTGATCTTCTCCAGCTGACGGTACTTCTGCTCGCTGATGATCTGGGGGGGGCGGGGGGGGGGGGGCAGCGTCACCCCTAGCCCGGCTCTGCAGGGCCCCGTGTACCCCATCTCCTGTGCCCTGTCCCTGTGCGCCCCGTGCACGCTGCTGCACAGCTTCTCCGGGGCCCCGTGTACCCCGTCCCCTGCACAGGGTGCTCTGCAGCTTCTCCAGCACCCCGTCCCCTGCACCCCGTCCCCTGCTCCACAGCTTCTCTGGGGCCCTGTGCACCCCATCTCCTGCACCCCATTCCACAGGCTCCCCGTGCACAGAGCTCCGTGGCCTCTCCAGCACCCCGTGCACCCCATCCCCTGTACCCCAACTCCTGCACCCCATCCCCTGCACCCCATCTCCAGCACCCCATCCCCTGCACCCCAACCCCTGCACCCCAACCCCTGCACCCCAACCCCTGCACCCCATCTCCAGCACCCCAACCCCTGCACCCCAACCCCTGCACCCCATCTCCAGCACCCCATCCCCTGCACCCCATCTCCAGCACCCCATCTCCAGCACCCCATCCCCTGCAACCCAACCCCTGCACGCCATCTCCAGCACCCCAACCTCTGTACCCCAACCCCTGCAGCCCATCTCCAGCAGCCCATCCCCTGCACCCCATCCCCTGCACCCAATCTCCTGCACCCCATCCCCTGCACCCCAACCCCTGCACGCCATCTCCAGCACCCCAACCCCTGCACCCCAACCCCTGCACCCCATCCCCACACACGCTGCTCCACAGCCTCCTCAGCCCCCCATCTTCTTGCCCCCCATCCCTGCCCAGCCGCCCCCCACACCCCATCCCCGCCCCCCCCTCGCCCCGCGGCACCTCGTCGAAGTCGGCGATGATCTCGTTGAGCAGCCGCAGGCACTCGACGCCCTCGTTGTTGGCCTCCAGCTCGACGTAGAACTCGGAGAAGTTGCTGATGGAGGCGAACATGACGGCCACGCACTCGCACGACTGGTAGTAGAGCTCGTCGTTGCGCCGCTCCCGCGCCAGAAAATGCGCCGCCACGTCCTTGGGCAGGATGTTGTGCAGCAGCCGCCGGTTGTACGCCTGCAGCTCCTCCATCTCCTCCTTCTCGCCCGTCGCCTGCGGGGCGCAGGGGCGCAGCGTCACCCCAGGGCTGGGCTGCGGGGTGAGGGGGGTCCCCTCTCCTGACCCCCCCCTCCCCTTTCCCCCCGTCCTACCTGCAGCTTCCAGAGGAAGTCGAGGCGGGCGGTGGACTCGACCTGCTGCGCGTGCAGGTACAGCGCCAGCGCGAAGACGGCCAGGACGACGGGGGTGACGTACCGCAGGGCCACCTTCCCCTCCGCCGGGCTGCGGGCACCCCCCGCCCGCTCAGACAGCGGCTGGGACCCCCCACTGGGACCCCAAGGCTGCACCCAATTCCCAAAGCTGCCCCACCCGAGGGATCCCCTGAGGTTCACCCACCCCAGGGACCCCAAACCTGCACCCAGACCCCAAAGATGCCCCCACCCAAGGGATCCCCTGAGGTTCACCCACCCCAGGGACCCCAAAGATGCCCCTGTCCAAGGGATCCCCTGAGATTCACCCACCCCAGGGACCCCAAAGATGCCCCCGCCCAAGGGATCCCCTGAGATTCCCCCACCCCAGGGACCCCAAACCTGCACCCAGACCCCAAAGATGCCCCCACCCAAGGGATCCCCTGAGGTTCACCCACCTCAGGGACCCCAAAGATGCCCCCGCCCAAGGGATCCCCTGAGATTCCCCCACCCCAGGGACCCCAAACCTGCACCCAGACCCCAAAGATGCCCCCACCCAAGGGATCCCCTGAGGTTCACCCACCTCAGGGACCCCAAAGATGCCCCCGCCCAAGGGATCCCCTGAGATTCCCCCACCCCAGGGACCGCAAACCTGCCCCCACCCAAGGGATCCCCTGAGGTTCACCCACCCCAGGGACCCCAAACCTGCACCCGCCCCTACTCCCCTTTTCCCCACTGGTCCCAGTTCCCCACCAGTCCCAGTCCCCCACTCACCATTCACCCTGGGTCACATTGAAGGGGCTGGGGGGAGAGGAGAGGAGGGGGGTTAGTGCAGTGGGGACACGACTCGCAGGGTGGGGACCCCCGGGGACACACACACACACACACACACACACACACTGGGCACTCACAGGGCGTTGGCCACCACCAGCAGGTCGGCGTTGTCAAAGAGGGTGGCCTGGGGCCCCTCCACCAGCACCAGGTAGGTGGCCTCGATGGCCACCATGAGCAGCAGCTTGCCGATGCTGCTGATGTGCAGGAAGACGGAGCAGGCCAGCAGGCTCAGCACCACGCTGTAGCTGAAGTACTGCGGGAGAGGGGCAGCAGGGAGGCACCGGCACCCCCCTGGGAAACCCCTGCCCACACCCACGGGGACCTTGCACCCATGGGGACACCCTGCCACCACCCTGCACCCTCAGGGGCTCTGTGCCAGCTCCCCGTGGAGGACCTTGCACCCGGAGGGACCTGTGCCAGCACCCTGGATCTGCAGGGACCCTGTGCCAGCACCCTGTACCCTCAGGGGCCCTGTGCCAGCACCCTGTGGCCTCAGGGACCCCGTGCCAGCACCCTTGGGGACACTGTGCCTGCAGGGACCCCGTGCCAGTGCCCACAAGGACTGAAGCCAGCACCCTGAAACTGTGGGGACCCCATTCCAGCACCCTGGGGGACACTGTACCCATGGGGACCCGCTGCCAGCACCCTGCATCCTCAGGGACCCCGCGCCAGCACCCACGGAGGGACCTTACACCTGCAGGGACCCACGTTGGCACCCACGTAGGGCCCTGTCGCCGTGGGAGCCCTGCACCCATGGGTGCCCCGCGGCCGCTCACCTCGGGGAAGTCACAGGCCAGCCCGTCGCGGTGGCAGGGGCCCGCGGGGGTCCCCAGGGAGAAGTTGAGGACCCGGAGCTGGCAGGGACCCACGGCCTCAGGGGTGACGTTGAGCTGGCGGGCGGCGCAGTCCCGCAGGGCCACCCGGCTGCAGGCAAACTGGGGGGGGGGGGGGCAAGAGGGGTGAGCCGGTGCCCCACAGCCCCTGCAGCACCCCGCCCCCCCCCCCCCACGTCCCTACCATGTTGACGAAGGCGGCGACGAAGACGAGGAGGACGGTGAAAACCCCGATGACGGTGCTGTGGACGCGGGACTGGACGATGTTCCGGGAGAGCCGCTGCAGGGCGGCGGGGAAGAGCTGGGGGGGGCGGAAGGACAGAAAGAGAACCCCGTTATGCGTGGCCGAGCCCCCCCCACCCCCCCCCCCACCCATCAGCCCTGTACTCACGGTGACGCAGGAGTAGATGGCGCAAACGAAGAGGATGGCAGCGAGGAGGATGAAGATGCCGACGTAGACACCGAGCATCAGTGGGGAGCTGAGGAGAGAGGCGGCTGTGAGCGCCGGGGGGGGGGGGGGGGGCGTGGGGGGGCCGGGGTTTGCGGGGGGCTGCGGCACTCACTGGGGGAACACCACGATCTGGAGGCAGCAGATGAAGCAGAAGACAAGGAGGGTGCAGGCCACGTAGCCACCGAAGCGGTCGTCCACCTTCTTGGAGTACTGCGGGGGGGGAGAGGGGCGAGCTGGGCCGGGCGGAAGCGGGGGGACGGAGGGGGACAGAGGGGACCCCGAGGGACGAGAGGGAGAGGATGGAGAGGGCCCCCCCAAATTAGAAGGGACAGAGATGACCCACGGCTGGGATGGAGACGGTGGAGGGTACCACGAAACCAGCACAGGGAGGACCCCAAGGGGATGGAGGTGGGATGAGGGGTGCAAAGGGACAGAAGGGACTTTGGGGGACGGGGGGACCGCAGGGCTGGGCCGGAGGGTCCCCCACCTTCTTCTCCAGCTCGGGCGTCTGGAAGGTGAGCAGGAACTTCTTGACGTGGTCCTTGCGGAGCTGGTCGATGCTGCGGGCGTCGATGGCCCGGCTCAGGAACTCGTCCACCTCGTCCTCGGGGTTGAGGGCCTCCTGGGCGCCACGGCTGGGGGCAGCGGTGGGTCAGGGCCCCCCCCAGGCCCCGGCTCTGCCCCAGGGAGGGGCTGGCCGTGACCCCCCCAAGGGTACCCCAGCATGGGGACACTTACTTGTCCTTGCTGGAGTCATCGATGCCCTGGGGAGACACAAGGGAGATGGGGGTGTCAGGGACACTAGCGTGGATGGGGGGGGACCCCCATAGGTGACAAGAACATGGGGCATCCCCCAGGGTCCCCGAGGATGGGGGACAGAGAGTCCCAGGGGTAACCAGGATGGGGGGGGGTCCCCAAGGGCTCTGGCACAGATGGGGGGGGGGTCCCCAAGGGTCTGCAAAGGGAGGAGGGAGATGTCTGACACCAGTGAGGATGGGGGACCCCGAGGGTCCCCAAGGACAGGGGGGCATCTCCAAGGCCTGGTGAGGATGGGGGGGGTCTACCTGGGGGTCCCCATGGGCTGCTGAAGGCCGGGGGGGATCCCCGAGGGATGGGGGGAGACCCGGGCGTTCCCCAAGGCCGTGGGCTGGGGCAGGCGGGAGGAAGCAGCCGCGGGCTGCGGGCAGGGCTGGGGAAGCCGGTGAGCAGCTGATACCACCACAGTGGGGGCCCCCCCATGCCCGATGCCCCCCCCGTGAGCCCACTCACCATCTGCCGGAAGGCCTTGGAGTCCTTGGTGCGGGAGAAGGAGCGCTCGGGCACCCAGCGCGGCACCAGCCCCTCCGTCGAGTTGGCCCGAGCCCGCTGCAGCTTGGCCAGGATGGCTTTCTCCTCCTTCTGCAGGGCAACAGAGGCGTGAGAGGGGGCAGCCTCCCCCAAAATCACGTCCCGTCCCCCCCACAAATGCTCCCCAACTGACGCGCTTCTGGCTGCAGCCGACGATGAGGAAGGTCTCGATGTTGTGCTCCTTGAGGTAGGCGTTGCGCTCGCCCCCGTGGCCCGGCTCCACCTCGTAGTCCCCGTTCAGGTACTGCAGCGTCGCCCAGGTGATGTGGATACGCCTGGGGACAGGGAGGGGGGAGGCCGGCGCTGAGCCCCCTCCCCTTGCCCCGCGTCCCCCCACCCCGATCCCATCCCGCCTTTCGCCCCGTCCCGGCTCACCCGGCTTTGCCACCCGCTTCCATGTGGTTGGCGAGGGTGACGTCGTTGGACCAGACGTCGAACTGCCACTTGCGCAGCCCCAGGTCGAACTGCCACTTGCGCAGCCCCAGGACGCCGCAGTGCACCCGCCCGCTGTGGATGCCCACGCGCATGTTCACGTTCACCCCCGTCACCTCGCGCACCAGCCTGCGGGACGGCAACCGGCACCGCGTCACCCCGAGGGCACCCAGGGACGCGCCGGCCCCCCCCCTCCCCACCCCGACCCTGGGGACAGGCGTGACCCCCGCTCACGAGATGGCCTCGATCATGTCGACCCCCATCTCCACGCAGCAGTGAGCGTGGTCCCCGCGCGCCTCCGGCAGCCCCGACACGCAGTAGTAGCAGTCCCCGAGGATCTTGATGCGCAGGCAGTGGTTCTCCTTTTTTGGGGAGGGTGGGGGGAAAAACGGGGGGGTCAGGTGGTGGGGACGGCTCTGGGACCCTCCGTTAACCCCACCCCGGCCCCGCCGCTCACCGCCGCCAGCTTGTCGAAGCGAGCGAAGAGCTCGTTGAGCGTCATCACCAGCTCCTGGGCCGTGCACTGCGAGGCCAGACTGGTGAAGCCCTCGATGTCCGCGAAGAGGATGCTGCCGGGAGGAAGAGCGTGGGCTGGGGAAGGACCACACACCGCCCCGGACCCCCTTCCCCTGGTGACACCCCCCCCTCCCAAAACCCCTCCGCCCTGCCACCCCGCGGTACCTGACGTTGTCGTGCTTCTGGATGTAAATCTTGTGGAACATCATGTCCTCCTTCTTGGTGTTGATGTCCTCCTTCATCTCCATGGCCACGTGCTGGGGCAGCACCGAGAGCAGCAGGCGCTCCTGCACCCCAACACCACCCCGTTAACGGGGGGCTGGGGACCTGACGGACCCCCCCAGCCCGGCACGGGACCCCCCCACCCCATCCCACCTGCTGGCGGTTCTCGCGCTGGAGGTGCAGGCGCGCCTGGATGTAGCCGCGGGTCTCCTGGAAGGCCTGACGCTGCGACACCTCGGCCGGGTAGTGGGGTGCAGACCCCCACCACGTTGGTGCAGAGGAAGATCAGGGCGTTGGCGCTGAGCTGGGGGGAAGGTGGGCTCAGCGCGGCCACCCAGGGACCCCCCCCCAGCCCCACGGCGAGACCTGTCACCCTCCTCTGCACCCCAAAAGCCCGGTGCTGGTATGGCGGGTGGTGGCAAGAGGAGTAGGGGGGCTGCAAGGTGTGGGGGGGACACGGGGAAGGAGATATGGGGACCAAGGTGGGGGGATGTGGGGATGCAGGGACCCAGCGCAGGGAGGAGGCAGGGACCTGGGGACACGGGGAGGGGGGGATGTGGGGCACCTCGGGAGATGGGAAACGGGGGCGGGGGCGCTGCAGGGACATGGGGGACCGGGGGACCCAGAGCAGGGGGACATGGGGCACCTGGGGCTGCAGGAAACCAGCACACGGGGGACGCAAGGACGTGGGGGAGCCAGGGTGGGGGGGACACGGGGACCTGGGGAGCCAGTGCAGGGGGACACAGGGACGTGGTGGTAGAGGAAACGAGGGGCAGGGGGGACCTGGGGAGCCAGGGCTGGGGGGACCCGAGGAGCCGGGGCAGGGGGGACCCGGGGACACGGCCAAGCCCGCAGGCCCTCGGGAAGTGGAGGAAGCCGGGGGAGGGCCGGGAAGCGGAGATGGCTGCAGCGGGAGCGCTGCGGTTTTCCCCCCTCCCCGTCCCTGTCCCCCGGGAGCGGGCCAGGGCTATTTATAGCGCTGGGGCGGGCTGGGAGCGGGGGCCTCGCACCCACCCGCCGTCCCCATCGCATCCCCCCGGGCGGGGCCACGGCCACACCGCTCCCACCCTGCGGGAATTCACCCCTTTCCTTCCTGTCCCCCCCCTGAGCCCCGCTGGCCTCAGCCCCCCACCCCGGGCATCGCGTTCCTCGTCCCTGCGCCCATGGGGACAGCACGTGGCCCCGGCCAGGCAGGGCAAGGGTGACCCCGCACAAGGAGGGGGGGGGGGGGGGCACAGCGAGGCGGTGCTGGGGGCTGGGAACACACAGCCCTGGGGACAAGGGGACCCCCCCCGAGCCCCCCTGTGCATGCAGCACGCCACTGGGGGCACCCACCACCCCGGGGTGGGGGGGGCAGGACAGGGGACACTGCAGGGTCCCAGCCCCCCTGGGTGGCAGCCACCCCCCCTGCGCTGGTGCCCTGGCCCTGCATCCCCCCTCGGGGGTTTCCGCTGGCCCCACAACGGGGGCTTTGTGGGTGCACCCCCCCCCCACCAGCGCAGCCACAATGGCGGGTCTGTGCGCAGGGGACGAGGGGCCCCTCACCCCCCCCCCCCCCCATGCGGGCAGCAGCCACACCGCAGGCAGCACCCACGGGACCCTGGCACGGGACCCCCCACCCCCCAGGGACCCCCCTCCACCCACCCCCAAGCAGCCGAGGGGCCCCTCCCGCCTCCAGAATCTTCCACGGGCAGTAACATCAAGCGCACAAAAGCCCAATTTTGCAGAGAGGGACTCAGGGAGCTGCCGGTGGGGTTGGGCCGGGGGGGGGGGGGGGACACACACCCCTCTGTGCTGCAAGACCCACCCTGGGGTGGGATTTGGTGGGAGGGCGCGTGTGTCCCCCCCCACCCTACCTGCTTCCAGAGGAAGGGGTCGTCGGCGTTGCGGTGCCAGGCGATGGCGAGGTGCAGGGCGGAGAGGAGGACGCCGGCCAGCACGGCGCCCGCATCCGCACCGGCAGCAGCGTGTAGGTGATGTAGATGAAGAAGACGCTCCACCAGACGCCTCGGCCGCGCTGCGGGGCGCCACGGCCACCGTCCCCAGCGCCTGCACCCCGGCCAGTAGCCCCAACACCACGTAGCTCACCACCCACATGTAGTCCTGGGGGAAGGCGCTGCGGCTGCACAGCACCATCAAAAGCAAGAACAGGGCCGTGGCGCTGGCCAAGACGGCGGCTGCCGGCACGTGCGGGGTGCCGGGCAGGCAGTGGAAGAGCAGCATCACCCCGCAGACCAGCACCAGCACCCCCATCAGCACCGTCAGGCTGCTCTGGTTCATCTGGAAGAAGTAGCGCTGGTAAAGCCGCTCCAGTTTGGCCGACTGGAAACGTTTGGAGCGGAAAACCTGGAGCAGGCGCCGCCAGCACTCGCCGGCCGACGGCCGCCCCCCGTGGCCCCCGGCCCCCTTCGGCCCTTTGGCTTCGCCATCCCTCCAAGCCCAGGTCCACCGATTTGAGCCCCAGGTCGCCCGTGGGCCCCTTCTTGCCGTAGTGGTCCTCCTGCCAGGTGCAGCGTAGCCCCCGGGGGGGGCCCCCCACCCCGCTCCATCTCAGGGTCCTGCAGGCAGCTCATGTAGCGGGGGCCGCAGAGGGCGGCGCGGGCGCGGGGGCCCTTCTTGCCGTTGCGCTCCCCCCATGCCGTCTTCCGCTCGTCCACCTTGGGCACCAGGATGCCGCTGAACCACGACATGCTGCGGGCGCCGGGAGGGGGTCAGCGCTCCGTCCCACCCCCCCCCCACACCGACACCCCGACGGGGGGACACCCGGTGCTCACGGGGGTGTCGAGGCGGCGTGTTCCCACCCCGCAGGGGCCCCGGTGTCCCACCCACCGTGGGGGACGCAGACCCCCAGCCCCGGTTCTCCCACCATGGCCCCTGCGGGAATGGCCGGGGCCGGTGTCCCCGTGTCCCGGTGTCCCAGTGCTTGGCCCTGCCGAGGCCGCCCCGATCCCGTCCTGCCCCGGCGCAGCGACCTGCGGCAAAGCTGGAACCGGCCCCGGTGTCCCGGCCCTGTTTGTCTTGAACGGCGGCCAACGGGCTGGACCGGGCACCGCGGCCCCCGGGGCACCGGGAACCAGCCGGGACGTGGCAGCCGGTCCCAGCCCCGGGCGAACGGCGCTGGGGAACGGCCACCCGGGAAAGGGCCGGCCCCGGCGGCCGCCTCTCTGCCTGTGCGCCTGCCTGCTCGGGGCACGGCCCGCGGGGAGCCCCGCCGAGCCCGGCCCGGTCACCCCGGCCCCGCCAGCGCCCTCCCGCCGCCGCCCCGGGCAGCCCCCGGGGGCCGCCCCGCTCCCGCCGCCCCGGGGCCCAGCCCAGTGTCACCCCCCCCTCCCCGTTCCCCGCGCAGCGCCCGGTCCCGATCGCCGCCGCCGCCCCGGATCTCCCCCCCCCTTTCCCCCCGGTACGCCCGGTCGGCCCCGCTCACCTCCGCCTCCGGCGCCGCCGCCGCGGGGCCCCGCGCCCCGGTACGGCCCGCCGCCGCCACCCGCTTCTACACGGCGGCCGCGCTGCACCCCCGCCGCCTCATCCTGCGCCCAGGCGGGCCCCCGGTGGCGGCCCCGGTCCCGGCCGCAGCCCCGGTCCCGGCCCAGCCCCGGCCGGTGCCCGCCCCCCCACCCCCCCCCCCCGCCCGGATCCGCTTCCCGGGTGCTCCCGGCCGGCGGCCTTAAAGGGGGCAGCGGCGGTGGAGGCGGCCCGGTGCGGCCCCGGTGCGGCCCCGGTGCGGCGGGGGAGGCGCGGGCGGCGCGCGGGGGCGGCGGTGTGCGCGCGCGGGCGGACCGGCACCCCCGGGGCTGCGCGCACACACACACACACACACACACACACGCACCGCCGCGCTGCACCGACATGGCGGGGACAACGGGGACACGCGCAGCCGGGACCCCCCCGCGCACACACACACACGCATCCCCCCCTTCGAGTGTGCCCCTCGCACCCCCACACGTACACACCCCCCTGCACACCCCCCCCTCCCAGTGCCCCCCCCCTTGCACACACCCACCCCCCCTGCCCACAGACCTACACACCCCCTTGCACACGCGCACGGGCCCCCCCTTGCACACGTGTGCAGCCCCGTTGCACGCGCACACAGACATCCCTGGGCGTGACACACGTAACACACACACACACCCCCCCGCCCCCCCAATTCACACACAACACACGCCTGCACACCCCCCACCCGGGCAGCCCTGGCACACGCACGCACACGCGTTTTGCACACGCACCCCTCCCCTTGCACACACCCCCCCCTTGCACACACACACCCCCCCTGCACACACACACCCCCCCCTGCACACACACACCCCCCTTGCACACACACACCCCCCTTTGCACACCCACCCACCCGTGCACACACACACAGGCGCGTGCACCCCCCCCATTGCACCTCCCCCCCTTTTTTGCACGCCCACCCCCCCATCAGCACCCCATACCCACAGGGGGCGCAGGCACCCCCTCACTGGGGTCCCCCTCTGGGCCCCCCCACGCCCGTACCCCACGAGTGTGCGTGGGTCATGCCCTGACAACCCCTGTCGTCCCCCCCCGCAGCAGCTCTGGGCCCCCGCGGCCCCCCCCGCAGCAGCGCCGGGCCCCGGGGAGCGCAGATTAATCATTAATTAGGAGCCGCCGCGGGCCCGTGTCCCCGGCCCCCACGCGGAAGTCCCGCCGCGCGGGGCGGGAGAGGTGGGGGGGGGGGCACCGCAGCCCGGTCACGGGCCGGGGACACCTCCGGGAACCCCCCGGGGGGGTCCCAGCACACCCTGACCGGGAGCCGGTACCCGCCGCCGCGGGGATGGACGCTGAGGCGCTGCCCCCGGGGCCGCATCCTGCCCCGGGACGGGGATCCCCGGGATGGGTCCTGGCCCCGGTGGGGGTCCCTGGGCCCGATCCTGACCCTGCTGGGGGTCCTGGGATGGATCCTGGACATACTGGGGGTCCCTGGGCCCGATCCTGACCCTGCTGGGGGCCCTGGGACGGATCCTGGACACACTGGGGGTCCTTGGGCCCGATCCTGACCCTGCTGGGGGCCCTGGGACGGATCCTGGACACACTGGGGGTCCCCGGGCCCGATCCTGCCCTCCCCGCCGCCCTCCCCCGGGGCCGCCGCAGCCCCCGCCCATCGCTCCGGTCGGCCGGGGCGCTGATGCTGCAGCACCGCGCCGGATCCGGCCGCCCCCCGTGGGCACGGAGGGGACACGGGGCGTGGGGCGAGCGGGGCGAGCGGGCTGTGGCCACCTCACCCCCCCCCGCGGCCCCGCCTGCCCACGCGGGGGTATATGGCGGCAGTTACCCCCCGGGGGGGGGAGATACCCCCGGGGCATCTGCGGGAGCCGTGCCGGTGGGATGCGGGCGGCGGCCCCGGGACTCCCCTTTCCCGGTGCCGCCCGGACGGTCCCCGCAGGACGGCGGGTTGCGGGGAGGGGTATCTCCCGGTTCCCCCCCCCCCCCCCCCCGGTGGCTGCCCGGCTGCGGGGGGCGCGGGCCGGACGCCACGGGGATGGGCGCGGGGGCGGGCAGGCGGGGGCCGGGGACGGCCGGGACGCCCCGGCGGCCCCGTGTGATGCGGAGCGCGGCAGCGGCGGCGGCGCGGCCCTTCCCGCGGAGGAGAGCCGCGGTCCGGTGCGGGGCGGCCCCGCCGGATCCCGGGGGCTCCGGTGGGGGGTTCCGCCGGGAATGTCCGCCCCGGCGCAGCCCGCCGCTCCCGGCTCCTTCCAGGTGAGCGCACCGGAGCCCTCCCGGCCAACGGCGGGCCCGGTGCGGCCCGGTTCGGTTCTGCCCGGGGGGCCGCCGGTGGCAGAGCAGCGGCGGGGGCCGCGCCGCCCGGTGCCGCCCGGTGCTCACCGGCCGCCCCCGCCGCTCCCCCCGCAGAGCCCCCGGAGGCTCCGAAGCGCAAGAGCCGCTTCAAGCGCTCGGACGGCAGCACCTCGTCCGACACCACCTCCAGCATCCTCCGCAGGCAGGTGAGCGGGCCGGTACCGGCACCGGCACCGGCACCGGGGCGGGGCAGCCCCGCCAGCCCCCCCGCCGCGGCTCGCTCCCGGGGGCGGTGTCGCTGCGGCTCCGCATTAAGGCACGACCGGGAGACAGCGACCGAGCTCTCCCGGCCCAACCCGCCCGCCCCCCCCCCCCCCAGCACCGGGGGAAACCGGGAGGCCGCCCCCGCCCCGCCGCTCCCCCGGGACCGGGGCTGGGCGCCGGCACCGGCGCCGGTGGCATCGCAACAGCCGCTCCCCGAGGCTAAAATAGCGAGTGCTGCGTCAGGCCGGGCCGGCCGCCGGGCACCGGCACTGCGGCGCGGGGGGGGGCGGGGGGGGGCGGCGGGAGACCCCGGGGAAACTGAGGCAGCCGAGGGGGAACGGGGCGGGGGGGGGGTGTCCGCTGTGCCGCCCCGCCCGGTCCATCAACCGGCACCGGCCCGCCTCCCCGCGCTGACCGGGGTGGGGGGACAACGCCCCCCACCCACCCCCCGCCGCTCCCCCCCCCGCCTGCTCCGGTTCCCCCCGGCCCGAGAGGCGCTCCCCGCCCCCCCCGGCCGCCGCCGGCGGGGAAGCGGGTACCGGGGCGGCTCCGGGGAGGGCGGGGGGTTCCGGTAGGGGCGGCCCCGGGGGGCGCAGAGCGGGCCCGAGCATCCCGTTTCACTCCCAGAGTAGCACCTGCCTCCCCGGTACCCCCCGGTACCCCCGGGGACCCCCCGCCCCGGCCCCGCACCCGGCGCGGCCCCTTCAGCACCTCGGAGAGGGCCCGGCCCGGCCCCGCCGCGCCGCCCGGTACCGGGCCGGTGCCCGGTACCCGGTGCTCGGTGCCGGTGGCCGAGGCCGATCCCCGCGTGCCCGGAGCCCCCTCCCCGCCGAGCGCTGCCCCGCTGCCCCCGGGCCGGACCCGAGCCGGTCCCCGCCGGTGCCCGTCCCGCTGCGCGGTAACGGGGCGGGCCGGGCCGGTCCCCCGGGGCCCGTCGCTGCCCCCCTCCTCGGGGGCGGGGGGGGCGCGGCGGGGGGGCGGGAGCGGCTCCGGCCCCCGCCGCAGGGCTCGCCCTGCAGACGGGGCTGCTACCGGCTCGGGGCAGGACGGGGGCCGCCGCACCGGAGCATGGAGGTACCCACGGGGACCCCCCGCCGCCGCCCCGGGACCCCCGGCCGTGGGCTGCGGGGGGTAGCACAGCCCCTCCGCCGCCGCCCCGGGACCCCCCCCTCGCCGGGAGCCGCTTTCTTTGCGAACTACTCCCTCCCCCCCCCCGCCTCTCCCCCGGGAGCTGCCCCGGGGCCCCGTCCCGGGGCCGCACACCGGGTCCGCGCGGGATCCCCGCTGCCAGCGGGTCGCACCGGAGACGGGCCGGAGCCCCCCTCCAACCCCGGAAGGGGGAACCGCGACCCCCCGATCCCCCCGCACCCCCCAGCTGAGCCGGCGGGGGCGGCTCCGTGCGCCCCGGGGGGCGGCGGGAGGCGGGGGCGGGGAGGGGCGGGGAGGGGCGGTGGCGGCGGCGCGGCGAAGCGGGCAGGGCCAGCCGGAGCCCGAGCCGCAGCCGGAACCGGAGCCGGTGCCGGTACCGGAGCCGGGCGGGGGGGGCGCGGGCGGCTCGGCTCGGCTCGCCCGTCTATGTCGTTTTCTGACTCCAGCGCTACCTTCCTGCTCAACGAGGTACCGGCCCCGGTACCGGGGGGGGGGGGTGTGCCTGGGGGGCCGCGGTCGAGGGGGGGGGGGAGCTGCGCCCGGGGGGGGCGGTGATTGCGCACCGGGGGCCGTGCCCGGGGCGGGTGGGGTGGCCGTGCCGGTGCGGGGGTTCGTGCCCGGTGCGGGGCGGGGGGGGGCTGTGCCGCCCCCCGGCCCTTTGTTCCTCGCCGCCGCCGCCGATCGTCTCCCCCCCCCCGCCCCGGCAGGTGCCGCCGGGACCGGGAAGGGGGTGGGGGAGGGGGACACCCCCATGGCCGGGGACCCCGCGGGGGCCGAGGCTCCGGCCGGGGGCTGGATGGGGACGGGGGTCGTGTTGAGGGGGGGGGGCGTTGGAGATGCTGTACTGGGGGGGCCGTGCTGGGGATGCTGGTGAGGGGGAAAAGATGCTCGGGGGGGGGCGGTGACGATGCTGGGGGGGGGCCCGTGCTGGGGAGGCCATGTTGGGGGGGGCCGCGCTGGAAACCATATTGTCTGCGTTGGAGTCGTGGGGGGCCCAGGGCCCCCCCCCTGGTGTGAGCAAGGTGGGATGTACAGGGTGGGGGGCCCCGTGTGCCGGGGCGGGGGGGGGTGGCCGGGGCTGGGCAACGGTGCTGAGCTCAGCCTGGCAGGGCCCGGGGGCCTCGGGGGGGGGGGGGGCCGGGGGGGGGCTCAGCCACATCCAGGGACCTATAAATATTTCACCGCAGCTTCTGCGCCTGTTCCGGGCGCAGCAGGCGACGGGTAATTACCGGCGGGGTGGGGGGAGCCGGGGGGGGGCTACGCCGAGCACCCGCCGGGCACCCCAGGGTGGGGGGAGGCTGCAGTAGGGCCTCATCCCTGGGGGGGCGGGGACTCCTGCCCCCTCCCCGGAGCTGGGGGGTCTCCCCCCAGGACACGGGGTGCTGCACCCCAGGGTGCTGGCTTGATGTCACCGTGGAGCCCTGAAAGCCAGAAGGGGCTGGGGGTCAGCAGGGTCCTCTCGGGGGGTGGGGTGTCCCTCTTTGTGGGGGTCCCCGCAGCCCCCCCCAGCACTCAGCCCTGTCCCCCCCCCAGGGCTCGGCGGACTCCTACACCAGCCGCCCGTCCCTGGACTCCGACGTGTCCCTGGACGAGGACCGTGAGGGTGCCCGGCGCGAGGTGGAGAGCCAGGCCCAGCAGCAGCTCGAGAGGGCCAAGGTACCAGGGAGCAGGGCAGCGGGGGGACGGGGACACCCACGACGTGGCACCGGGGGGGGCGCTGGAAGGTCCTGGGGGTGCTGACACCCCCCCAATCCCCAGCACAAGCCGGTCGCCTTCGCCGTGCGCACCAATGTCAGCTACTGCGGGGCGCTGGACGAGGAGTGCCCGGTCCAGGGAGCCGCCATCAACTTCGAAGCCAAAGATTTCCTGCACATCAAGGAGGTGAGTTGGGGTGCTGAGGTGCTGGGGGGGTGGGGGTGGGGGCGGTCAGGGCAAGGGACCCCCCCCCAGCCTCACCTCTGCCCTCCCCCAGAAATACAGCAATGACTGGTGGATTGGGCGCCTAGTGAAGGAGGGGGGGGACATCGCCTTCATCCCCAGCCCCCAGCGCCTGGAAGCCATGAGGTGGACCGGAAACACCCCCCCACTCTCCGGGCCCCCCCCCCCGGGCCCCCCAACACTTGCTCACCCCTCTCCTCCCCCAGGAGAGCTGGCAACGCCTCGGGCCTCGGCGACAGCGGGAACCGGCGATCACCTCCCCCCTCCTTAGGTAAGGGCAGGTCCAGGGAGATTGGGGGGGGGGTGTGTCCGGGGGGGGGTCCCCCCTTTGCTGTCACCAACCTCTGTCTCTTCTCTCCTCTCCCCAAGCCAAGCAGAAGCAGAAGCAGGTGAGTCCCCGGGGCAGGGGGAGATGGGGAGGGGGCTGCAGGCAGGGCCGAGCGCAGCCGCTTCTGGGGTGGAGCTGGGGGGGGCAGACACCCCCTCCTCTGCCCCCAGTTATGGGCTCTGGGGGGGGCTCCAGGATTCCCCGGAATAGGCTCGTTGACCGCTTTCTCCCTGGGAGTGGGAGCACAGGGCGCTGACGTGTCCCCGTGTGTGTCCCCCCCCCCCGCAGACACAGCACATCCCACCCTACGACGTGGTCCCCTCCATGCGGCCCGTGGTGCTGGTGGGGCCCTCGCTGAAAGGATACGAGGTACGGGGGGGGGTGTGGGGGGGGCCCTGCTGTGCCCCCAGGGTGGTGGCCTACGCCCCTTGTCCCCTCCCGTGCCGGTGCCGGGCAGATGGCGGGGCCGAGGGTGCTGGCAGGGCGCCGGGCGGCTGCCACCTCCCTGCCGGTGCCATCTGCCGCCGCCTCACCGGGGGCTCACCGGGCCCCGCCGGCAGGTCACCGACATGATGCAGAAAGCGCTCTTCGACTTCCTCAAGCACAGATTCGATGGCAGGTGAGATTCTCCCCCCACCCCACCCCTAGGACCCTTCCTCATGGCCTCTGGCGGGGTACCCAGGTCCCCACAGCCCCTGGATGGGGTACCCAGGTCCCTACAGCCCCCAGGGAGGGGGTACCCAGGTCCCCATAACCTCATGGGGGGGGTACCCAGGTCCCTACAGCCCCCAGGGAGGGGGTACCCAGGTCCCCATAACCTCCAGGGGGGGGTACCCAGGTCCCCACAGCCCCTGGGTGGGGTACCCAGGTTCCCATAACCTCCGGGGGGGGTACCCAGGTCCCCATAACCTCCGGGGGTGGTACCCAGGTCCCTACAGCCCCCCGGGGGGGGGGTACCCAGGTCCCCATAACCTCCGGGGGTGGTACCCAGGTCCCTACAGCCCCCCGGGGGGGGGGTACCCAGGTCCCCATAACCTCCGGGGCAGGGAGGGGTGCCCAGGTCCCCACTGCTGTCCCTCTGCCCCCCCCCAGGATCTCCATCACCCACATCACGGCTGACCTCTCCCTGGCCAAACGCTCCATCCTCAACAACCTGGGCAAACAGGCCATCCTGGAGCGCTCCACCACCCGCTCCAGCATCGGTGAGGGGCCGGGCTCACCCCCTCGGGGTGCAGGGACACCCCCCACACACACACAAAGGGCCAGCCCAGCCTGACATGTGTCCCCCCCTCCCAAGCCGAGGTGCAGAGCGAGATCGAGCGCATCTTCGAGCTGGCCAAATCCCTGCAGCTGGTGGTGCTGGACGCCGACACCATCAACCACCCGGCCCAGCTGGCCAAGACCTCTCTAGCACCCATCATTGTCTACGTCAAGGTGTCCTCACCCAAGGTGAGGGGTGAGCTCTGGGGGGGGGGGAACCTGGCTGCCCCCCCGCGGTGCCATCACCCTCCTCTCCCCGCTCCCCAGGTCCTGCAGCGGCTCATCAAGTCCCGCGGCAAGTCCCAGGTGAAGCACCTCAACGTGCAGATGATGGCGGCCGACAAGCTGGTGCAGTGTCCCCCGGTGAGCCCACAGCTCCCCCCCAACCCCAGAGATGCCCAGGGAGAGTATGGTGGTGGGGGGGGGGGGTTCCCCAAACCACCCCTGACCCGTCGCGCCTTCCCCCCAGGAGCTTTTCGATGTGATCCTGGACGAGAACCAGCTGGAGGACGCCTGCGAGCACTTGGCCGAGTACCTGGAGGTGTATTGGCGAGCCACGCACCACCCGCCGCACGCCCCCCACGCCGTGCCCTCGCCCACCGGCCTCCCGGGCCTGCAGGTACCCCCAGAACCCCCCCTCCCTGCTCCCCACGGGCAGGAGTCGCGGAGGGGGGTCGGGGGACACAGACGCAGAGACACGACCCCGTCCCTGCCCGCAGAGCCAGCAGCTGCTGGGGGAGCGGGGGGAGCACTCGCCGCTGGAACACGACAGCCTGATGCCGTCGGACGAGGCGGGGGAGACCTCGCCCCAACCCTGGGGGGCCGCGTCCCAGCGCAGCTCCCGGCATTTGGAGGAAGAGGAGGAGTATGCGGACCCTTACCCCGACCTCTACCAACCCCACCGGCACCACAACAGCGGGTTGCAGGGCCCCGGCGCGCCCGAGCGCCCGCCCGAGCGCAACCACGACAGGAACTGGCAGCGCAGCCGGCCCTGGGCCAAGGACAGCTATTAGGGGGGGTGGGAGGGGATGGGAGGGGGGGGGGCACGGCTGGGAACCGGCCCCCCACTCCCCCCCACATCCCCCCACCAACCCCGGGCGCTCCCCGCCTCGCCCCAGCCCCGCGCTGGGGGTGCTCAGACAATCTCCCTCTCTCGGGGAATCTCCTCCGCACCGGCAGCTTCCTCGCGCCCGGGACCCCGGGCACGTCTTCAGCCATAAGCACAGGGTGTTGGGGGCGGCGGGGGGGGGGGGGGCAGGATGTCCTGGGAACACCCCCCGCCCCCCCCCCCCGCCGGCTCTCGGGGACCTGGGGACAGCCACACGCCTTCTCCCTGCCTCAGTTTCCCCACCCAGCCCACGCATCGCCGGCTGCCTCATTCCCCGCAGGGCAGCTGCCATAAGCAGAAGGTGCCTCCCCCCCTAAAAAAAAGACCTGTGGGCCAGGTAATGGGGGGGGGGGACAGTTTTAGCAGCGTCCCCCATCCTGAGGAAGAGGGGAAGGTGCCCGCTCCTCCCCCCCCGGGGCTTGGCTTGCCCCCTCCCCTGCCCCTGCATGGGACCCCCGGGAGGAGGGGGCCACACCAGTCGCTTTGCTCCGCACCGATTTCCCCCCACCCCGGCCACCGCAGCCAAACCGCTTCCCCCCCACCCTCCCTGTCCCGTGTGTCCCCCCCCGCAAGGGATGGGGGACAGAGGGGGGCAGCCTAGAGGGGGGCAGCCAGACCCCGCACAGGGAAGTGGGGGGGTGGGGGGGGGGCTGCTCCACGCCTGCACTCGCTGCCCCATGCCCGCCGCCACCCCCCCTCCCCGCGCACGTCACTGCACAGTCCTGTAAATACGGCGCCCACCGCCCTTGGCGCGGGTGGGGGGGGGGTCCTGGCACTGCGCTGACCCCCCCCCAACACTCCCCGGGGCCTTCGCAGGGAGCCGGCCCGAGCTGGCGGGTTGGGGGCTACAGATTTGTTATAATTTTTTTTGTAGAAAGCACCGATTTCCTGTAACCGGTTTCAGAAACACAAGAGTGCTCGGAGCTGCCGGTGTCTGTTGTCTCTGGGGGTGGGGGGACAGGGGACCACGTTGGGGGAGGGGAAAGGGCCCAGTGCTGCTGGGTGCTGAGCACCAACAAGGCTCTCCAGCCCCTCTGGGAGATGGCACCCAGGGGCTGGCGGCGCGGCAGGAACGAGGAGGCGCCGTCCGGCACCGCAGCTGCGGGTTTATTCCTGCGGCCTGGACTTTCAGCTAAAAAAAGGGACAAAGTGACGGCGGCTCCAGGGACAGCCCGGCCTAAAAACCCACCCGCGACACCGAATCTGCCCCCAAACAGCCACCGGGCCGGGGGAAAGGCGAGGAGGGGACTGGGGGGACGTTTTGGGACAGTCTGTGCTGGTGGCAGTCCTGGCTGCGCTGGGGGCTGGGGAAGGAGCGACCAGAACAGTCCCGGCAGCCCCCGCTGGTCCCGTTGTCCCCAAAGGGGTGACCGAGACGGGGACACCGGCCCCGGGACCTCAAGCGAAGATGGTTTCCTCCCGCCGCTTCTTGGTGAGGATGGTGCCGGGCTTGTGCTGGCGTCGGGGTGGTTGGCCAGCTCGGGCGGGCAGGAGGACACGGGGCTCTCCAGGATGGCCTGTTTCAGGTCGTAGAAGACGGTGGAATCCTCCTTGGTGAGGAAGGTGATGGCGACGCCGCTCTTCCCCGCTCGGCCCGTCCGCCCGATGCGGTGGATGTAATCTGGAGGGGGGCGGGGGGGTCAGGCAGGGCCTCGGCGCCAGGGCCGGGTACCCCCCGCTGCCCCCCGACTCACCCTCGATGTTCTTGGCCATGTCGTAGTTGACGACCATGGAGACGTCGTGGATGTCGATGCCGCGGCCGGCCACGTCCGTGGCCACCAGATGTCCTTGGCCCCAGCCTTCAGGTTGGAGAGGGCAAACTCACGCTGCTCCTGGCCTTTGCCGCCGTGCAGGGTGCAGGCGTTGTACTGCGGGACGAGGAGGGGGGTTAATCGCGGGGACAGAGGTACCCGGAGCCACGTCGTGGGGTCCCCACCCACGGGGATGGGGGTGCAAGGGGCTCAGGGTGCCCCCCACCCATGGGGATGGGGGTTCAAGGGGCTCAGGGTGACCCCCACCCACCCCAGCCGAAGTCGAGGGGCTCCAGGCCGGCCCCGACTCACCCCCATCTTCTCAGAGACTTCGCCAGCACGTCGCAACCCTTCTTCTGGTTGACAAAGATGATGATGGGCGGGTCGAAGCCCTGCTCCAGGATGGCCAACAGCTTCTTCCTGTTGGGGAAGGGGCCAGTTGGGCAAGGAGAGGCTGAGGTGGCCCGCAGCAGCCCCCTCACCCCGAAACACCCTAGAGCACCCCATGAGAGTCGGCCTCCCCGCTCCACCCTGCCCCTCCGCACCTCTTCTCCGACTCCGACATGAGGAAGACTTTCTGCTCCACCCGCTCGTGGGGTTTGCCTGCGGGAGCCGATGTAGACCACGGCCGGCCGCCGGAGGTAGCTGCGGGCCAGGCGCTCCACCGCTGGTGCATGGTGGCCGTGAACATGACGGTCTGCGAGAAAACGGGGCCCTCAGCAACATCCCCTGGGGGGGAGGAACGGCAGCTGCCACTCCCTCGGCTCCGGGTTGTCCCTTCATGTCACAGGAGCACCCACAACTCACCCCCCCCCCAGGGCCTCCTCCTGCCCGCACCCACCTGCCTGTACTTGTGCTTCCCCGATTCAAAGTTGGCCAACATCTTCTCGGGGTCCTCGGCCTCGTCGGTGTCGGGTTTTTGGTTGGTGACGGGCATGTGCTCCAGGATCTTCTGGACGTCGGGCTCGAAGCCCATGTCGATCATGCGATCCGCCTCGTCCAGCACCACGTAGGTGCAGCGGCTCAGCACCAGGTACCGGTTTTCCAGCACGTCGATGAGACGCCCGGGCGTGGCGATGACGATCTGGAGAGGGGAGGGGTTGGTGGCTGCGGTTTGGGGCTAAACTGTTCCCCCCAGGCACCACCCCGCCGCGGGGGTTAACACCCACCTCGCAGCCCATGCGAAGGCGGAAGCCTTGGTCCTCGCGGAGATGCCTCCGATCACGGCCACCGTGCGGATGCCCAGAGGTTTCCCAAATTTGATGGTTTCCTCCTCGATCTGCTGCGCCAGCTCGCGGGTGGGGGCCAGGATGATGGCATAGGGACCCTGGTCCGACTCCTCAATCCTGCGGGGCGGCAGGACGCGGCCGTGTCACCCCCACAGGGCCATGTTCTGCACCCTGCCTCCCCCCAGCGTCCCCCGCCCCACGCACCGGTCGATCTTGGGCAGGGTGGTGATCCACACCAGCAGCGGGATCAGGAAAGCCGCCGTTTTGCCGCTGCCGTCTCGGCCACGCCGATGATGTCGCGGTTCTGCAGCCCGATGGGGATCGCCTGGCGCTGGATGGGGGTGGGCTCCTGGCGAGGGCAGCGACAGGTTTGGGAGCAGAACTTCCCCTCCTCACCCCCAACAAAGGCCTGACCCCAAATCCAACTCTCCTCCTCTCCACCCAGCCCTGCTGAGGGCCAGCGCCCTCTGCGGGCAGCAGCCCCCCCTCCCCGTTGCCCACCTTGTAGCCGCACTTGTCGATGACCTCCAGGATGTGGGGGGGCAGGGAGGAGTCCTTCCAGGAGCGGATGGGGTTGGGGATCTTGCCCCCCTTGGTGGTGATGCTGTAATCCTCACGGAAAATGCGCCAGTCCCTGTCTGTCATCTCGTCCAGCTTCTTCTGGGACCAGTGTCGGTCGTCCCAGCGCTGCTTCGCCTCCTTCTTCCGCAGCTTCCGCAGCCGGGCCCTGGGTGGGGGGTGAGGAAGGGGACAGGGCTCACACCGAGCCTCCGGGGAGCTGGGATCCTCCTGCCACCCCTCCAAGGGCCGGGCCGCAGCCCAGAGCCACCCCCTAGCTCCGCACCCCAGCCAGGAAGAGGCCGCCAGCACCCCAAACGCCCCTCGGCCCCCTCCCAGCTCCCCGCCAGCGCTCTCACTCCTCCTGCTCCTTCTCCTCCAGCGTTCGCCTCTTCTCCATCAGGTCCCCGTAGAAACGCGACTGTTCCCGCTTCTGCTGCTTCAGGTCGATCCCCGCGATGAAGCCCCGGCCCAGCAGCTGCACTTGGTGCCGTTCCTTGTACCTGGAGCAGGACAGGAGCGTCACGGGCAGGGCTGGGGCTGCCCCGCACCCCCAGGGTCACTCCCAGCCCCAGGGAAGCCTCCAGGGGCACCCCCAGCCCTAGGGGCACCCCCCGGACTCACAGGGGGTTGTAGTCGATGGAGGTGTCTTCCGACGCGTCCCACTCAAAGACGAACTTGCGGTCGTTCAGGTGCCGCGTGCGTCTCCGCTTCTTCACTCCTCCCAGGTAACGCTCCTGCGGGCAGGAAAGGATCAGTGGGGAGGGAACACAGGCTCCCCCCGGCCCCCCACCATCGCCCCAGCCCTACCTTGATGGCGTGGAGCTCTTTGCTCTTGTCTTTCTCCTCCCGGATCTTCTGCCTGCCCTCCTCATCCTCCGTGCCGTTGGTCTCCCGCTCCATGCGCTCGCGGCGCTCCCTGCGCTCACGCTCCTGGGGGTCTTCTGGGGAGCAGGGGAAGGGTCTCAGAGCCAAACACACACCCCCCGCAAGGGCTGGGGGCTCCAGGGGGTCCTGCCCCAGCCCCTCGCAGCCAGCCAGACCGCAGTGGGGACTCCACCTTACCTAGCATCTTCCTCCCCATCTCCTGGAACTGCTTCCTCTTCTTCCTCTCCTCCTCCAGCAGCCGCTGCCGCTCCTCCACCTCCTGCTGCCGCCGACGCAAGGCCTCGGCCTCCCGCTCCGCCTTGGACAGGAACTTGGGCTGGGACGGGGAGAGGGGAAGGCTCAGACCGGGCCTGGCTGCGACCCCCTCACTGCTGGGGCTGCCCTAGGACAGGACCCGCCCCCCCTCAAACACCCATCCCGTCACAGCCACCCACCGCACGGGAGAGCCCCGACGCAGGGAGGAAGCTCCTGCTCCTACCTTGGCTTCTGCCTCCTCTTCAGCCTTCTTCTTAGCCAGCAGCTCCTCCAAGGAGAGCGGCTGGGCCTGCGAACGTGGGGCCGGACCATTAGTAGCCCCCAAGGGGGGCCTTTTGCCTCAGCAGTGACCCCCCCAGGAGTCATTCCAGCCAAGCCCCCTCCACTCCCTCCTCACCTTCTCCTTCTTCAGGGCATTCTCCTCCTCCTCCTCTGCTTTCCGCGAGTCCCGCTCCTTCCGGGACTTTGAGTCCTTGCCCTGCTCGGGGACAAGCTTCCCAGCAAAATAAAGAGGAATCAGGCACCGAACGCAGCCCCAGGGTCACCCCGTCCCCACCGACCGGGGGAATCCCCCTCTCACCCTGGACAACGCTACAGGGAACAGTCCTGGGGTGCTTACAGGAACGCAGGGACACCCCGAAAAGAGAGGGGGCTCACCTCGATCGCTTCCTGTCCTTGTCCCGCCGGTGCCCATCTTTCTCCCGGTCCCGGTCCTTCTTGTTCCGGTCCCGGTCGCGCTCCTTGTGCCGGCGATCCCTGCGGAACGGGGGCAGTCACGGCACGGCCCCAGCCCGACCACCTGCCCCCGCCCCTTCGCGGGGCCGTTACAGACACGGGAGAGCGGGGGAGCTCTTCCCGAAAAAACTGGGGAGCCCCTTGGAACACCCCTCACCTCTCTGTCGACTTGGACCGGGAGCGGGACCGTGACCGGCTGCCTCGTCGCCTGTCCCGGGACCGGTGCCGCTTCCTGTCCTTGGAGGGGGAGCCCTTACGGTCCCGCTCCCGCTCCCGCTCCCGGTCCCGGTCCCTGTCCGGGGAGCGGGAGCGCTTCCTCTCCTCCTTGGCGGGGGACGCGTCCCGGTCCTTCTTGTCTGCCAGTTCTCCGGCCATCTGCGGGGAGAGGGTCAGACGGGGCGGGGACCGGCGGGGGGAACCCCGGCAGGGAGTGGGGAGGGTCGGGGAACCGGGGGGAAGGTGCCGGGGGACGCGGGGAGGGCCCTGGGGTAGCTGCGGAGACTCGGGGAGGTTCTGAGGGACCCGGGGGATGGAGCGGGCAGCGCTGAGGAACCCGGGGAGGGCCTGGGGGAGCTGCGGAGACCCGGGCAGGGCTGAGGGACCCGCGGATCCAGGCCCTGCCCCGGGTGTCCGGTGCTGGGGTGCAGCCCGCTGACGCGGTGACGGGGTCCTCCAGCCCCCCCGGGCCTTCCTGCGGAGAGCCCAACCCCCGCCGCCGCCCGGCGCCCCCCCCCGGGCCGCGCTCACCGCCGCCGCCGCAGGCCCAGGCCTCAGCGCCGCCCCGCCGCCGCCGCCATGTCCGCCGGGCGCCGCGGAGGACGCCGGGAAGGCGAGGCCGCCCCCGCGCCGGACTACAACTCCCGGCAGCCCTCGCGCCTGCTGCCGCGGGACCGCACTACCGCTGCGTGTCGCGGATCCTTCCGCCGCGCAGCACGCCTGACCCCCGTGCACCCCCAGATCCCCGCAATAACACCACCCCCCCCCCCCCCCGCCACTGCCCCCAGGGCCCTGCGCACCCCACACCCACATTAACACCCCCCCATTCCCCAATTGGAGGGCCCGGGGAGGCCCTTTTGGGGGGCCCCAGGGTCCCCCAACAGCACGAGCCCCCCCACCCCCGGGACTTTGGCCTCTGCATCGCCACCCACGGGTGATCAGTGGCACTGTCACCCCTCCCCAGGGACACAGGAGGGACACTGCCCAGGATGAACCCCAACCCCCCCTCCCCAAAACAGGATCCTCCCCCCCAAAGACAGGACCAGGCACCCGCTGCACGTGGGTGTGTGTTATATTTCCGATAATAAATAAGCTTTTTAATAACACTGACCATGGAACAGAGACACCCCCCACCCCCCCCAAGACAGTCCATAAAACAGTCCGTCCCCCCCCCCGCACCCCCCTCCCTGCCAGGGTCCCCGGGCCAAGCAGCAGATGAGGGATGGGGCAGGCAGGAGGGGAAGAAAAAAAAAAAAAAAAAAGATGAGTCCATGGATGAGCCCCCCCCAGGGTTGGGGAGCAGCTGTTGAACACCCCCCCTGGCCCCCCCACCCATGGCAGCTCCATGGGGGCTGCCCCCAGGCTGGGGGCTGGCAGGGGGGGGGAGCGGTGCGATGGGAGGGCAGCAGGCACCCCATCCTCCTTGGGGGGGGCTCTGTGGCCCTGCCCAGCCCCCCACCCCTGGGGACTCAGGGGGACTGGGAACTTTGTGGGGAGGGCAGGGGGGGCGGGGGGCTTTCCTGTCCCCCCCCTTCACATGACAGAGCAGCTTTTTGCTTTTTCTTTCTTGAAGGCGGAAGAGATGAGCTCGGAGCGGCTGGGCAGGTGCAGGAGTCTCTTGGAGAGGCTGCGGGGGGAGCTCTTGGGGGCTGCGGGGGGGCTTTGCTGAGGCAGATGCCGGACACGGTCCGGAAGATGCTGTGGACGCTCTTCTCCGAGGTAAAGGCCGAACACTCCAGGTAACTCTCGGCTCCAGCTGCCTGGCCGCCGCGCAGCCCTGCAACCCAACCCCGCGTCAGACCGGCGTGGCACCCCCAAACACCACCCCCCCTTCCCCCCCAAACCCCCCCCCCCGACCTGCTCGTAGGAGATGGGTGCCTGCTTCTGGTGGGAGAGCTCCATCAGGGTGCTCAGGTCCGTCCGTAGGTCCGTCTTGCAGCCGATGAGCAGCACCCGCGTGTTGGGGCAATAGTCCAGGATCTCCGTCTTCCACTGCGGGGTGGGGGGCACGGAGCCGCCGTCAGTGCGAGGGGACCCCCAAACCGTTTTCCCCACCCCCCCCCACCACCACCTCCGAAGGAGCTTCGCACCCACCCCCTCACCTTCTTGGACGCACTGTCCAGGGTTTCGGGGCGGCTGATGTCGAAGCAGAGCAGGACGGCGTCCGAGTCGCTGTAGCAGAGGGGACGCACGTTGTCGTAGTAGGGAGAACCTGGGAGAAAAGGGGGTGTCATTGCACAGAGCCCCCCCCCAAGGGACTCAGGCCCCTAGGCAGGAGGTGCTTGCAAAGGGACACAGCCCCCCTTCTGCTTGGGGTGGGGGGCACACAGCTGTAGCACACACCCCCCCCCCAAATGCCACCTCCGCTCCCCGCAAGCCATTAACATCGCCATCATCCCTAACGAGGCAGCGGGAAATGGATCCCGCGGTGTTTATGTAAGAGCCGCACCCCCCCCACCACCCTCCATGTTGGGAGCCCCACCAGCGGGCAGGGGGGGGTGTGGGGGGGCAGCTGGGACACAGAGGAGGGGGGGCTGCCACCCCCACAGGGTCCCCAGGGAGCCGGGGCCAGCAGCAGCGCCCTGGGGACTGCGGGAGGAGGCGGTGCTGTGGGGGGTGCGGGGGCAGTGGGGTGCCCCCTCTGGGTGTGGGGGTGGTCGGGGTGCCCCCCCCCCCCTCCCCCATCGCCACCCCCCGACCCCAAAGGGCCTCGGAGGGGTTTTGCAGCCCAGACGCTCCGTGCGCGGAATAGCAAAGAGGCTGCGCCAGCGCATCGCCATAGCAACGCGGGGACCGCGGGTGGCGGGGACCCCCCCTCTGACGGGGGGGACACTGCAGCACCAGGGCAGGGCTGCCCCGGCCCCCCCAACCCTTTGGGGGTGCCCAGGGGAGGGGCAATACCAGGACGCCCCGTTACCCCCCCCCCCAACTTGCAGGCAGCCCCGCAGGGAGGGCGCAGGGGCCCCAGCACCCCCCACCCTACTCGGGGGGCTCCCACCGGTGCGGGGCACCCCTCTAGGAAGGGGTTCAGCCCTGTGTGTCCCCCCCCAACCTGTCTGTGCCCTCCCCACGGGGCCAGTCCCCAGGGACTCCCCGGCAGCCAGGGTCCCCCCCTGTGCCCCCCCGGCCCCACCGTGTCCCCCCACCCTGAACCAGCCCCCCCAGGTGTCCCCACTGCGGCCACCGAGCCGCCCCCCCCCCCCCCCCCGCAGGGACCCCACTGCAGGGCTCGCTCTACTGCAGCCCCCCCAAACCCCAGGCCTGCCACCCACCCCCCAACCCCCTGAACCCCAAAACCACCTTTCCCCCCATCACCCCCCACCGGGGCCAGGGCTGCCCCCGCCCCCGCTGCACCCCCCGGTACCGGAGGGATGTCCCCCCTCACCACCACCCCCGTGCATGCACCTTCCCCCCCCCCGCCCGCCCCCGGTACCGGAGGTGTCCCAGAGGCTCAGCTCCACCCGCTGCTCCTCGCTGGCCAGACACGCCGTGTAGTTCTCAAACACGGTGGGCACGTACGTCTGCAACGGCACCGAGAGCGTCAGCGCCCGGTCCCGCTGCCGGTTCCCGGTGCTCGGTGCCGGTTCCCGGTGCCGGCTTACCTCGGGGTAGCAGTCCTTGGCCAGCACCTGCAGCATGGCCGTCTTGCCGCACTGCACGTCGCCCACCAGCACCAGCTTACAGCGGGCCGGGGCGGCCGGTACCGGCCTCCGCTCCCGCATGGCGGCGGCAGCGCAGAGCGCGCCCCTCCCGGCGCCCGCCCGCCCGCCGGCCCTGCGGCCCCGCCGCCGCAGCGTCCTTATATACCCCGCCGACGCAAAGCCCCCCACGGCGGCGCTCGTCCGCCAATCGCCGCGGCGGCTCCCGGCTCGCCGGCCAATGGCGAGGAAGCGGGGGACTGCCGGGGCCCGCCCTCTCGGGTGCGGGGCCGCTCCTCCGGGCCAGGGGGCGCCTGTCTGTCTGCGGCCGGAAGTGGCGCTCTGCCCCCGGGCCTAACCGGAAGTGTCGGTTGCTAGGAGACCGGTGGGACGCCGGCCGCTGGGCCCGGGGGTGTTGGGGGAAACCGGTACCGGGATGAGGGGGGGGGGCGGCAGCCCCGTGGTGCGGGAGGGGGCGCCGAGGGGCGGGGACCGGAGGGGTGCGGGGGCCAGGGGGCCTGGGGGTACCCCAAAGTGTGGGGGAGCCTGAGGGGACCCCAGTTGGAGGAGACAGGGGTGGGCAGGGGGGGCCAGGGCCTGGGGGGGGCCCGGAGGGGTCGCGGCGGGGACCCCGGGCATCGCCCCCACCTCTCACACCGTGTGCCCGGGCCCAGCCGCCATGCCGGACAAGCGTCGCCCGCGGGCAGCAGCTCCCATGGCGGCAGAGGACGAGGTCCTGCTGCTGCAGAGCCAAGCGCTGGCCGAGGAGGAGGCGGCCAAGAGAAAGGGGGAGATGCTCACCCGCTTCCTAAAGGTGCGGGGGGGGGGCTGAGGGGGGGCCTGGCAGCGTGTTTCCCACACACCTCCCGGCCCCTGTCCCCCTCCGCGCCGCTCACGGCCCCCGCGCAGGACAAGCTGGCCAAGGAGGAGCGCAGCAGCACCCTGAACCTCCACGAGCTGCGCACGCGGTGGCGGGCGGTGCTGCGGGACGCCAAGGCCAAGGCCCTGCACCGGGACATCGAGATCCTCAGCCAGACCTTCGCGCGGGTGATGGACTGCAAGGACGGCGTCATCGAGGTGGGCGCGGGGCTGACCGGGAGGGGGGTGCGGGCAGAACCAGGGCCCACCCGTGACCCCCCCTCATCCTCCGCAGTCCCTGGTCACAGACCTGGAGGAGGCGGAGGAGCAGCACGCCCGGGCCCTGCGCAGCCACTTGCACAACATCGACCGGCTGCTGCAGCTCCAGCGCTGCCGCCTGAGGTGCCTGGAGGAGGGATACGGCGCCCAGCTGCAGGCCCTGCGCATGGAGTTCGAGGGTGAGAGGTACGGGAGTTGGAGGCTGAGGGGGAGCAGTGGCACCTGCTTGTCGGCAAAATGGGATAAAAGAACTTATCAACCCCAATTTGATGTAGATAAGCAGACGCTCCTTTAACGGCCAGGTGCGCAGAGGAGTTGTCCTCACCAACAACGCACACCTGACTCGTGTAGCACGCTGATTATATAGAGTATGGTAACACAGGAGCCAGCATGTGCCCAGGTGGCCAAGAAAGCCAACGGCATCCTGGCTTGTACCAGCACCAGTGTGGCCAGCAGAAGCAGGGAGGTGACAGTCCCCCTGTGCTCTGCACTGGTGAGGCCACACCTGGAGGGTTGTGTCCAGTTTTGGGCACCTCAATCCCAGAGAGATCTCGAGGGGCTGGAGCGAGGGCAGAGGAGGGCAACGAGGCTGGGGAAGGGCCTGGAGAATAAATCCTGTGAGGAGCGATGGAAGGAGCTGGGGCTGTTCAGTGTGAGGAGGAGAAGGGGAGGGAGACCTCATCACTCTCTGCAGCTCCCTGAAAGGACGTTGTGGAGAGGTTGGGGCTGGTCTCTGCTCCCAGGGAATTAGTGACAGAACGAGAGGAAACGGCTTGAAACTGCAACAGGGGAGGGTCAGGCTGGACAGGAGGGAAAAATGTTTCCCCGCCAGAGTGGTCAGAGAGTGGAACAGGCTGCCCAGGGAGGGGGTGGAGTCCCCACCCCTGGGGGGGTTTAAGGGCCGTTTGGATGAGCTGTGGGGGGATGTGGGGTAGGGGAGAACTTTGCAGAGTTGGGCTGAGGGTTGGACTTGCTGACCCCGAGGGGCTTTTCCAACCTGAGTGACTCTGTGATATTAATCGAGCTGTCATACATAAACATGTTAATTCCTGTAACTCATTTGCTTATTCCCACCTCTTTCCGCTCATGCACACTTGAGTCCTGAAATGGGTCGTGGAGCTGCTTTTGCGGCCACCACAGGCTACTGACATAAAAGACCCTCTGATACCCTTGACCCAAGGATTTTTGGCTCACATTGAGATTTTAACATGCTTCGAGGCCCTTTCACAATGTCACTTTTAGAACACCTGGTCTACAGGGCAATAAATTGTCCTGACTGAACACACTAACGATGGTACCTCGTCACCAGACTTACTCTTTGTTTAGAAATGTAGTTAGTGGTTATCTCTAGTCTGCATGTCCTCAGCCTGGACTTTAAACAGGACTTTGTAGCAGCATAACTAGCTGTGTAGTTACTCTAAATTATTCCTTATTTAAATCCAAATCACCAAAAAATAATTAAAATCAGCTCAAATTAATAACAAATCAGTAACACGCTGGCTCTCCTGTGCGGGTGCTGAGCCCTCTCACAGCCTGGTTGTACCAGCACCCAGCGTGGCCAGCAGGGACAGGGAAGGGATCTGCCCCCTGGGCTCGGCACTGGTGAGGCCGCCCCTCGATGAGTGGGTTCAGTTTTGGGCCCCTCACTCAAAAAGGCCCTTGAGTGACTCGAGCGTGTCCAGAGAAGGGCAACGGAGCTGGTGCAGGGTCTGGAGCACAGGTCTGATGGGGAGCGGCTGAGGGAACTGGGGGGGTTTAGTGTGGAGAAGAGGAGGCTGAGGGGAGACCTCCTGGCCCTCTGCAACTCCCTGAAAGGAGGGTGCAGAGAGGGGGGAGGAGTCTCTTGAGCCAAGGAGCCAGCGGCAGGCCAAGAGGGAATGGCCTCAAGCTGCGCCAGGGCAGGGTCAGACTGGCTCTTCGGAAGGATTTCTTTGCAGAAGGGGCTGTTGGGCGTTGGAATGGGCTGCCCAGGGCAGGGGGGGAGTCCCCATCCCTGGAGGGGTTGAAGAGTCGGGTTGAGCCAGCGCTGAGGGATCTGGTGGAGTTGGGAACGGTCAGCGGGAGGTTCATGGTTGGGCTGGAGGAGCTTCAAGGGCTTTTCCAACCTCGATGGTTCTGGGATTCTGTGGAGCACCGCAGCTCCCCTCTGGCAGCAGCTTCCTGTGTTTTCTGCAGAAGGACCATCCTCGAGCAGCACGAGCGAGAAAGCCGCTACCTGCGGGACGTGGCGCTGGCCGCAGAGCGGGATCACGCCGAGAACAACCACGAGCCACGCTGAATTTCCAGAGCGCCTGGGATGACATCAAAAACAAGGCACGGGGCAGGGGGGGGGAAGCGGCGAGGAGCCTTTTAGGGCTGGTGAGCAGGGCGCAGAGCGAGGTTTGGGAGGTGACGGGTCACCCGCGCTGTGTCTGTCCCCAGAGCCTGCAGGAGAAGCAGCACAGCCGCCTGCAGCTGGAGGGGAGGGCCGAGGTGCTCTGGGAGCAGTTCCAGCGGGCCGTGCAGAGCTACACGGAGGCCACCAAGCACCAGAAGGTGGCTTTTGAGGTGCTGAAGGAGAAGGACAAGAAGAGCTCCAGGAGATGGAGAAACAGGCCAAAAAGCTGCAAAAGCTCCAGGTTTTGGAAGGGCGCAGGGGCGGCTGCGGGGTCTCCCCCGTCCCGCTGCTCACGTGTCACCTGTCCCCAGGACTCGGTCACAGCCACCAAGGGCCGGATCGCGGCTCACCTCCGGGAGAGCGAGGAGCAGAACCGGCGCGGGCGGGAGGAGAAGGAAAAGGCCCTCAGGAGGCTCAGGAGCTCAAATCCGAGATGAACCAGGCCAGGGCTAAGGCCCACGGCAGCCTGGCCCAGCTCACCGCGCAGAGCAACGCTGCCCTGACGGCGCTGGCGCGGGTGGTGGAGAAGGTGAGACCGGCAGCCCGTGGGCAGGGGAGAACTGGGGGGGCAAGGGGGAGCATTGGGGGGGCAGGGCGAGCACTGGGAGGGCAAGAGGAGCACCAGGGGGGCTGGGGGAGCATTGAGGGGGCTGGGGGAGCACTGGGGGGGCAGATGGAGCATTGGGGGGCTGGGAGAGCATTGAGGGGGCTGGGGGAGCATCGGGGGGGCAGGGAAGCACTGGGGGGGCAGGAGGAGCACTGTGAGGGCAGGGGGAGCACCGGGGGGGCAGGGGGAGCATTGGGGGGGTAGGGGAAGCACTGGGGGGGCAGGAGGAGCACTGTGAGGGCAGGGGGAGCACCGGGGGGGCAGGGGGAGCATTGGGGGGGGTAGGGGAAGCACTGGGGGGGCAGGAGGAGCACTGTGAGGGCAGAAGAGCACTGGGGGGGCAGGGGAAGTATTGGGGGAGCACTGTGAGGGCAGGGGGAGCACCGGGGGGGGGCAGGGGGAACATTGGGGGGTGCCCCCATCCCCTCCTGCCCTGCCCTCACTCGCGTTGCTCCCCCCAGGCCCAGCGCATCCTGCGCCTGGCCGAGCTGTGCCGCAGGCTGGAGTCGGAGGAGGAGAAGGTGCTGCCGTTCTACCCTTCCTCGCTGGAGGAGGAGGAGGAGCAGCGAGATGCCCGGCGAGTCCTGGAGGAGCCACCCACTGAGCCCCTGGCCCGGGTGAGGAGGCAGCGCGGGGGGGTCCCGGACGCTGCCGCGGGGGAGCGAGGGTCAGGATCCGGCCTTGGGGACCCCCCAGCTGGTGGGTGGGCAAGCTGGGGACCCCCCCTCACCTTCCTCCTCGCCTCTCGCCAGGCCCTGGGGGACTACGTGGGGCTGGAGCGTTTCTGGCAGCGGTTCAACAAGGCCAAGCTGGAGGAGCTGGCGCTGGCGCGGCAGCGGGCGGCCCTGAGCCGGAGGAACCGGCGCCTGCGGGAGCTGCTCCGGCAGTACCTGGGGGGGATCTCGGTGTTCCACGCGCCCCCCCCCCAGCTCCTTGCCGGCCACCCCAAGAGCTGCAGCCCCAGGGATCGGCCCCGCGCTGGGTGGGGGGGCGACACGTGCACGAGGTTATGAGGGCGCCGTGCACCCCGACACCCACCCAGACCCCATCCCCGGCTCCGCCAGTGCCAGCTGAGGACCCCCCCCTTGCAGACCAGGCCTGGGGACACCGCAGAGATGCCATAAAAGAGCTAAATTCTGCCCCAAAATGTGCCTGGGGTGTTATTTCTGCGACCCACTGAGCAGAGGTGGGTCTGTCACCTCGGAAGCGAGCAGGGAGCTTTTTTGGGGGTGCACAGCCCCTCCCGCTGCCCCCCTGCTGCCCCCCAGAGCCAGACAGCGCAGCCGTGGAGCTGCCGAGGGAAAAAAAAAAATATTTTATTTCTTTTTGGTTTTGTTCCTCTTCTCCTCCTTCAATTTTTTCTTGGAGGGCGGGGGCTGCTGGCCTTGCGGTAGAGGTGGTACCCGATGAGCCCCAGCAAGCGCCGGCACCAGCCCCAGGCACAGCAGCGGCAACACCTCGTTCACCACCTTCTGCCAGTAACTGGCCCGCGACAAAGCCACCAGTTCCACCTCGAACCGCAGCACCGCGTCACCTGGGGGGGGGGACGGACACACAGACAGTGAGCGGGGGCCGCGGGGGGGCTGGCGGGGACCCCCCCGGAGGGCTGCGCTCACCTGGATGGTGGGGGGGGACCGCGCTTGCCATAGGCCAGCTGAGGGGGGATGATGGCTCTTCGCTTCTCCCTGCCGCGGCGAGAGAACGTCAGCGTCGGTGCCCAAACTGGGGGGGGGGGGGGACGGGGAGGGGCCTCTGCGCCCCCATATCCCTCACCCCAACGCCCCGCTTACCCCACACACATGTCCAGCAGACTCTGCTCCAGGCCTGTGGGGAGGGGGGGGGGGGCAGGGTGAGCGGGGCCAGCCGGGGCAGCCCGCTGGGACCCCCCCCAGTGGTCCCCCCCCTCCCGGTGTCCCGGTGACACCCCCCCCTCCCCCGGCTCACCGGGGATGACTTGGCGCTTGCCCAGCTCCACCTGGAGCGGGTCCCGGCTCAGCGAGGTGTCGATGATGCGCCCATCTTCCAGGCTGCCCTGCGGGGACACCGGCACCGTCACCCCCGGGGACCCCGGCGCTGTCCCCGCTACCACTGCCCCCCCCCCCACCCCGCGCCAGAGCCATTCCTGTGCTGGTCCCAGTGCCCCCCCATGCTGGTCCAGTCCTGGTGCCACCCAGGGCCCATCCCGGGGCTGTCACTGTGCCTGTCCCAGTGTGACACACTGGTGCCACCCCCATGCCCAGCCGGGTGCCACCCCAGTGCTCACCCCAGTATGATCCCAGTGCCACCCCCATGCCCACCCCGGTGCCATCCCAGTGCCATCCCCATGCCCACCCAGTATGACCCCAGTGCCACCCTCATGCCATCCCAGTGTCACCCCATTGCCCACCCCAGTGCCACCCCCACGGCTGTCCAGTACGACCTCAGTGTCACCCCCATGCCATCCCAGTCGTGCCACCCCCATGCCCACCCCAGTACGACCCCAGTGCCACCCCCATGCCCACCCCAGTGCCATCCCCACGCCCGCCCCAGTACGACCCCAGTGTCACCCCCATGCCATCCCAGTGCCACCCCCATGCCCGCCCCAGTACGACCCCAGTGTCACCCCATGACCACCCCGGTGCCACCCCCAACGTCTGTCCCAGTACGACCCCAGTGCCATCCCCACGCCCGCCCCAGTACGACCCCAGTGTCACCCCCATGCCATCCCAGTGCCACCCCCATGCCCGCCCCAGTACGACCCCAGTGTCACCCCCATGACCACCCCGGTGCCACCCCACGTCTGTCCCAGTACGACCCCAGTGCCATCCCCACGCCCGCCCCAGTACGACCCCAGTGTCACCCCCATGCCATCCCAGTGCCACCCCCACGTCTGTCCCAGTACGACCCCAGTGCTACCCCCATGCCCACCCCAGTGCCATCCCACGTCCCGCCCCAGAGCCACCCTGGTGCCATCCCAGTGCCATCCCTATGCCCACCCCAGTATGACCCCAGTGCCACCCTCACGCCATCCCAGTGCCACCCCCATGCCTGTCCCAGTACGACCCCAGTGTCACCCCCATGCCATCCCAGTGCCATCCCATGCCCACCCCAGTACGACCCCAGTGCCACCCCCATGCCCACCCCAGTGCCATCCCCACGCCCGCCCCAGTATGACCCCAGTGCCACCCTCACACCATCCCAGTGTCACTCCCATTGCCCATCCCAGTGTCACCCCCACGCTCGCCCCAGTACGACCCCAGTGCCACCCCCATGCCCACCCCAGTGTCACCCCCACGCCCGCCCCAGTACACCCCCCGTCCCAGCCCCACGCCCGCCCCGCAGCCGCCCCGGGCCCCCCGCCGGCCGGTGCCGCCCCCGCCGGTGCCGCCCCGCCCCGCCGCGCAGTGCTGACGTGTTCCTCCCGCCCCGCACCGTGTAGTGGATGTGCACCGTGTCCCCCGGCGCCGACAGCTCCGTGCAGCCCTCGGGGGGGGCCACCTGCAACGGGGGGTCACGGGGGGGCCGCGACGGGACCCCCCGCGCCTCGGGGTCCACGCCCCCCCCCGTGCCCACAGGTCCCCCGTGAGCCGGACTCCCCGCTCCCGCCCCAGACCCGCCGTAGTCCCGGGCCCCCCGCTTCCCCCCCACCTCCGCAGCCCGGTCCTCTCGTTACCCCCGTGTGTCCCCCGCCCAGGCCGGCCTCCCCGGTGCCCCCCCCGCACCCCCCCGGACAACAGCGTCCCGCCGCTGCCCCGTCCCCCCGCCGCGCCGCCGATCCCCCCCCCCCCCCCCCCGCCCCGTCCGGTCCCAGCTCCCCGTCCAAGGGGGCCGCCGGGGGTCCCCGCTCCCCCCCCTCCGCCCCCGGGGGGGCTCACGAGTGTCTCCAGCCGCAGCCCCCGGGCGCCGGTTTCGGTTTCGCTCTCGGTGGCGCGGGCGGGCGGCGGCGGCGGCAGCAGCAGCGCCAGCAACAGCAGCGCGGCGGGGGGCGGCATGGCCGGGCTGGCGGCGGCGGCGGCGGCGGCACCGGGACCGCCCCCCCCGGCCCGGTCCGGCCCCCGGGCGCTCCCCGGGCACCGCCCCCCCCTCCCGGCACCGCCCCCGCCGGCACCGGGACCGCTCCGCGGGACACGCAACGCGCCGTCGGGGGGGGGCTGGAGCTGCCCCGAGCCCCCCACGGGGATGTGTGTGGGGGGGTCCCCGTCTCCCTCCCGGGCCTGGCCACCCCCTCGGTTGCCCGGGGACACGCGTCTGTCCGCGCTCCGGTGACACCGAGCCCGCGCTGGCACCGGGCGCCCGCCGCTGCCCCGGGGACTGTCCCGGCGGTCCCGGGCTGAGCCCGCCGCCCCTGCCCACCCCGAGCGGGGATGGGGGGGTCCGGGGGGGGGGGACGGTCCGGGTTGAGGCGGGGGGGCTCGTCCCGGCTGGGTGCAGCACCCGCTGTCCCGGCGCTGCCGGGACTCGGTACCAGCAGGCGGCAGCAAAGCCCGGAGAAACCGGCACCCACCCGGCTCCAGGACCCCTCCCCAGCACCCACCCGGCTCCAGGACCCTCCTCCAGCACCCACGACCCCTCCTCAGCACCCACCCGGGTCGAGGACACCTCCCCCAGGACCCACCGGCGTCCAGGACCCCTCCCCAGCACCCACCCGGATCCAGCACCCTTCTCCAGCACCCAGTGGTGCATCCCTTCTCCTGGCACCCCCACACCCCTCCAGCCCCCCCCCCCGCCGTGGGGCACAAGGGGACCTGAGCCCCTCACCCACGAGGGGCCCTGGGGGGGCTGGGCCGGGACCAAACCTGCCCCAAAGCCCGATGGCCCCGTGCCTGGGGCCGGGGGGGGCACCAGCGCTGAGCCGGGAACACAGGGAGCAGCCCTGGCTCGGGGGGGGGGTCACACTGGCACATGGCAAGTAGCCCGGCTCCCTCGCCCCGTGCCGGCGGCGGTGGCCCCATGGACGGTGGTAGCCCCGTTGGCGGCGGCGGTGGCCCCGCTGGTGGCGGTGCTGGCGCAGGCCCCGGTGCGGCTCCTGGACGACGGCATCGGCACGCCGGCCCCACGGGTGCACCCACATACCAGCCCCGGTTGCCGAGAGGTGGGGAAGCCGGGCTGGCGGCTGGGGGCCGGGGGCTAATGGGATTAGGGCCACCGGGTCAGCGCCGGGCTGGCCCCCGCCAGACAAAGCCACCGCCCGGCCGGTGGGAACACGCCGGTGCTGGCTCCGCGGCTACCAGGCCACCGGGGAACCCCCGGTCACCCCCGATCCAACCCCCCCACGTCCGGGCAGGCAGCGCCGCACCCCGGCGCAGTGTCACCGGCGCTGTGGGGGGGGTCCTGGGGGCCAACAGCCCCCCCAGCCACCGACCCGAGGGGACATGGGGATGGGGACAGCAGTGCTGGCCCCAAACGGGACTCAGCCGGTCCCCTGGCCCACGGGGGGGGGCGGGGGGCTGAGCCCCACTCGCGCCCATCCCAGCGCTGGCACCGTCCCCACGCCCCGGCTGGGATTAGCACTAATGGGATTTACCATTTCATCCAATATTCCCCTAAAGATGAGCCTGGGAAGGGGGGGAGCCCCCCCTCGCCCCCCCGCCAGCCCCCTTCACCCCGCTAAGCTCTTTCTAATTAAAACCAGCCCGGGGCTTGTCCATCACCGTCCCCTCCGCGGGACCCCCGCGCCGGGGGGGGGGGGCTGCGGAAGAAGAGCCGTGGGGCAGCGCTACATAAAACATGTTTAATATCCAAGGGGGGGGCCGGGGGGTCACCCACCGTCTCAGGCGCGGGGTGGGGGGGTGGGGGGGGCGAGTACACACGTCCCCGGACGGGGCAGAGCCGCAGCGACACGTCACACCAAGCACAGACCAGGGGTATAAATACGGTGCCGGGGGCGGGGGGGGGGGGTGTTACAGTACGGGGCCGTCCGTCCGTCCGTCTGTCCGTCCATGAGGGGCAGGGACATACAATCACTATGCTGGCATGGGTTGGGGTGCAGGCGGCCAGGGCTGGAGTGGGGGGGGGGGGCATGGGCAGGGGGACCGCGGGGGTCCTGGCAGCCCCATGCCCCCCCCCCCCTGCCCCGTGGGGGTCGCGCTGCGGGGAGGAGACCTGCCTCGAAGTGACATGGGGGGCTGGGGACGTGTGGGACCCCCAGGAGGGGGGGGGGCATGTGGGGCCAGGAGGGGGGAGTGTCCTGGAGTGGTTGGGGGGTGGGGGGGGACAGGGGAAGGTGTGAATGGTCCCAAATGCCCCCCCCCACGGCCCCGCTGCCCCCACATTTGGTCCAGAGGAAGGCGAGGGGTGCGGGGACATGCACGGGGACGGGGTGCCCTGGCATGGCCCCCCCGGGCAGGGCAGTGCCGAGGCAGCCCCCAGCCCCTGTCCCGCTCCCCGGGGGGCTCTGCCCCCGCCCCCCCAGATACGTTATATAGAGCTATATTTCCACGCACGCACACACGAGATCCGAGGGGAACCGAGGAGACCCCAAAAAAAGGCGAAAAACCCCACAGCAACCGGTGCCAGAAGAAAGCAAAAACCCAACCGGGGCGGGGAGGGGGGGCGGCGGGGGGGCCTGGCACAGCCCCGGGGTGCGAGGGGAGGGGGGGGGGGCCGGGGCCGGCGGCCGCCCGCTCACTTCTTGTTCTTGAGCTGGTTGGCGAGCCAGTCGAGGCCCTCGTAGAGCCCGTCCCCGCTGGTGGCACACGTGGCCTGGATGTACCAGTTACGGTGGCGCAGGGAGTGGAGCCCCAGCTTGTCCGTGATCTCGGCCGCGTTCATGGCGTTGGGCAGGTCCTAGGGCAGAGACGGGGTCACGCGCCAGCCCCCCACCGTGCCCCGACGCCGCGGGGATGGGCGTTATCCCACCGCGGGGGGCTGGCACCAGCCCTGAGGCCACGGGGAGGACACGGCTCTGCCCTGGGGATGCGGGACACCAGCCCCAACGCCGCGGGGATGGGCACGGTCCAGCCAGAGGGAGTGTTAAAGCCCAGCCCCGATGCCACGGGGATGGGCGTTATCCCACTGCGGGGGCTGGCACCGGCCCTGATACCGCAGGGGGGGGACACGGGTCTTCCTGGGGCTGTGAGGCACCAGCCCCGATGCCACAGGGATGGGCACTATCCTGCCACGGGGGCTGGCACCCGCCCTGATGCTGCGGGGAGGACACGGCTCTGCCCTGGGGATGCGGGACACCAGCCCCAACGCCGCGGGGATGGGCACGGTCCAGCCAGAGGGAGTGTTAAAGCCCAGCCCCGATGCCACGGGGATGGGCGTTATCCTGCCACGGGGGCTGGCACCCGCCCTGATGCCGCGGGGAGGACACGGCTCTGCCCTGGGGATGCGGGACACCAGCCCCAACGCCCCAGGGATGGGCACGTTCCCCAGCCCTGACACCCCAGGGATGGTCGCAGCCCCCCACCACGGCTTCCCCCGCCCCTCCCCAGACCCACCTGCTTGTTGGCGAAGACGAGGAGGACGGCGTCCCGCAGCTCGTCCTCCGCCAGCATCCGCATGAGCTCCTCCCGCGCCTCGTTCACCCGCTCCGGTCGTTACTGTCCACCACGAAGATCAGCCCTGGCGACGGCGAGCGGGCGCTGCTGGGGGTGCTGAGGGTGCCCCCCCTTCCTCCCCAGGCGAGCCCCGTCCCCTCCCCACAGCCTCGGGAAGGGGGGGGGGACACACCTACCCTGGGTGTTTTGGAAGTAATGCCGCCAGAGGGGCCGGATCTTGTCCTGCCCACCCACGTCCCACACGGTGAAGCTGATGTTCTTGTACTCCACTGTCTCCACGTTGAACCCTGCGAGGAGCCACTGGCGGAGGGAAACTGAGGCACGCGGGGCCACGAGCCCCCTCCTAAGGAGAGCCCTGCTGGGGAGGGGGGGGGAATGCCCGTTTGGTGCCCCCCACACGCCCCCCCCCCCGCCACACACACACCGATGGTGGGGATGGTGGTGACGATCTCCCCCAGCTTCAGCTTGTAGAGGATCGTGGTCTTGCCGGCGGCGTCCAGCCCCACCATCAGGATCCGCATCTCCTTCTTCCCGATGAGGCTCTTCAGCAGGTTCCCGAAGATGTTGCCCATGGTGACGGCAGCGTTGGCTCCGTCCAGATCCTGCGGGGGCACGGGGCAGGCGCTGGGGCGGGGGGGGGGGCCCTAAGAACTGGGGGCGGGTCCCCCATGCTCCGGGAAGCTGCAGGGATCGGGGATCCCCCTATCCTGGGGGGTTCAGGGACGGGGCCACGCGCTCCACGGGGGCTGCACGTAGTGTAGCTCAATGTGGGGGGGCTCTGGGGGGGATATGGGCCCCCCCCGCCCCGCGCTGCACCCTACAAGGGGACAGGCCCGGGCTCTGCACTGGGGGAAACTGAGGCACGGATCCCAGCTCTCCTCCGGGGGGGGGGGGGGGCACAGCCCCTACACCCCCCCAGTCCATGCGCGGCCCCCCCGGCCCTTCAACCGCCCCGCCGGGGGGGCCCCCAGCGCCCCCCCGCCCCGCCCCGCAGCGCGCCCCTCCCGGCCGTGGGCTGCCGCCCGCCCCCGGGCCGCCCCCCCCCCGCCCCGCGCAGCCCCTCGGTGCGACGCCCCCCGAATTCATTATCCCCCCCCCCATCCCCGCTCGCACTGCGCCCCTCCAACGCACCGCTCCCCCCCACCCCGGATTGCAGCGCACCCCCAAATCGCCGCCCCCCCCCCTCCCCGGCGCTGCACCGCCCCCCCCCGCCGCATCGCCCCCCGCCCCCGCACGCCGCACCGCCCCACCGGCGCTGCCCGCCCCCCCCGGACCCCGCGCCCCTCCCGCTGCACCGCATCAACCCCCCCCCCCGCCTCCGCTGCGATGTCCCCCCCCCCGGTGCTCCGCACCCCCAATGCACCGTGCACCCCCAAACGCGCTGCAGACCCCCCCCCCCAGCGCCGGTGCGGTGCCCCCGCCGCCCCCCCGCGGTGCAGCGCACCCGGCGATGCACGGCGCCCCGGACCGCCCCCCCCCGCCCCGGTGCTGCCCCCCCCTCCCCGCACCTGGTGCCGGTGCCGGTGCCGGTGGCCCCCCCGCCCGCAGCTGACTCTGCACCGCTCCCGCCGCCGGAAGCGGAGGCCCGATCGCGCCGATCTCGCGAGAGCGCCCGGTGTCCCCGTCCCCCCCCCTCCCCGACTCCGCTTCCCGCCCCCCCCCCCTCACCCCCCCCGCACCGGGCCCGGGGGCGCGCTCGGAGAGGGGGGGGGGGGGGGCGCGGAGCTCGCGAGAGCCGTGAGCCGTTTCCATGGCAGCGGCTGCAGCAGTGCGGGGGGGGGGGGTTTGCACCGGGAGGGAGCGGGGGGGTCCCGGTGCACCCCCACGGTATGAGCACCCCCCGTCCGGGAGGGGGGCACGGCGGGGGGGGCTGCCCTGTGCTTCAAGATGGGGGGGGGGGGGGGGCGAGGACCCCAATCACTGCCCGGGGAGGGGACAGGGGACCCCAATAACCGCACGGGGGTCCCAGGGATGCGCCCCCCGGGCCAGGCTGGAGCCCCCCCGCCCCGGTCCGGGGCGGTACCGGCGGTACCGGGGCCGTGCCGGTGCTCACGGGCCAGGCAGGGGCAGGCAGCGGGTGTGGGGCACCCCCGGCTCCCCCCTCCCCGTCCCTCGATCCGCCCAGCCGTCCCGCTGTCCGTCCGTCCCCCGCGTCCGTCCGTCCGTCCCTGCTCGGTGCGGCGGGACAGGACGCGCGGGTCCCCCCCCGTCCCCTCCCCCGCCCCGGGCAGGTAGGTAAGGGCGGCCCCCCCGGGGGCACCGGCAGCACCGGCCGCCTCGACGGCTGCGGGAGCCGCTCCGCGCCGCCGGGCTCCCGCGGACGCTCCGGGACCGGCAGCGGGGAAACCCAGCATCGCCCCCCCCCCGCCGGGGCCGCCGAGGGGATTGGGGGGGGGGGGGGGGACCAACCGGGGCACCGGAACGGGGGGGGGATGCGGGGCAGCGGGAGGCGGGAGGGGCAGCGGGCAGGGGGTTCGAGGGGAGCGGGGACCCCCGGGAGGATCCCGGGATGGAGCGGGGGGGGGTTGGGGGGGCCGTGTTTGGGCCCCGCCGCTGGTGGCACGGCCCCGGGCAGGGCCCTCCCGGCCGCGCCCCGGGGCCTCCCCGCGGCCGCTGACCTCAGCCCCGGGAGCCCCGACGGGGCGGCGGCCCGAGGGCGCGGACACCGCCTGGCCCGGCCGGGAACCGGGGGGGGGGGGGCGGGCGGGAGCCGCCGTCCTGGAGCAGAGACCCCGGGGCCGGGGGAGGGGGGGAGGAGGATTGGGGGGTGTCCGGTGCGAGCCCCCCCCCGCCGGCCCGGGGCTTTGTCCGTCCTTGCATTGAAATCGTGAGCGGCGGCCCCGGGCCGTGACGGGCGAGCGGGGCTAATCCGGCCCCGCATGACTGGTCCGGGGAAACCGCCGCGGGGGGATTACACCCCACACACACCCCCCGGACCCCCCCCCCCCCGCACCCCGCCACAACGGGGGGCTCAGCTCACAGCCCCCCCCGCCCCGCCGGGGGACAGCGGGGACAGACCCTCGACCCCACCGAGACGTGTGGCAGCACCGCCCCCCCCCGTATCACCGTGCTCTGGCCGTGGGGACCCCCAGGCCGCCCCCCCCACCCCGGGCACCCCCCCACTATCCCTCCATCCCTCTCTCCCCGGGGCAGGGGGAGCCGTGTCGCACCCACGGGGGGGTTGCACACACCGTGGGCGCCCACGGGGACGTTCACGGGGGGCCCGGGGTGCAGGGCGGGTGGTCGGGCCCCGTTCGCAGCCCGGGACAACCCCGGGACATCCCGACCCCGAGCGGCGAGAGGACGCGGTCGCCCCGTCGCGCCGGGCACGGACCGGGACGGGCGAGGGGTCCGGGGGCTCCGGACCGGCACCGGCGACCGGCGCAGCCGCCACGGTCCCGCTCCCCGGGCGGCTGCACGTCCCCGTCGTGTCCCGTGTGTGTCGTGTCCCCCCCCCCCGCCAAAACCCGGGTGTCCCGGGACCCCTGTGCGCTCCGGGGTTGTCCCGGGACTCTGCCCCTCCCGTGAGCCCGGGGCTATCCCGGGAGATCCCGTCACTCCACTCCCCCGTGCGCCCCGGGCTGTCCCGGGAGATCCCGGGCTATCCCCGGCCCCCGCTCCCTCCGTGCGCCCGGAGCTGTCCCGGGCCGTCCCGGACTATTCCGGGTCCTCCTCCTCCTCCTCTTCCTCCTCCTCCTCCTTGCACCGGGAGCTGTCCCGGGCCGTGCCGGGCTCCCGGTACCGGTAGAGCGTGTGCGCGGGGCGGCGGGGCCGGGGCGGGGAGGGCGGGGGGGCGGCAGCCGGGCCCCCCCCAACGCCCCCCGGCCGCTCTCTGGGCACGGGGCCGGGGCGCAGCCACCCGCCGGGCTAATCCGGGCCGTGACGGACAGGCCCGGCGCCGCCGCTTCGGCCGCCCCATAAGAGGTGCCGCGGCCCCGCCGCTCCCCATTGTTAGGGCGCGGACGCGGGGAGGCCCCGTTCGGCGGGACCGGCCCATGGGGACCCTCCGCGCCGCCCCTATAAGAGGGAAGGGGCTGGAAGATGCTCCCGGGTGCTGAGCGCTGCGCACCCGCCGCGCCGAGCCGAGTCCAGCCGCGCCGCCTCCCCGGGGAGTCACCGGGTACCGCGCACGGAGCGTTGAGCACCGGCACCGAGTACCGGCACCGGGTACCGCGCAGGGAGCGCTGAGCATCGGGTACCGGGCACCGGGTACCGCGCACGGAGCACCGAGCACCGGGCACCGGGTACCGCGCACGGAGCGCCGAGCACCGGGCACGGAGCCCCCGACGCCGCGCTCCGGGGGAGCGGGCGGGGAGCGCCGGGCCCCGCAGTCCCGACGCGGCGCCCCGGGGCTCCGTCTCCAGCCCGGTTGCCGGTGCCGGTTCTCCCGTCCGGCGCTCCCCGCGGCCGCCCTCCCCGGAGCCGCCCGCGCCCCGCGCGTCCAAACACGCGTGGATGTAGCGGCCGGGCCGGGGGCTCCGCGGCACCATAAATACCCCCGGCGGCCGCTCGCCCGCGCATTCTGCCGGGGCTCCCGGGGCCGGAGCCATGCGAGCCGCCGCGCTGGGGCTGGCGCTCCGGGCGCTCTGGGCTCTGGCCCTCTCCTCCCTCTCCAACACGCTGGCGGTGAACAACAGCGGGCGGTGGTGGTGAGTCCACCGGCGCCGGGACCGGGGCTGGGACCGGGGAGGCGGCGGGGGGGGAGCGGGGCTGCCCCCCGTAGCCGGGGACGGGGTGTGAAGGTGTCACTGTTGGGGACACACACACACACACACACACACACACACATGCACCCCCCGCCGGGTGGAGGATGCTCCGGTAGCGGAGACAACCCGGGGCAGGGTGTCGGTGGGGAGCGGGGTGCTGGGGACCCCCCGCCCCCCCTCGCCACGGTGACGGCCGCCGTGTGCCGTAGGGGCATCATCAACGTGGCCTCGTCCACCAACCTGCTGACGGACTCCAAGAACGTGCAGCTGGTGCTGGACCCCAGCCTGCAGCTTCTGAGCCGCAAACAGCGCAAGCTGATCCGCCAGAACCCCGGCATCCTGCACAGCGTCAGCTCCGGCCTCCAGACCGCCATCAAGGAGTGCAAGTGGCAGTTCCGCAACCGCCGCTGGAACTGTCCCACCTCCCAGGGCCCCAACATCTTCGGCAAAATCGTCAACCGGGGTGAGGCCACGCGGTGGCGGCGGCGGCGGCGGCGGGGGGGGACCCCGCGTCCCCTCCGCGGCACCCCCGAGATGGGATGCTTGGCGAAAGCACCCCCCCCGCCCTGCTTCACCGCGGGGCATCGCCAGCCCGGCGTGGCTGCGGGTCTGGGGTGCTGAGGGGGGTGTCGCCTCCCCGTCCCGGCAGCACCCCGAGGTCCCCGCTCCCCTCCGCAGGGTGCCGGGAGACGGCGTTCATCTTCGCCATCACCAGCGCCGGCGTGACGCACTCGGTGGCCCGGTCCTGTTCGGAGGGTTCCATCGAATCCTGCACCTGCGACTACCGGCGCCGCGGCCCCGGGGGCCCCGACTGGCACTGGGGGGGCTGCAGCGACAACATCGACTTCGGGCGCCTCTTCGGGAGGGAGTTCGTGGACTCGAGCGAGAAGGGCCGTGACCTGCGTTTCCTCATGAACCTGCACAACAACGAGGCCGGGCGCATGGTGAGGGCACGGGGGGGGGCTGTGGGCAGCGCCGGGGGGGGACGGGGATGGGCACGGCCACAGAACCCCCCAACCTGCCCCCATCCAGGCGTTGGGAACCATCAGAGAGGTGTTTCCCACCCGGCTTTGGGTGAGCTGAGCACGATGCGATGCCACGGGGAAGCGAGGTGCGAGGTCCCCGGGGCGGGGGGGGGGGGGGTGTCGCAGGCTGCTCATGGCACCCCAAACCCCCCCGCCCCTTGCAGACGGTCTTCTCAGAGATGCGCCAGGAGTGCAAGTGCCACGGCATGTCGGGCTCCTGCACCGTCCGCACGTGCTGGATGCGGCTCCCCACCTTCCGCGCCGTGGGCGACGTCCTGAAGGACCGTTTCGACGGCGCCTCCCGCGTCATCTACGGCAACAAGGGCAGCAACCGGGCGTCGCGGGTGGAGCTGCATCACCTGGAACCCGAGAACCCGGCCCACAAACCCCCCTCGCCCCACGACCTCGTCTACTTCGAGAAGTCGCCCAATTTCTGCACATACAGCGGGAAGACGGGGACGGCGGGCACGGCCGGGCGCTTCTGCAACAGCTCCTCGCCGGGGCTGGATGGGTGCGAGCTGCTGTGCTGCGGGCGCGGGTACCGCACGCGCACCCAGCGCGTCACCGAGCGCTGCAACTGCACCTTCCACTGGTGCTGCCACGTCAGCTGCCTCAACTGCACCAACACGCAGGTGCTGCACGAGTGCCTGTGACCCCCCCGCCCTGCCACCGCCACAGGGACCACCCTGCCCCATCCCGGAGGGGGTCTTGCGCCACCCCCCATGACTGGGTGCTCGGCTGGATTGTGATGGCGCCCGTGGGTGCGCCCTGGGGACCCTCCCGCTGTCCCCTCCTGGGCAGAGCGGTCGCCCCAGGGGCCAGCAACCGGCCTGGGTGGGCTCGGTGCCACGCACCTTCCCGGCGGCCCCCTCGGCTGCTCCGGCTCCGCGGGGTCCCCTTCTCGCTGTAAATAAAATATTTATTGTGGACGGTTTGAGGCCGCCCCCCGCCCTGCGCTTCGCTGGCCCCAGGCCCTGTTTTTTATAAATAAAGAGATAATAATTAATAATAATAATAATAATAATGCTTTGTTACAGGTTTCACTGATAGCCTTTAGAGAAGAATAAAGGATATATTTTTATCAGTCCTGCCCCGATTTGTTTCTGGGGGGCCGGGGGAGGGAGGGGACGAGCTGCTGGGGGGAGCAATGTCCCCCCAAACCGCAGGGCTGGGCAGCCGGCCCCCGCCACCCACATCCATCCACTCCATCCATCCGTCCGTCCGTCCGTCCCCTCTCCGTCCCCTCACCTCCCCATTCTGCCTCCGTCAGCCCCCTCCAGCCGTCTGTCTGTCCATCCTTCTACCCCCTTCCTCTGCCCTCCCCCTCCCCGCAGACCCCCGTCTTCCTCCCACCGTGCCCGTCTCCAGCCCAGCCGCTGCTGCCGCCGCTCCCGGTCGGGGCGTCCATCCCCACGGCCGGGGCGCCCATCACCATGGCACCTGGGCTGCGGCATCCTCGGCGCTGGAATTTGCCGGGGCGGTGGGACTGGTGCCGCCGGGGCCGGGCGTTGGGAGCGGCCACGGGAGGTACAAGACGGCAGACAGGGAATGAGCATCGTCCATCACCGCTCCCGGCCGGGGCTGACGGCTCCCCTCGGCTCCGGGGGAGGAGGGGGGCCGGGGAGGGGCACTGAGGTTACTGGGGGCCGGGGCCGGGGGGGGCCCAGGACTGGCCACTGGCCCCACACGCAGCCCCCACACTCCGGGCGTGGGGCCTGGCTGCAGGCGGAGAAAGGTTCGTGGCAAAGGTGGGGCGCAGCTCCGTGGCTGGCAGGTGCCCCGCTGGGGTTGTTATTGCCCCGGGATGGGCACCCCGCCCCCCCCCCCTCGGGATGGGCATCTCCTTGGGGTGTGTATCCCATCGGGACAGGCATCCCCCCCCCCAGGGTGGGCATCCCACCGAGGTTGGCATCCCCCTGGGATGGGTTTTCCCCTGGGATAAGCATCCCACAGGAGTGGGCATAGCCCTGGGACGGGCATCCCCTGGGACAGGTATCCCACTGGGACGGGCACCCCCGGGGTGGGCACGGGGCCCACATGCACCCCCTGCACCGTGACTCCACACCTTGGGGAGGGCAAAGTCCCCATGTCCGGCACAGGCCAAACCACGGGGCCACGGTGACATCCAGCCACGGGCAGCGGGGGCAGGGAGCTGGCCCTGCCCGGGGACCCCCCATTCCCATCCGTTGCCCCCCCCCCTCCCCACCCTGCCGTGGGGGGTCCCCGTGGCCTGGGCTGCCCCGTGGCCGGAGCCGGGAACCTCGCGGTGGCCCCTGGGGATTCGCGACATCAAAGGCTGCGGGATGACGCTGCCACCACCCAAAATATCCCCCAGAGCCGATAGTGGAAAAGTTGATGTTTAGACGGAGAGGGGGGGGGGGGGGCGGGAAAAAAACCCCGGGGGCCCCCGCTGTCCACGCCAAGGTAAAAACACAGCCTGGCGTGGCGAAATCAAATAAAGAAATGCGAGAAAAAACGACTGGAAAGGAACACAGCCCGAAATAACCCTCCGAGCATCTCCCGCCTGCCGGGAGTTATCTGCCTGCTAAATTCTGCACACGCACAGGGCATGAAAATAGCCTGTTTTCCTGCGGTAGCGAGTCAGGAATATAGATAATGACATTCTTATAAGTCACCTCTGTTACTCAGCTTTTCCTGCGCGCCGGTGACCGCCGGGGCACCTCGGGGCAGTCGTGACCCCCCGCGCGGGGCAGGGGCACCCCGGGTGCGGGGTGGGTGCTCGGCTGCAGGGCACAGACCTCCCCGGCTTGTACAAATAACGCTGGAAATAGCCGCTGGCGCGGTGCAGGGACGGGGACAGACGGACAGGGATGGGGACAGACGGACGAGGACAGGGATGGGGACAGGGCGGTCCCGCCCCGCGCCAGCCCGTCACATCTGGGAAGCCGGGTAACAGCTGGATGGTGGCTGCAAGCCCGGCCTGTGGTGAGCTGGGCCCCCCCCCGGCAGGGCTGGGGGGTGGGGGGGGGGCTCTGCCCCGGGGTGAGGGACAGACGGACACAGCCATGGCCAGAGGTGTGGGACAGAAGGACGGGACAGTGCCCAGAGGTGTGGGACAGACAGAGCCATGGCCAGGGGTGCAGGACAGAGGGACAGATCCATGTTCAGAGATGCAGGACAGAGGGACAGAGCCAGGCCCAGCGGTGCAGGACAGAAGGACGAGACAGTGCCCAGACGTGTAGGACAGATGGACAGAGCCATGGCCAGAGGTGTGGGACAGACAGACAGAGGCATGGCCAGGGGTGTGGGACAGAGGGACAGGACTGCCCAGAGGTGCAGGACAGATGGACAGAGGCAATGGCCAGAGGTGTGGGACAGAAGGATGGGACAGTGCCCAGGGGTGCAGGACAGACAGACAGAGCCAGGCCCAGAGGTGCAGGACAGAGGGACGGGACAGTGCCCAGAGGTGCGGGACAGACGGACAGGATGACACACAGAGTGCAGGACAGAGCAAACAGGGTTGTTTCCAGAGGTGCAGGACAGACGGACGGTGTCAGTCCCAGAGGTGCGGGACAGACAGACAGAGGCATGGCCAGGGGTGTGGGACAGAGGGACAGGACTGCCCAGAGGTGCGGGACAGACGGACAGAGGCATGGCCAGGGGTGTGGGACAGAGGGACAGAGGCATGGCCAGGGGTTGTGGGACAGAGGGACAGGCTGCCCAGAGGTGCGGGACAGATGGACAGGACGGTGCCGGCCGGAGGGACAGAGCCAGGCCCAGCGGCACAGCCTGGCCGGTGGCACCGTCCCCGCCGCGGGCCCGTCCCCATCCCGCGCCCCGTTACCGGCCGCCAGCGGCACAGCCCCGGGCCCGGCTCCCCCTCGCCCCCGGGCCCGCGTCCTCCCGCCAGCGCCCGGCTTGTCCGGCCGCCCCCCCCCCCCCGGCCGCCGCATTCCTCCGACGCAGGGGCCAGCGCACCCGGCAACCGTGGCAGGGCTGGCCTCTAATCCCCGGGCATGCCAGCCCCGGGGGGACCGTCGCCGTCACCCACTCCTCGATAGGTGACCAATGCCCGAGACGAACAATTAGGGACAAAGCCGGAGCCGCCGGGGGCTAACGCCGGCCTTCACGGGTGCCTTGTGCGGCATTCGGCGAGTTTAATGAATTGTCCATCACTCCTTTCAGCTCCGCTCGCCCGGGCTGGATTAATCTGAGAAGCCGCAGTGGGGAAGGGAGCCGCTAAGCCTGTATTTATTACTCTGCCATTGTAACTAATTGAGGTAATTATCTGTGACTCCAACCTCCGCGCAACAATGGCGCATTCACCCGCGCCCCCTTCCCACCGGCTACCTCCGCGCGGCCTGGGAGAGCCGCCGGCACCGCGTGGCCACCGCGCGTGGGGATGTGGCCAGGGTTGGGGCGGCCACCGTTGTGGCGGGGACGCGGTGGGATGTGGCTGTCCAGGGTCGTGGCGGTGGCCGGGACCGCTGTGGCCGTGGCAATGGCCGGTGCCGTGTGCGTTCTGTGGGGATGTGGCCAGTGCTGCCGGCACACGTGGGTTGTGGCGTGGCCAGTGCCAGTTGCGCATGTGGGTCACGGCTCCCTGGGGCCACCATCAGCATTGGTGACACGTGTGGGTCATGGGCCACCACCAGCACCGGTGACATGCATGGGTCACAGAGCCACAACCAACACCAGTGACATGCGTGGGTCACGGGCCACCACCGGCACTGGTGACACACGTGGGTCACGGGCCACCACCGGCACTGGTGACACACGTGGGTCACGGGCCACCACCAGCACCAGTGACACGCATGGGTCATGGGCCACCACTGGCACTGGTGACACACGTGGGTCACGGGCCACCACCAGCACCGGTGACACACGTGGGTCGTGGCTCCCCAGGGCTGGCACCGGGGACACCGGTGGCCACGTCTGTCCTGGTGGGGACGCGTAGGGGCTGTGCGATGGGCAAGGGCAGGGGTTCCCCCCCGTGTCCCCGCCGCTCCCGGGGCAGGACCCCCGGTGTCCCCCGGGTGCCCCCCGTCCGGTCGGTCACCGGCTGCGCGGCGACATCTGGCGGCCGCGGGCGGCACCGCGCACCGGGCCGGGGCCACGGTACCGGACGGGACCCCCCCCCCCAACCCCCGCCACGGTCCCACGCGTGGGCACCCCGCGGCTGCGCTCCCCCAACCCCCCGCCCCCCCTCCGAGCTGCGGCGGGTTTTGGGGGGCGGCGGGAGGCGGGGGGGGGCCCGGGGGGGCGGCGCTGGCGCCAGCGCGGCCCGAATTAGAAGGTGATTTTCTCGGCGGGGAGCGGGGAGGGGTTTTGGGCAGGAGCTGAGCCCACGGAAAAGGCCGCGCCGCCTTCCCCCGCGTCTGGGACACCCCGGGCCACGCCGAGGCAGAGGCGCCCGGGCCGAGCCGAGCCGAGCCGAGCCGAGCCACGCCAGGCTGTACCGAACTGATACAGGCTGTGCCGTGCCAGGCTGTGTTGTGCCCCGCTGAGCCGTGCCATGCTGAGCCAGGCTGTACAGAGCTGTGCTGGGCTGTTCTGGGCTTTGCTGGGCTGTGCTGAGCTGTGCCAGGCTGCGCCAAGACGTGCCGAGCTGTGCCGGGTCATACCAGGACGTGCCAGGCAACACTGAGCTGTGCCAAGCAGTGCTGCTGAGCTGTGCCGAAATGGCACTGAGCTGGGCTGGGCCGGGCCAGGCTGTGCCAGGCTACGCCGAGCATCCCAGACCATGCCAAGCCGTGCCAAGCCATGCCAAGTGTGCCAGGCTGTACTGAGCTGTGCCAGGCCATGCCAAGCCGTGCCAAGCATGCCAGGCTATACTGAGCTGTGCCAAGCCGTGCCAAGCCGTGCCAGGCCATACGGAGCTGTGCCAGACCATGCCAAGCTGTACCAGGCTGTGCCAAGCCGTGCCAAGCGTGCCAGGCTATACTGAGCTGTGCCAAGCTGTGCCAAGCCGTGCCAAGCCATACGGAGCTGTGCCAGGCCATGCCAGGCTTGCACCAGGCCCGCGGCCGTGCCACGGTGGGCTGAGGTAGCCAGCATGGCCAAGGTCAGGCCCAGACCCTGGTCCCATGTCCCCCACGGCCACACACCAGGACAGGGGACAAGTGGGGGTGACGTGGCCCCGGGGCTGCCCCACGAGCGGCTCCCCCCTGGGCGCGGGAGGCCCCGGACACCCAGGTCCCCGCTGCGACCGCTGCCCCGCGCCGTGACCTCCCGGCCGGTGTCACCGGGATAATGACAGGGTCGCGCAGGGGGGCGGGGGAGGAGCCGGTTTTAAATAACGTGCAAATTGCGGACACGTTATTTGTGCGGTTTCCTCTGGCCGCGGGGATCCTCCCCCCCCCCCGCAGCGTGACTAAGAGGTGGTGGCGCCATTCGGGGGGGGGGAATGGGCCCCCCCCCGATGACTCACCCGGGGTCCCCCCCCCGGCCGTGACGTGGGGCCGGTGGCCGTGGGCCAGACCTGCTGCGCTCACCCGGTCATTACAGGGGACCCGGGGGGGGGGGGGGGGGGGGCCGGCGACGTCCCACCCCCGCCGGGACAACCCGGGGCCTCTGACTGACCCCGGGACTGCGGGGTGGTGGGGGGGGGGGGGGGGGGCGTTGTCCGGCCGCCTGGGTCGTCGCTGGGGTGTGGGGGGGCAGAACCAGGGGTGCAGAGGAGGGGCGGGGGGGCCCAGGGAGGGTGATGGCCCCTCCTTGGGGGCCGGGCCCCCCCTCACCATGCACACACAAGGGGCGGAGGCGGCGCACGGGGGTCCCGCAGCCTTTATTAGGGTCCGCCAGAGGGTCCCGCAGCCCCGAGCCCCGCCCCCCGAGGGCCACACCCCACCAAGGCCCCTCCCCCTGAGGGCCACACCCCGCCAAGCCCCACCCCACAGGCACCACACCCCTGTAGCCCCCACCCCTTAGGCCCGGGCGGGGCTGGCAGCCCCCGGGGGGGGCCCCGGTGCTCTCCAGGCTGCTGCTGCTGCTGCTGTAGGCGTGGGCATCGCGGCAGTGCCGCCACCGGGCCCCCCCCGGCCCCCCCTCGGCCTCCGAGTCGGAGTCGGGCGCCGTGTGCCGCCGGAATGCGCGACACGGCCTCGCGCAGCGCCTGGGCGTACAGCGCCGGCCGCCGCGGGGGGGGGCCGCCCCCGGGGACCCCCAGAACCCCCCGGGCTCCGCCAGGGAACGCGGGGGGCTGCCGGGAGGATCCCGGGGGGGCTCGCGGGGGGGCGAAGGTGCCGCTGGGAGGGGGGGGGGGTGGTGGTGGTGGCCCCAGGGGCCGCAGGGGGGCTGCCCGGGGTGGGGGGTGGGCCCCGGGGACCCCCCGGTTGTAGCGGACCTGTTGTCGCTGCGGGGGGGGGCACGTACTGGGCCCGGACCACCACGCGGGTGGCGTCGATGAGGACGTGCCCCCCCGGCCCCCGCCGGCCCCTGCCACGCCCCGGCACCCCGCTCCCGGCTGGCCGCTGCCCGGGGCAGCGTCTGGGCTGTGCCGGGGGGTTCCGGGCCCCCCCAGGGTTGGCTGTGGCCCGCGGGGCCGCCGGTGCCCGGCCTCGGTGGCCCCCCGGGGGAGCGTGTGGCTCCAGCCCCCTGGCACAGCCCCCCGGGCACGGGGGTGCCGGCGGGGGGCTGCGCGGGGCCCCGGGGGGGCTGGAGCTGTAGGGTGCGGTGGGGAGCGTCGTAAGCGGGGGGTGAGATGTAAGGGGGGTGGCCCCCCCCGGCGCGGGGGGGCCGCCTGCACCCGCTGCATGTGGGCTTCGTAGCTGGGGGGGCCCCTGCCTGCCCCCCGGCAGCGGGGGGACGGGGGGGACACGGGGGGGTGCCGGCCCCGGGGTGCGCTGCCCCCCGTCCCCCTCGGGTTGGCAGCGGGTGGGTGGGGGGGCGCGGGGTCGGGGTGGTGTCGCGCCCCGGGGGGGGGCGGGGGGGCGAAGTCCTGCAGGCGCCGGGGGGGAGCGGGGGGTGCTGGGGGGCCAGGGGGGGGGCCAGCTCCGCCACGAAGCGCTTCTCCAGGTACCTGCAAGACAGAGAGGGGAGGTGGGGGGGGGGCGTGAGGGTTTGGGGGTATGGGGCGAGGGGGGGGGGCGTGAGGGTTTGGGGAGTGAGGGGAGGTTGGGGGGGGGTCGTGAGAGGTGTGAGGGTTTGGGGAATGGGGCGGGGGGGGTGCGAGGGTTTGGGGAATGAGGGCAAAGTGGGGGGGGGAGGGTTTGGGGGGGTGAGGGTTTGGGGAATGAGGGGGGGGGGGTGTCGTGAGAGGTGCGAGGGTTTGGGGAACGCGGGGAGGGGGGGACAAGGGCACGGGCCGGGCCCCCCCCTCACCCCCCTGGGCGCCCCCACTCACGCGTACTCCCCGGCGATGCGGCGGTAGGTCCAGGGGGGCGCGGGGCCGGCACCCCGCGGCCATGCCGGCGCCGGGGCTGCAACACGCCACCGTGTCGATCTCCACCAGCAGCAGCTTCGTCCGCTCGCAGATCCGCAGGCGCCCCGCGCCCCGCTCCGCGCCCCCCAGCATGGCCCCCCGGCGGGTGGACCAGGGGGTTGGGGGGGGAGCCGGGGGTGTCACCCCACAGCCACACACGCGTTCCCCGGAGCCTCGGCGCAGCCACCGCCGCACGTGCACCCCCGGGGACCCCCCCGTGTCCCGCCCGGTGGCACTGCCAGGCCCTTGGCCACCGGGCAACCCCGGGAGAGCGCGGGGAGCCCCGCCGGCCGTCCCAGGGGTGTCGTATGTGGTCCCCCCCCCCCTCTCCCCAAACACCACCAACACCCCCCCCCCCCACCCCGGGATCCCTTCCCCCCCCCTGCGACAAAGCGAGGCGATGCCGGGTTTGGCACCGAGCGCTGCAGCCCACGCGGGCTCCGAGCGAGAGCTTAGCAACCCTCCGGCGGCGGCATGGCAACGGCACCGGCCCCCCCCCTCGAACCCTGGGGGGGTGTGTGTGTGTCCCCCCCACAGCCCCACGGCTCTCACCTCGCACCGCAGCCTGCGCCGGACCCCAGGGCTGGTGGCGGGAGCTGGTGGCAGGGGCCACGTCTCGGCCTCCCCCCCCCCACTCCCCACCGCCCTGGCCGGGAATGTGCCGCGCTCAGCACGCCCGAGGCCTCGCGCCTCCCCCGCGGCAAAGCCGGTGTGGCCGGTGACCCCCATCAGCACCCCACAGGGACCCCGGCGATCCCGGTCACCCCCCCCCACCCACCCCCAGCGCTGCTCCCCCAGCCCCGACACCCCCCACCTCACCGCAGCCACCGCCGGGAGGGTCCCCGCGTCCCGCCGGGTCCCCGTCCCCAATCCCGGCCTTTTAGAAAAGCCACAGGCGGAACAAACAGGGATTTAGGGTCTGGGTGAGCTCAGCAGATTCCCCCTCTCCCGCGGGGAGGGTTGGGGGGGGGGGGGGGGCTGGACCCCCTCTCCGGGTTCCCCCCCCCTCCCTCGGCACCGGCGGTGCCCCCCGCGTGCCCCGCGGCGAGGCCGGGGTTGTGCCAGCTCTGTGTTTATTCGCGGTTTCTCTCCACACACGAAGCGAGGTGGCGGGTTGCAGACGGGGCCTGGCGGGGTGGGGGGGCCCGGGGGGGTGCACAGAGGGGCAGCCCCGGGGCTGGACGGAGCTGAGGGAGGGTGATTAAACCCAAATTCAGTGAAACCCTGTGCTGGGGGGGGGGTGGTGAGGGTCCGCACAGGGAATGGCCCTGGCCTGGAGGTGGCTGACCCCGGCCCTGCACCCCGGGGGGGGGCCGGGGGGGCCCCCAGCACCCCGCCAGCTCGGCCAACGCAGCCTTTAGGGCGCGGGGTGCAGCGTGGGGGGGGGGGACCGTGGGCTCTCCCCGCCCCAGAAAAGGGTGGCGTGGGGCTGCCCCACGGCTGGAGATTATTGCTGGATGCTGCTGGTGAGTGGGGTCCCCACCCTGGGGTTGTCCCTGGGGGGGGGCACAGCATGGCAGGAGAGGACGGCGGGGGGCACCAGGAGGGGCTGAACACCCCCCCCCCCCCCCCCCCCCCTTCATCCCACACCGCCTCAGGGGCCCTGCGGGGAGCACCAGGGCTTGCAGGATGTCCGAGAGAGAAACGATCCCCTTGACCACGTCGCTCTCGTCCACCACCACCAGCCGGTGAACCTGGGGGGGGTGGGATGGGGACAGGGAAAGGCTGAGGCCGGCGCGGGGACCCCCGGCCCCCCCCCACCACTCCCTGCACCCCGCAACGCCCCGGGGCCGGGGCGGGGACGACGGTTACCTCGGCCTCTACCAGGCGGTTGATGATGGTTTCCCAGCGTCTCGTGCTTGTAACACTTGAGGACGCCCTCGAAGTAGTGGGAGCGGTGCTGCAGCGCCCGCGTCACCGTCACGTCCAGGTTGTTGTAGGTTTTCTCGGCGCCTCAGGTTCTGGGGGTGGGGGGAGAGGTGTTGGGGGGACACAGCCAGGCCCCCCAAACCCCCTCCCCACCCCCACAGCCCCCCCCTGTACTCACAATCACATCGAATTTGGAGTAGATATCCACCACCCGCCCCTGGGGAGGGAAGGAAACGGCCCTGAGGCGCCCCCGGTGCCGCTACGGTTCGGTCCCTGGAGGGGACACGGACCCCGCGCCGGCGCTTTGGGGACACCGCGCCCCGCGCCGGGCCCCGGCCTTACCCGACTCATCGACGACCGGCAGAGCGGAGACGCGGTGCTGCACGAAGATGCCCAGTGCCACGTAGATGGGGGTGCTGGTCCGCACCACGGCGATGCGGCTGTAGGTGCCGATCTGCAGCTCCTCCAGCGTCTTGGCCATGAACTCGGGTTTTGGGACCTCCGCTATCTGCAGGGGACGGGGAGGGGGACAGTGCTGACGCTGGCTCGGCCTGCCGCGTGGCCGCCCCCGGCTCGTGGGGGTCCTAGGAGTGAAAGCAGAGAGCGCTGGGTGCGGAGCGGGGACCCCCGAGCAGAGGAGACGGGCTGCGGGGCTGCGCGCGCAGCACCCGGGGGAGCCCCCCCAGCACCCGCAACGCGCCGCGAGGCACCGAAGCTGCGCCCACCCCCTGCGCCCCGCAGCCGGCGGTACCCGGCACAGCTCATCCCGGGGGGGAGGCGGGGGGGGGGGTCCCGCCGCCGCTGTGGGACTTACAAAGAGTTTGAGGAACTTGAGGATGCGTTTGTGGGTGAGGATGTAGAGCGTGTTGCCCGAGTCGGGGTCGATGACGGGCAAGCGGTGGATCTTGTTGCGGATCAGGGAGCAGACGGCATCGAAAAGGCTGCGGGGCAGGAGGGACAGGGGGAATGGGGGTTCGCCCGGACCCCGGCCTCGCGTCTGAGGGTGGCTGCCCCCCCCTCCCCGCAGCACGGAGGTACCTGGCGTTGGGGGAGATGCAGACCAGCGGCTTGAAGGAGTCTTGGAGATAAACCTCTGTGGGGAGAGGAGACGCTGAGGGGAGCGGCGGCACCGTGGGGCGCCGGGCAGGGCTGGCGGGGTCTGGGAGGGCGGGAGGGCCGCTGGCAGGGACCCCCCTCACCTCGCCACGTCTCTATTTTGTGCTCCTCCAGCTCGTAAATCTGCACCTGGGCGTAAGGAGAGACACCGGGATCGACCGCGGCCAGCGCGCGGTGGTGGGCAGAGGCCAAAGCCCGAGGGGACGAGCCCCGCGCGGGCCGCCCCGGCCCTTACCATGGGCGACTTGTAGTAGCGGTGCAGGATGTTGATGAAGTCGGTGATGGTCAGCATGCCTGGGGGGAGATGGGCAGCGTGAGCGGGGTCCCGCCAGCCCCCCAAAACCCCCCTGGGACACCCCCCCCCGCCACCCCACCCTCCAGTCCCACTCACCCACAAAACTTTGCTTCTTGCTGTCCCACAGCGGGGCGGCCCGCACGCCGTTGGTGACCAGCGCGAAGAAAGCCTTCTTCACCTGCGGACGGGGGGACGGGGGCGTCGTGGGGGGGACGGGGCACCCCACGGGGAAGCGGGGGGCACCCCGCGTGGGAGCGGGGGCCCCCCCCAGCAGCCCATGTCCCCCCACCCTGGCGTGCCAGATCTTTACGCGGTGGTGTGAACAACCCCGAGACCGTCCCCCAGCCCCAAACCTGCCTCCTGGTCCCAGTTAAGCCCCCAAGCTGGAGTCCAGTCCCCATCCTGTGCCCCCCCCCAGCCCCAGGGGTGCCCCCCCGGGCCCGACCCACCTGCAGGGAAGTGTCGAAGACGACCAGTTTGGAACTGGTGGGGATCAGGTCGTAGCAGCGGTGGGACTTCATGAAGGCGGTGTAGGCACGCGCGGTGGGGCTCCCCTGGGGACGGGCAGCATGAGGCCCCTGGCAGCATCGAGGGAACACCCCAAACCCCGGGACACCCCCAAAACCCGGGAGACCCACCCCAGGGCTCTGGGACACCTCAAACTCCAGGACACCCCAAATCCTGGGACACTGACCCCAGGGCTCTGGAACACCCCAAACCCCGGACACCCCAAAACCCGGGAGACCCCAAAACCCGGGAGACCCACCCCAGGGCTCTGGGACACCTCAAACTCTGGGGACACCCCAAACCCCGGGACAACCCCAAACCCCGGGACACCCACCCCAGGGCTCTGGGACACCTCAAACTGAAGGACACCCCAAGTCCTGGGACACCGACCCCAGAGCTCTGGAACACCCCAAACCCTGGGACACCCCAAACCCTGGGACAGCCACCTCAGGGCTCTGGGACACCCCCAAATCTTGGGACACCCCAAATCCTGGAAATCCCACCCCAGGGCTCCAGGACACCCCCAAACCCTGGGACACCCCAAAACCCGGGACACCCTCCTCAGGGCTCTGGGACACCCCAAATTCTGGGAATCCCACCCCAGGGCTCCGGGACACCCCAAACCCCGGGACACCTCCAAGTCCTGGGACCCCCCCCGCACCCCAGGACAGGGACCCCCAAGGACGCTGCTCCCCTGGGACGCCCGAACCTACGCGGCACCTCCCGGCCGGGCCCCCCCCGCACCCCGGGTCCCCCCCAGAAACTCCCGGTATCACCTTCCAGCCCCGGGGGGTTCAGCTCCGCCGGGGGCTCCGTGGCCGGACCGGGGCCGGGGCCGGGGCCGGGGCCGGCGGGCCGGGATCGGGATCCTGCGGGCAGACACGGGTCGGGCCGGGCCGCGGCCCCCGGCCCCGCTCGCTCCCGGTGCCGGTTCCCCCCCCCGGCTCCCGGCCCCCCCCCCGCCCGCCCTCCCGTCCCCGCCGTCCGTCCCCCCCCCGGCACCTCCATGGCCCCGCTCCGTCCCGCCGCTGCCGCCACCCCCGCTCCGTTCCGCCCGGCGCCTGGCACCCGCTTCCGCCAGCACCAACCACGTGACCGGAAGCGCGCATCCCACGTGACTCATGCCCGCGGGGTGACCTTTCCCCTCCCGCCGGGTCACGGCGGCCCATGGCGGTGTGGGGGGGGGCCGAGGGGCGCAGGGAACGGACAGACACAACGGACACAACGTAGAGTCCCGGGGCGGGGCAGGACACACCTCAGGGTCCCCTGTGTGTGTGTGGGGGTGTCACCGGGGGGGGGGGGGGGGGGGGGGCACCATGTTGGGGACCCCCAATCTGGCGGGGGGGGGGGGGTGTGTGTGTGTGTGAGGCCCCCCCGGTGACAGCGCTATGGTGGGGGGGGAACACAGGGCGAGGGACCCCCACACCCCCCCCCCCCCCCCCCAGTGCCAGGCCAGGACCCGGCCCGTTAAACACGCACGGAGGGTCCCACCCCCCCCCAGCACCCCCCAGGCCCCCCCCCCCAGGCCCCACCCAAACCCCCCCCCAGAGAGGGACGCGGCGGTGGCTTCTCACGCGCTTTATTTTAAAATAACATCCAGTGGTTTCGGTATTGGTAAAAACGGGATTTCTACACGCCCCGGCTATGTACAAGCTCTGAAAGTTAAATTTCTCGTATATTTTCTGTTAAAACTTTCTCATCCCCCACACCCCCACTCTCACTTTTTTGTCTTTTTTTTTTTTTTTCCTCTTTTTTCCTTTTCTTTTTTTTTTTTTTTTTTTTTTTTAAACATTTTTACCTTTAAACCTTTTTGCAGCTTTGACGAGTTGCGGAAGCAGCTTTAAAGATCGCCCCGGCCCTGCCTGGCCCCCCCCTTGCGCCATCCCTGCCGCGCTAGAAGGAGGGGGTGTGAGGGGGTGGTGGTGGTGGTGGTGGGGGGGCACCGACCCCCTTCGGGCTCCCCCCCCCTTCCCCCCCGCCCCTTCCCCGGGGGACAGGAGGGTCCCCCCCCGCGCCGTGCGTTTGTGCGTTAAGAGATCCCAGCCCCCCCTCCCCCGCCCCCAGCATCCCGGTGGGGGGGTTCCCCCCCCCTCTCCAGGGTGTGTTTTGGGGGGGCGGGGGGCAGGTGGGTGGCCCTGGGGGAGGGGGGGAGGCCGCAGCCGGTTTGGGGGGGGGGGGAGGGGGGGGGGGGGGAGGGGAGAAGGGGGGGGGGGGGGCGGGCGTGTAATGCCCACTCGCTGCTTCGCTCTCCGAGAGCCGCCCCTTGGCTGGCAGGAGGCTCCACATCAGCCCCCCCCCCACACCCCCCCCCCCCCCCAGCCCCTCCTCGGAGATTGGGTTTAAAAATGCGCGCGGCCCCCCCCCCCCTTGCCCCCTGCCCCCCAAATCTCAGCCCAGCAGAGCACAAAGAGCCCCCCTCCCCCCCCGTCTAGTATATACAATATAAGGTATAAATAGATAAATAACCTTCTCCCCCCGCGCCGACCACGCGCAGCCCCCAGCTGTGGGTGCTACGGGCAAGTGGGGGGGGCCCCCCCAGCCCCCCCCCCCCCCCTCCCTCCCCACCGCCCCATTCCCACCTCACACCTTGGCACATCGCACGGCTGGGACCTCCCGGGGAATGGGGGGGGATGAGGGCAGGGGACCCCCCGCTACCTACCCCCCCCCCCCGCGGCAAGGGGCCATCTGCAGCCACATCCGAAGGAGGGGGGGGCAGGGTGGGGGGGGTCGCGTCCCCTGGAGCCCACTGGAGAGGAGAAAGACACCCCCCCGCCCCCCGCCAGGGTCCGGCTCCGGTGGCAGGAGGCTCTGCCCGGTTGGGTGGTGGGGGCTCACATTTAAAAACAACCGAAAAAAAAAAAAAAAAAAATTCA